>NC_135720.1:77207581-77552890 GCF_964656455.1 Halichoerus grypus | reverse complement strand
TGGCAGGGAGTCTTTTTTTTTAAAGTGTAATCTTCCTTTAAAAATGGCCCCCAAAACATTAAGTGTGTACAAAAAACTACTTTCCTCCAACAATTTGCAATGAGTTTAATTATGTTTTGTTAAACATTAGCAGTACAATTCACACTTACTCTCATCAAGCCTCTTTGCTTAGTTGGAACAATGGTATGGCTGACAGGCTTGAATTATATTTCTACCTCAACAATTACACTCATTTTATGTCCTTGAAACCATGATAAATTATGCCACTCTCATCTGAGAAGAGGAAACACACCAGTTCCTTTTGATCTGATCTGTCCAAGAGTGACTATGAACAAATTCCTGCGGAAGTCTGAGCGTCGTGGCAGCGGGTGCAGGGGAGAGGTACAGGGTGACCCCACACTGGCTGCACCAGTTGTTCTTACTGGGGCCCTCATTCCCTAGGAAATGCTACCCGTACTACCACACAGAATGCGCTATTTTTAGCACTGGCCCTGCGTGGGGAAACTGGAGAACTTGAACACTCACCAACGAGGAAGTTGAAGAGAGGGAAGGCTTAAGAGAGAAAGATGAGATGCTTTATCTTTGCCTCCTGTGATTTTATTTGGCACCTAGGCATCCAGTTAGCAAGGTCTAGGAGATAACAAAGAGATAAAATGCTGAGTGGTGAGAGATGTTGGGTGAAGGGAAGAGAGCTGGCAGTGGGAAGGAGTGAGGAACATTCTTACGTGTAGAGGAGAGAAGCTATAGAATTGAGTTACTCAAACTTAGAGGGAGAGTTTAGGGCAAAGAAGTTGTTTTTGGAGAAGTTAGTCAAGACCTGAAGTGAAAATCCTTAAGAGTTTTGGAAGAGTGGCTAAAAAAAATCAGATATGACTTATGATAACTTTCCAGCTATGGTAATTTAGGCAAATTACTTAAACCTCTCTGAGCCTCAGGTTTTTATTTATAACCTGTGGGTTTTAAATACCTACCTCATAGGGTTCAAATGGGCCAAATGTATGTAAAACACTCAGCATGGTGCCTAGAACATAGGAAGCACTTATAAAGAGTGGCTGTTATTATAACTTTGTTTTAATTTCTATCTTCTGAATAGAATTGCTCTAGTGTTCATAAAGAGGTGAAAAATAATAATAAACTATATGGCAAGGGGGACATTTGAGCTCTTGTTCCTCATACACATACACTCACACACAGGGAAACAAATTACAGATGTCTTCTTGGCAGCATAATCCATCCATAATGAGGCAATACTCAGGAGAGTTATTATACTACATTACTCGGACGCTGTCCACCTCTGTTTTGTAGTTGTTCAGCAAAGAGGGAAAACCTTGTGAACCATCATGAACATGGATTAAGTGTAGTGTAAGTCTGAGGGCAAACCAAAGTAAATCAATGTATCTCTTTTAGACACTCATTGCTAACTAAATGTAATAGTTTCCAGGGGCCAAATTAAATAAAAGGTAGGTAAATGCACTAATATTAAGACAATCAAAGAATGATAAAAAGCAATGTGGTGCACAGGGCCTCAAGTTGATATTTAGTAAAGATTATTAAATGAACTTCAAAACAAGAAAATATAAAATTAATATTAGAAATATATTTATGTGTTCTAAGCAAAAGTAAGATAACTCATAGAAGATATCCTGCACTGGCCAGGACTTGAGACTATGTGACTTCTAAGATCTTCCAACTCTCAGGAAAAAGTAATATTATCGTTTCTTTGCATGAAAAAGCACAATGAATGTTTTCTCTTTTAATTTTACCTTCTCTTCAACTTGATTTTCTTCAGTTTTCCAGTGAAAAGCAATTAGCCCTAAAAGACTTGGCAAATGGTATTTCATAGCCTTTATAACAAACATCAGCTCCACTCTTCAGGATGACTTAAGTTATTTTGGCTTTCAGAGAATTTTATAAAATTTTATAATTCATGTTTAAAAAATTACCAGCAACTTTCATTTACATTTCTTTCTTATTTTTAATTCTACAAGTTCTCTCTCTCTCTCTCTCTCTCTCTACACACACACACACACACACAATCCTTTCCAATGCAATCTAGAAAGAGATAAATGTACAAAATTTTTTTCTCCCCTATCTTTTCCCTCTCCTTGCAACAATAGCCTATTGACTCTATCCAAAATTTAAAGTTAACAGAAATAAGCTATAATTCTTTTTCCATGTGACTTGTTTGAAGGAAGACTCTAAGTGACCTGGAATTCCCTCCACCATTTTTAGGTTCTGGAACTGGGAGATAGATAAAAATATATACATAATCACAGACAGAAGGAGTCTAAAGGTGGCTGTTGCAGGACAGGTCTCCCAGGAAGGAAACCCTGAGATAGAGATCAGTGTGCACAAAATTTACTGGACTGTTCTTGGGACTGACACTTCCAGGGGAAGGAAAGGAGGCAGGACATCCAAGAAGATGGGTTGTAATGTAGTCACAACAAGACTTTAGCCAACTTCTGGGATTGGGTTAGGGAAAGGGTCTTGCCTTTATACTGAATATGAGATGCTTAAGGGAGGGGGCCCCACTCTAGGAAAGGAGGCTGTCTATGACTGAAGGAAATTCCCAGAGAAAGCTGAAAGCTGATGGCTGTCAGCAGGCAAAATTTCTACCTTCCGGGAGAATAAGATCTTTAGTCATGGAGGGAGAATCTAAGCAGTGTGGCACTGGATCCGGAAGTCACTGGGGACAGGTGTCATCATCCTTGGGTAAGATGCTAACTATGAATGTGAGGTGGACTGACAGTTGAGATAACATTTGATTGCTCTTCCCTTCCCCACATACATAGTCCTATACCCCATACTTGTCTGCCATTCCATCTGCTATTGTCTTGGCGGAGGGAGGAAACAGCAGAATACAGAGAACACAAAAATCAATTCTTTGCTTTTGAGTTTCAAAAGGTTTGGCCTTGGCAAAGACAAAATATTTGGAAGAAAGTGAGCTGTGTAAGAGAGGAAGGTTTCTCAACCTCTCCCAGACTAGATAAAGGTTCCGGGGGGCTTTGGCAAGGAGAAAAGCAGGAAGGAAAATAGAGACCTTGGAGGACTGTGGATTCCTGGGGTGGAACTTGGGAGCTGAGAGCACAGGAATGAAGAAGACAGAACTCTCCTTGCCATCAAGGAATTTACAGACTAGCAGGGAAGATACATTCAACAAATAAATGCAATAAATCAAATTAACTATTATGATAGAACATATAGGAAGGGAACCTAATCAGGTCTACACATCTGGAAATAACTCACTAAAAAAGAGATATTTAGTTGGGAACCTGCAGTATAAGTAGATGCTGTCTAAACAGAGAATAGAGAGAAAAAGTGTTTTTTTTTTTTTTTTTTTTTTTTTTTTAAAGATTTTATTTATTTATTTGAGAGAGAGAGAATGAGAGAGAGCACATGAGAGGGGGGAGGGTCAGAGGGAGAAGCAGACTCCCTGCCGAGCAGGGAGCCCGATGCGGGACTCGATCCAGGGACTCCAGGATCATGACCTGAGCCGAAGGCAGTCGCTTAACCAACTGAGCCACCCAGGCGCCCCGAGAAAAAGTGTTTCAGGGAATAAGAAGACATGTGGAAAATTGTGGAGGAAGAGAACGTGACATGTTTTAGAAGTCAAGAGAAGTCCAAGATGATTACTGGAATGCAGAAAGAAGAGGAACAGTAGGAAAGGTAGGCAAACTCATTGGGAATTTAGTGCTATAATCAATAGGGGAGGGATGGTGGTCAGAGCCCTGAAGGAACCCTGGGAATGTATGAAATCAAATGGATTGGAGCGGTATTTGGAGGGAGCATTGATGAGACTTGGTGATTGATTGCTGTGGGAATGAGAAAGAGCTTGTGGCAAATATGAAAGATCTAGTAGGATTGCCAGAAAATATTGAGGACTGGTTTAGGATGGCGACCAAGAACTTTATAGTATCACAGATTCTCTGGGAATATAGTGTATATCATAGCTATGTATTCATACATACCTATGAATCAGGTTATTTCAGAAGGCTTCTCTGCCTTTGGGCTTCCCACTCCTATGGAGTTATTTTGTGCATCTTTATAGACCTGGAGAGAAAAAAATACCACTTTGAGTTTACTTAGGGACTCCAGCCAAGTACAGTGACTTCCTAGAGGGACCGGATTTCCTAAAGGGAGGTGGAAATAGGAGGACAAAGGGAAGGGAAGGTTGGGGGTCCTAAGGAAGTTTACTTTTCTCCAGCTCAAGGTTACAGTTTCTGGTGAGCTTCACTTATTGATTGACTCATTCAAACTCTTTTACTGAGTACCTATTCTGTTAAATGCACATTGCATGCAAGGCCTTGTGAAAGATATAAGGATGAATAGCAATTAGAGGGCACAGCTTTCCCTGGCAGCTCTTTCAAGGCTGTCTCGGAATCACTAGCCCTAAAAGATCACCCTAACCTTAGTGTTGGATTGAAAATATGCAACTCCTCAAATTAGATTGGAACTTATTCAATATACCTTCCTTCCACCATTTGGGAGATTCTCCAAGTGCAAATCCTCCTGCTTCTCATGGAGATAAACACCGTATCAGCTATTTCAACTCTCTTCTGCTTAAAGTCCTCAAACAACACTGTTTTGGGGCTGCTTTTTACTCTTTTGTCCTTTAGCCTGATAATGGTAATGCTATTAGCCAACATGGCCATCTCCCATTCTGTCCTACTCATGTATGTCATCGTGAATGTATCTCAAGCAAGAACACCCTTGTTGCTTCAGACCTTCGGAACCCTTGACTCATGCCTCCTCTTGCCCATTTCAGCAAGCCTGAGGTAGCCTATAGACAGTCTTTAAAGCATATGTTCATGGGTTTGAACATTGTTTGTTCTTTGCTAACCTTGCCTTCCCTCAATGGCACAACCTCTGGTCCCTCTTGTTCCATTCCCTACTCTTCCCTCCTTTCCTCCAGTTTCCCCCTTCTTTTCCTCTACTCTTCTTACTGAGTAAATCATTAAGGGATGCAGACATCTATAGTAATGAAGGCTGGGCAGGCATTGAGTTCTCTTTCCAACTCTCCCCTGGAAATACTTTAGGTCAGAGACTATTGAGATACGGAGAATTCTATTGAAGTAATAAAATGTTGCTATTAGCTTGCTTGGCCATTTGCTAGGTACATAACTTTAGGTGAGCTATCTCTAGGCTTCAGTTTCTTGTATGTATAATGAAACTCTAGTATGTGATTGATGAGTAGAGACGGATTTATTAGGAAGCCTGTGAAGCTTAGCTGGAACTGCCCAGATCCCCTTCCAAGGCCCAGTAAAGGGACATGGTAATTTTGTATTATTTTTTTAAAGATCCATCCTTCCCCAAATTATATAAACTTCAAGCCCCACCAAACTGAGCACTACCTCTACTTATAGAGTTTTGTAAGAATGAAATAAGCAATGAATGTGAAGCACTTAGCACACACCTTTGAAGCTATTGCTATCACCATTATCATTATTAATACTATGTTATTTATCTATAGAAAAGATTGTAAAAAGCTTAATCAAAATTAAAAATCAACACCCAAAATTAATGTAACACTGTGTGTCAACTATACTCAAATGAAAAAAAATTTAAAAAAATTTAAAAGTCAAACTTTAAAAGCTATAAAAATGAATGAAAACATACATTTTTCCAGTTTTTATAGGGCTCTGTTATAGTATATAGTAACAATATTTTTCAAAAGTTTTCAAATCTATTTTTAATTTTAAGGGTAGTGTATGATTATTATAAAAACCAAAACAATATAGTTAAATAAAAATCTTGAGTTAAAAATAAAAATCTCTTTTCTTTTTCTCCCCTCCCTGGCTATTGCTCTTCCCTCCTCAGAAACATTCTCCTCTCAGTGTAACCATGAATTAAGACTTTGGTGTATATTTTCCAAATCTTAAAATGTACTTTACATTTGAACGTAAAAATTTCTATCTCACAAACAATACAAAAGTAATTTTTTGTTTTTTTTTTAAAGTTCTCCCTTTGTTGAAAACTGTCACAGAAGAGCAATACCAAACAGGTAACTAAAGAGAACACATACACACACACACACACATGTGTGCACATTCCTAGCAGTTTCCACAAATCAGAATACCCAGAATTTGAGGAAACCAGAACTGTCTTCTTAAAGATTTTGCCAACTCATGAAAGACCATTATACTAAGTGTTATGAGAGAACATTTGCTAAAGACAATGCACATATTAGCTCAGTGTCAACCCTTGCTGAAGACCAGTGCTTCAGCCTTGTTCTGCACAGGTCGGGGTATGAAGGGGAATGGAAAGCAGCTTCAGATAGGGGTAGGCAGATGGTACCAGCTTCCTGTCTCTTTTATCTTTCTGCTTCTTAGTTGTAATATTATGTACCAAACTCCTGTATTGAGGAAGAAATAAATATTCGTGTTGCTTCTGCATGCATTTTTTTTTTTTTAATTCAAGGGTGGCCAAGCATAGAGAGAGACTGACATACTAGGTATTAGAAAATTCTGTAGAGGGGCCCCTGGGTGGCTCAGGTGGTTAAGCGTCAAACTCCTGATTTCCGCTCAGGTCATGATCTCAGGGTCGTGAGATCGAGCCCTGCATTGGCTCTGTGCTGAGCCTGCTTAGGATTCTCTCTCTCTCTCCCTCTGCCCGCTCCCCCCCACTCTTTCTAACAACAAAAGTCCTTAGAATATGTGTACATGTGCTATAAAAATGTGTATTATGGACATTGTAAAGACTTCGTGGTAAATTTTTTAAGGTACTTTATTGCTACCATTATAAATACTACCTTGCAATTATTTCCAGTGCTTGATGTAACATTCAGCCTGCAAAACACATTCACCAGAGAAAGAGTTAAATAGATTACACATTTAAAAACCTCATAATCTAAGGGAGAGATGGAAAAAATCCCCGAATATTATTTAAGACCTTTGTGTCATACTCTTCCAAAAAATAATTATTTTTCAGAGAGAACATAGATGATTGTTCTTATAGTTTAATTCTTAAGGACTTTTCATAAATACTTTTTTAAATGAACACCTTTCATGAACTTTCTTTCTAGTTTAATCTATTAAGTGCAATTTAAAATTAAAGAACAGCTACAGTTCATAGTGAAATCATTAACAGGATTTACACAGAATATTGCATATGTCTATGTATTCATAGAATGTATGTATTTTGTAGCTTACTATAAGAAATGCAAATAACAATTCCATATTATTTTCTCTAATTTACAAATTTGATTTGTTTTATTGTTTTACTATGACCTACATAAATAAACCAGTTTAAATATTAAATTGTAAGGGAAATATATGTCAGGTCAGTTAACAAAGAACCTAAATTTAAAAATGTATACTACAGAGAGAAACCTGTAATATTGCATAATATGTTTTTATAAAAGAGTTATGACAACTTTTAATATGCAAGGAAAGCTCTCACTTGAGTAATTAAAATTCCAGACCATCTTAAGACACATACAAATTTCCATGGTAAAATCATGGTTGGCTTGTTTTCCCTTTGAATATATTGTAGCACAAAATCTATTTTTTCTTGTGCAGTTATATGCTTACTAGATTTCTCTCCCTCCCTCTCCCTCTCCCTCTCCCTCTCTCTCTCACACACAAACACACGCACACACCTTTTACTAGTTATTTCTTTTTCTGCCAGTTTGGTTTGTACCCACAAACCATAGTTAAAGTGGAACTTGGAAGTCCAAGTCCAACCAGTACTAGAATTTGATTGCGAGCAATGAAAACAAACCCTGCCTAATTAAACAGAAAAGAAATTTGTTGGAAGAATATAGGTTAGCTCACAGAATCAAAGGGAAAGCTGATGAGCAGCCGCAGGAAGGGCAGACAAAGAACAGTTCCAGAGGTCTAAGTAAAAAGGATCAGTGGACAGTGTCCTCAGAAAGCTCAATGGAATGAATCTGCACTCTGTCTCAGCATCCTTGTGCTCAGGATCTGGATTCCCAGAATTAGAGTTTACAAGGCCACACCTTGACTGGGGCAGTCTGAACATCTTCACTGAAATTATCATGAAGAAGGCAGGGAGTTGGGAAGACATAGATCTCCAGAGGTAAATCGAGGTGTGGTTACCAAAAATAGGAAAAGATCTGGGAGTTGAGAGTAGTATATGTTCTTAGATTCTAAAATATAGCATACTATAACTACCATAACATTTATTTGTAATTGCTATATATGGTTCTGATCATTAACAGTTAAAGCATTCATATGGGAGGATATTGTAGCCAGCAAGGCTTTTGTTAAGAATAATAAATAAGAAGGATACCTAGGTGGCTCAGCCAGTTAAGCGTCTGACTCTTGATATCTGCTCAGGTCATGAACTCAGGGCCATGACATGGAGCCCCATGTCAGGCTCCGTGTTCAGTGGGGTTTCTGCTGGAGATTCTCTCTCTCCCTCTCTCTCTGCCCCTCTCACTGCTCGCATCCTCTCTCTCTCTCTCTCAAATAAACAAACCTTAAAATCAATCAATCTCAAAAAAAAGAATAATGAATAAGAAAAATAAGGACATTTCTTATTTATCCTATCTCCCTCCTCCAGCCACTTGTTATTACTAAGCTTTCAATGGAATATGTAAACATTAAGCGAAAATTTTCTTTGCACTTGAGTAAGTATAGGCAACACGCAAAGACATTGTGTTGGGCTATGGAAAATGGTTGTGAAATGAAAGATAGATAGTCTAGGAGATGAAGGGGAGAAGACGGAGGAGAACAAAGAAAAGATGTTTTATTATTTTTCAATTTTTTTAACGATTTCATTTATTTATTTATTTGAGAGAGAGAGAGCACAGAGGGAGAAGCAGACTCCCTGCTGAGCGGGGAGTGGGACGCCAGGCTCGATCCCAGGATCCTGAGATCATGACCTGAGCCAAAGGCAGACACTTAACCGACTGAGCCACCCGGGTGCCCCAGAAAAGATGCTTTAGACAGAAAAGTAAAGAAGCAGCACACCTGTAGTGTTATCACTACATAAAAATGGAATAATATTAACGGTTAACACTTAGTGCTTGCTCTTTGCTAGGCACAATTTTAAATGCTTTCCATGTGCCAATTTATTTTTGAGACAGGTATTATTATTCCTGTTTTACAGTAAAGAAAATGATAGAGAGTTTAAACAAACTGCCCAGGGTAATGTAGCAAGAATGAGGCAGGTTTGGGATTTGAACTCAGATGAGTCAGCCTGCAGGGTCTGGGCATTTAACCACTATGCTATACCGCATCTCTGTGCATATATAACAGCTGAACAATCATCCAGTACAAATTTAGTAGGGTTGGTCTATTTTAGACCAATTCAAAATACAGAGCCAGTTTAAAAGAATAAATTAGTACCCACAGCTATAAATATTCTTCTTAAAATAACACTATCATTTCCTTTATATAGCTTCTTTTTTTTTAACCTTGGGCTAAACCTCCCCCAAATTCAGCCTTAATGACAGAATCTTTGTCCAGAAATTAATACTTAACTAGAACAGGGGAAAAGCTGATCCATTTGGGTCTTCCTAGGTTTAGAAAAAGAAAACTTCTTTTGAACATTGAAAAAGGTGGTTATTTTCTTTGCATGAAGAATAGTAATTCTGGCTCATAATAATTCCTAAGTGAGAAATGAGGTCTTGTGATTTTGAAGAAAACCCGATGGACAGTAAATTAATGTTTTCTTGTGAGACGATCTAGTCACATTTTCCCTCAGATTTAAGTGGTAGCATTATCGTGAAGAGTTATAAAATTTCTTATTCAATTACAGGGCTCTTTGTTTTCTTAGTTCATCATTTTTATAGCTATGAATTTATATAAATACATTATCTGGAGATACGTAGTCATGCAACTAATTTTGTTTTTGTTGTTGTTGTTGGGTTTTAATTGGTAACTGAAAGAATTTAGGGATGAAAATCATTAAAAAATAAACAGCATGACATACCCAATCTCATAATAGAGATTCACAGCACAAGCATGTTTGAGGGCTCATGTAAGAGATAACATTTTGGTCACTGTAGAATTATCTTTCACTAAATAATGAGAATCTTAAGTCTAACGCCTGAACTTTTTCTCTCAGAATTCTCTCTAGACTCTCAAACCCATAAACATCTTTCCTTCTTCTGAACTTCCATGACACTCACTCTCTCTTCAGTGTAGCATTGGTTCCTTATCATTCCCTTCCTGAAGGATAAATGGCTGTTGTTTATATATATACTGTTATTATCTTGCTGGGGTATAAGGTCTCCAAGATGGGGATGGTGATTCACATTCCTCTGTATCCTCTAGTACAACCTACCACATGGTAGGCCTTCAGGAAATAGACATTAAGGAGATATTTAATCAACTAGATACCACATTGTGTAACTCAAGCTAAAAACTTTCATTAGAGAACATTATTTAAACAGTCTGTCAGTCTACATTGAATCAAATGGGTGATTTCAAAGTTCCATTTCACATTAACTGTTTACATGCAAATATATCTGATTAAATGCATCAGGGAAATCAGATTTAAATCAAACAATTGTATTAACTGTAAAAACAATGTTGACACATATGGGCCATGTCTTCTATTTTATTTATGTATTTTTTCTCAGTATCCAGTACATTCCTAGGAAAAGCCCAATAAATGCTGTGTGATGTTGAATGTGTATCATCTCTATATGACTACAGCTTTGCAAATGTTGTTTTATTATTGTTTCCACAGATATATTTTGATAGGTTTCTATATCTCTTCTTCATACTCTATTTTTAATAAATAATTTGAAGTCAGAAAAAATCATTTGTCCCCAGCTAATGTAGGAAAGTAAGAACAAAATATCTCTTTTTTGATAAGTAAGCCACACTTTCAATATGCCATTAACCTCCACTTCTTCTCTTTCTTTTGGGACTTTCTCCTGGTTTTTAGAGAGTTGTATGAATATGGCTGGTGGATCTAGAAGTTAAGTTTTGCCAATTATACAATGTTTAACAATTTCAAATTTTCTCTGGCATCTGGAATTAAAATAGAAGCTCCAAATAGTATTTTCATGCCTATTTCATATCACTTCTATACTAATACTTCCCAAACTCGCCTTTCACAAGTGACGAACACACTGGCCTTGATAGAGAGCTTTCACCCTCTGGGACTTTGCCAAGCTATGAATATCTATGGTAGACAATGGATTTTGTGTGGTAAACAGATTTCAAATGCAAAGTTTGTGTCAAATTTCCTTGGAAGTTTTGTAACATTATAAAACAGAAACTCATACACGGAAAGGCAATTGTCTTCTTACATAAGGCAGCTCTCTGTCTAGCTCCAAACTATTTCATTTGCATCCAGTAAAAAATCCATGGTGAAGGCTGAGCATGTTGAGCAGTAAGAGCTTGACCTAATAGATACTAGGCTCACAGTCAAGCAGCACCAGCCTTGGACAAAGGCAGTGATCACACCAGGCCTTGTGGTCTGTTGGGGCTCAAGGCTTGGAGCCCTCTCTTCAACCCAACTAGTTCTGCTGAGAGAAGGACAATGATTAGCATTTCCAAATCAAAGACACTTCGAGTGTATGGCAGTTTGCTGGGTTTAAGTCACAAGTTACTACAAAGCTAAAAATTAGGCCCTGGCCACACCAATCAAGGTGGTACCATGCTAGTATTTTCCAAATTTATTGACAATGAAATACTGTAAAAATTTTAGTGCTTGTGTATGTTTGCAGTCAAATGCTCTACCACTGAGCTACACCCCCTCGTGTGTGTTTGGATAAAGGTACACAGTAAAGAAATGACTTCATATACACCTTAAACTTACACATGTTTTATATGTCAATTATATCTCAATGAAAAAATTAAAATTTAAAATCTAAAAATTTGAAACAGAAATGACCTCACAAATGAATGGAATTCTGTAAGAAATGATTAAAATTAGATCTGTGGCTTTAAAAACCTATATCCAGACTCTAATAACAATAATAAGAAATTAGAAAAATTAAAGTATTTCAATTGTGAGTGTAGAATAAGAACAATATATGAAGTTAAAGGAAACATACATTTTATAATTTTGTTAGAAAACATTTCACAAAAAAACCCCCAACATTTTAAATTGGTAAATTGATTCCTTTTTAAATGACCAAGTACTTATTTAATAATAGAAATAATATTCTTGATTCATACTTCAAATATATTTCAAGACTTTGTTTTTATGGTATGAAGTTTGAAAAATAAAAATCACTTACACAGCTCTATTGAAGAAAAGAGAAGAACATGAACATTATGTTTCAATAGTTAGGCATCTTGAATTATGCTGCTTTGCCTCTCCAGTCCAGATATCATTTTAGAAGCCCAGAGCCCAACAGCCAACTGCTTCTCCAGGGCTCCATTTGGATTTCTCATGGGAATCTCAAATTCAGCACGTGCCAGCTGACATCCTTGTGCCTTCACCCTGCACACCTGCTCACTGTGTCTCTGGGGCAGCTTCCCCAGGTAAATGGCACCACTAGCTGCTCAAGCCAGAAAACTGGACTAGTTCTGACCTGTTCTTCATCTGTCCTGAAGTCCACTTAGTCCCCAAGCCCTGTCACTTGTACTTGACGAATAGCTCATGCATCCATCCTCTTCCCCCTGCTCCCTTGGTCTGCTTCGCCATCTGGCCTCAGCTCCCCTCTCTTGCCTTATTCACCTCCACTCCTCCCACCTGTTCTCAGGTCACATTGAATCATTCTTAGTTCTCCCAGTATGCAATTTTCTTCTGTCCAGGACTTTCTCTGACCTAGCAAAGAATGTTGTTGCCTAGCCTGGAGCACCTTCACACACTTGCTCACTTAGCTACTCCCCACTCCTTCAAGTCTCAACATAGATACTACTGTTTTCAAGAAGCCTTCTTTTGGCATCCCATATTCACCTGTATATCTTCTAGAAAACCTAGCACATGCTAGGCCCTCAATAAATATGCTCTGAGATATTTGATCAACTAGGTACCACACTGGATAGTTTAGACTAAAAAATGTCATTTTCCTTCTGTTCTTCCTCTGTTCTCCCATATCTCCCCCATTATTGTGCATTTGTTTTAAAGGTCTATTGACTTATCTGTTCCGATTGGATTGTTAGCAAGGACCTCTTAATTACCTATCAAAGACTGTGGCACCAATTAGGTGCCATAAATATGAATGAACTAACATATAGTCCATCAAAATCCCTGAATCTATTACCCTGCCCCACTTTTTTTTTAAAGATTTTATTTATTTATTTGAGAGAGAGAGAAAGAGAGCATGAGCAGGGGGAGGGGCAGAGGGAGAAGCAGACTTCTTGCTGAGCAGAGAGCCTGACTTGGGGCTTGATGCCAGGACCCCGGGATCATGACCTGAGCAGAAGGCAGACACTCAGTCCATTGAGCCACCCAGGCACCCCTCCCTCCCACATTCTTGCAGACTTTCTTTCCTCAATTTGAAGCTTTGAGAAAATTTCCCATGAATTAATAATCCTGATTTCACTTAGTTTTGTGATTAAACTTTCTCATATCTATCTACTCTACCAAGATGATTCTTAATTTTATTTTATATATTTATTTATTTTTAATTTTTCAAATTTAAATTCAATTAATTAACATATAATGTATTAATAGTTTCAGAGGTAGAGGTCAGTGATTCATCAGTCTTATATAACACCCTGTGCTCATTACATCACGTGTCCTCCTTAATGTCCATCACCCAGTTACCCCATCCCCCTACCTCCTCCCCTCTAGCAACCCTCAGTTTGTTTCCTATGATTAAGAGTCTCTTATGGTTTGTCTCCCTCTCTGATTTCATCTTGTTTTATTTTTTCCTCTCTTCCCCTATGATCCTCGGTTTTGTTTGGTAAATTCCACACGTGTTTCTCTGATTGGCTTATTTCGCTTAGCATAATACTCTCTAGTTCCATCCACATCGTTGCAAATGGCAGGATTTCATTTTTTTTGATAGCTGAGTAGTATTCCATTGTATATATATACACAACATCTGTATCCATTCATCTGTTGATGGACATCTGGGCTCTTTCCATATTTTGGCTATTGTGGACATTGCTGCTATAAACATTGGGATGCAGGTGCCCCTTCAGATCACTACATTTGTATCATTGGGGTAAATACCCCAATTTGCAATTGCTGGGTCATAGGGTAGCTCTATTTCAACTCCCTGAGGAACCTCCATACTGTTTTCCAGAGTGGCTGTACAGCTTGCATTCCTACCAACAGTGTAAGAGGGTTCCCCTTTCTCCATATCCTCGCCAACATCTGTCATTTCCTGACTTGTTAATTTTAGCCATACTGACTGGTGTGAAGTGTTATCTCATGGTGGTTTTGATTTGTATTTCCTGATGCCAAGTGCCATTCTTCGACATGTGGCTGTCCAATTTTCCCCAACACCATTTGTTGTTTTTTCATTGGATATTAGTTCCTACTTTGTCAAAGATTAGTTGACCATAGAGTTGAGGGTCCCTTTCTGGGTCCTCTGTTCTGTTCCATTGATCTGTGTGTCCGTTTTTGTGCCAGTACCATGCTGTCTTGATGATTACATAATACAGCTTGAAGTTTTGCATTGTGATGCCACCAGCTTTGGTTTTCTTTTTCAACATTCCTTTGGCTATTCGGGGTCTTTTTTGTTCCATACAAATTTTAGGATTATTTGTTCCAGCTCTGTGAAAAAGTTGATGGTATTTTGATAGGGATTGCGATGAATGTGTAGATTGCTCTAGGTAGCACAGACATTTTAACAATATTTTTTCTTCCAATCCATGAGCATGGAACAGTTTTCTATTTCTTTGTGTCTTCTTCAATTTCTTTCATGAGTGTTCTATAGTTTTCTGACTACAGATCCTTTGCCTCTTTTTTTCTTTTTCTCTTTTTTTCTCTTTTAATTTTCATTTTTACATTTGCATTCTATCTTTTCATTGTACTTAATTTTATTTTTGTACATATATAAGTTTTTCTTTCTTTTCAGTTTTGGGATCTAGTTTTCTAACAGACCAAAATACACACAGGATCCAGTGTATTGCTCTATTCTGTTCACCTGTCTGATTATATCCTCTCTTTTTTTTTTAAACATATATTTTTTTTCATTTTTGGGTCTCTTCTGATTTGTCTAGTGTATATTTCTCTGGGGTCGTTGTTGCCATTTTAGCTTTTGTTCTCTCATTCATCTATTCCTCTCTGGACAGAATGACAAGACAGAAAAACTCACCTCAAAAAAGAGAATAAGAGGAAATACTGACTGCCAGGGACCTAATCAGTATGGACATAAGTAAGATGTCAGAACTAGAGTTCAGAATAATGATTATAAAGATACTAGCTAGGCTTGAAAAAAGCATAGAAGACACTATAGAATCCCTTTCTGGAGAAATAAAAGAACTAAAATCTAATCAAGTCAAAATCAAAAAAGCTATTAATGAAATGCAATAAAGATGGAGACTCTAACACCTAGGATAAATGAGGCAGAAGAGAAAATTAGTGATATAGAAGAGAAAATGATGGAGAATAAAGAAGCTGAGAAAAAGAGAGAGAAACAACTACTGGATCATGAGGGGAGAATTCAAGAGATAAGTGATACCATAAAGTGAAACAATATTAGAATAATGGGGATCCCAGAAGAAGAGGAAAGACAGAGAGGAGGACAGAAGGTATATTGGAGTGAATTATAGTGGAGAATGTCCCTAATTTGGGGAAGGAAACAGGCATTTAAGTACAGGAGGCAGAGAGAACCTCCTTCAAAATCAATAAAAATAGGTCAACACCCTGATATATAATAGTTAGACTTACACATCTCAGAGACAAAGAGAAAATCCTAAAAGCAGCTCAGGACAAGAGGTCTATAACCTACATGGGCAGAACATTAGACTGGCAGCAGACCTATCCACAAAGACCTGGTAGGCCAGAAAGGATGGCATGATATAATCAGGGTGCTAAATGAGAAAAGTATGCAGCCAAGAATACTTTATCCAGCTAGGAAGTCATTGAAAATAGAAGAAGAGATAAAAAGCTTCTGGGACAAACAGAAATTAAAAGAATTTGTGATCACCAAACCCGCCCTACAAGAAATATTAAAAGGGATCCTTTAAGTGAAGAGAGAGCTCAAAAGTAACATAGACCAGAAAGGAACAGAGACATTAAACAGGAACAGTGACTGTACAGGTAATACAATGGCACTAAATTCATATCTTTTAATAGTTACTCTGAATGTAAATGGGCTAAATGCCCCAATCAAAAGACACAGGGTATCAGATTGGATATTTTATTTATTTTTTTAAGATTTATTAATTTATTTGAGAGAGAGAGAGAGCATGAGTGGAGAGAGGGGCGGAGGGACAGAGAAACTTAAGCAGAGTCAGCACTCAGCTCGGAGCTCAATCTCATGACTCTGAGATCACCACTGGAGCCAAAACCAAGAGTTGGAGGCTTAACCAACTTTGCCACCCAGGCACCCCAATGATTCTTAATTTTAATCAAGGCTCTCCCCATGGGACTAGGAGCCACACTCTGTTGCATTTCTTTAGTGAATCTGCTGTTAGATATTCAGTCTTTTTCATCATAAATTTAATTAAGGAATATATCCAAAAGCCCTAGGCCCTGTGTCATTCCTGGAAAATGTGAGTCCATGTTGCTTCTCCATGTAGGGAAGTTGTATTCAGACCTGGTCCTCTTCTGCCACTTGGCTCCCCTTCCACAACTTCTCAGCTAAATCTGCAGCTGTGGACTTCTGGTCTTTTTTCCCTCATACCATGTAATTGGCTTGAACTTGGCTTCTTGTCTATGCCCTTGCCTCCTGGCCTAGAGCTGAGATGTACCCGCTGCTTGTCTCTTCCCAATTCTCGCATGCTTGGGGCTGCATGCGCAATTGCCATTATCATTGCCTTCGCGAGTGCTCTCACTTCCCAGAGTGGCTTCCTATTAGCTGACCCATCTGAGCAGCCAGGGAAGGGAAGGCATTCGTCATTTCAAAGCCTTTTCTATTTGTAATAGGGTTGCAAATTTAATAACCATTTTTCTCATAACTGATTTACTCTTTCTCACCTACTACATAGTATGTTTTAAATTTACAGTCACTATACCTGAATTTATGGTGGTTTAATCAGTCTTTTTTGGGCATGTCAGTCCCTTTTGGGCAAATGCTAATTATATGAGATTTTCTCTTCTTCCCCTTTCTCAACTCTAAGATACTGTTATGACATCATGTGAGGGGGTGTTGGTGGGGAAAAGAGAGATGAGAAGGGGCTTTGGATTCAGATGGTGACCGCAGCGGACTCTCACTGGTCTCTATAGTTGAGTGCTTGGTCTGGTCCCTGAAATTGTGACTGCTGGCACAAAAGACCCTTCTGCCCTGTGGGTCATTGTATGGGTCCCCCCCACTGGACTGTTTCCCTCTTTGCCTTGCCTCTGGATCTTGTTAGTCTACTGGGTTTTTCTAGATCTTTGCTTTCCCCACCCGGGCACACAGGCATTTCTGAATCCCCTGCTCACTGCACACAGACCCGGAGAGCCAAGTGATCAGGCTCTTAGTTCCAGACAAATTCTCTCCACCAAATGCCATTGCTGGGCACACACACCACATCTTCTCCCAACGTTCTATAGAGGGAGCAAAGCAAAGACCCTCTGCCTTCAGAATTCTCCAACATATTTAAGGCACTACCCCTTTTGGAAGGGCTTTTGCCTGGGTTTTACTTTTTACCCCTGTCTGTCTTCTCTTTGCTGCAGATCTCCCCTAGGCCAAAAGAGATAACCTGACCTCTCCTTCCCTTCTCCATGATTTTCCCAAGTTACAAGGTCCTCCCTCAGGTATTATTTTGAATTCTGTCTATCCTGGGGTATTGATAACTTCCACAGATAAAGTCAATATGGAGCTTAAAAAATTTAGAAAATTTCATAGTCTTTTTTTGTGTGTGTGTTTAACTTTTTATTTTAGTAAAATGAGAATATGCATAGTCTTTTGATAAAGACCAGATTTCATGGTTATTTTCTTGCTGCAAACTCAAAACCCCTGCTTTGGATATTAAAAGCTGATTATTAAAACCCTCTATTTTTGCATTCCAGCTATAATATAATCCTAATGCCTTGGGCAGAATGAGCAAAGGTCACACATTAAGAAATGCAAAGGAGAAAAACTCATTAATATATATCAAAATATTCCCATTACAGTATTGATTCAGAGAAAACATATTAACTATAGCAAAATTCCACTAATTTGGACTGGAGGGTGAACTCAGTCTGAATTAACAAAATGTTTAAATTATTGACTATTACTAAAAAAATGTAATATTAAATTATGTAGAAAGAAAATAAAATACTATTAAAGATAAGAAAGGGACAACTATTACTAAACATTTAGAAGGGCTGCACTCTAGATATTTTTTGTCTGTACATATATTACACATACATGTCAATATATGTAGATATGTATATCTTTTATACATACATGTAGGGTACATATTAAGTTCTATAAACATATGAGCCAGTTTATCTTTTTTTTTTGAGAGAGAGAGCACGTGCAAGTCGGGGACAGGGGCTTAGGGAGAGAGAGAGAATTTTTTTAAATTATTTTTTATTTATTTTTTTAGAGAAAGAGAGAGTGAGCACAAGTGGGAAGGAGGGACAGAGAGAGAATCTTAAGCAGGCTGCACACTCAGCATAGAGCTTGATGTAGGGCTCGATTTCATGTCCCTGAGATCATGACTGAGCTGAAATTGAGAGTTGGACACTTAACCGACTGAGCCACCCAGGTGCCCCAAGCCAATTTATCTTAATAACTGACTTTACAGAGAAAGAAACAACACAAAAAGATCGACTTGCCTAATAGTTGGTAAGTTGTTTTGCCAGGTTTGCCTGGCTTTGGAATCCCAATGGATAACTTTTATAAACCTATTTTTAAAAAATGGGGAGCGGGGGGTCACACCTGGGTGGCTCAGTCAGTTAAGCGTCTGCCTTCGGCTCAGGTCATGATCCCAGGGTCCTGGGATTGAGCCCCCACATCAGGCTCCCTGCTCAGCAAGGAGCCTGCTTCTCCCTCTCCCACTCCCACTGCCCCTGCTTGTCCTCTCTCTCTCATTCTCTTTGTCAAATAAATAAATCTTTAAAAAAATGAATTCTATGAAGATAACTTTAACCAGTATATGAAAAAATGTAATTAATATATTTTGTATAGAAATGACAATCCTTGAAAATGTTTTATTCTTCTAATATATTATGGTGACACATGGTAGCTGCACTTGTGAGCACAGCATAAAGTATAGATAAATCAAATCACTATGTTGTACACCTGAAACAAATGTAACATTGTGTGTCAACTATACTCAAATCAAGAATTTTTTTGGATGCTTTATTTTTCTAGTATTAGATTAACATTTTTGATTGTTTATTTTCTTAAGAAACACTTTGTAAATTTTCCAATGAAAATTTTACCTAGCTATTCAGAAAGTCCTCGTTAAAGGCATTCACCTTAATGAATTTTTTTTTTAAAGATTTTATTTATTTATTTGACAGAGAGAGAGACAGCGAGAGAGGGAACACAAGTAGGGGGAGAGGGAGAGGGAGAAGCAGGCTTCCCGCCGAGCAGGGAGTCCGATGTGGGGCTCGATCCCAGGATGCTGGGATCATGACCTGAGTCGAAGGCAGACGCTTAACGACTGAGCCACCCAGGCGCCCGTCACCTTAATGAATTTTTAATGTATGATTTCCACAGAACTAAACATCATTTTTCCTTATGACATTTGCCATTTCATTTACCTCCTCTAGCTACTTTATAATTATAAGATATAAAAAATTTAGTCAATTCACTCAAAATAAAAAAAAAAGTCAAAGATCACAGACACTTAACATCACTTAACCAAATAGCTACTTGAACTGATTGAATTGGCACAATAGAGAAAAAATCAAAATTTCAGACTCTAGATTTAACAATAAGATATAAAAAATAAAATATATGTGTAAATTACTTGCTTAAAATAAAAGATTTACTGTTCAATATAGGCAGAAACTGAGACTAAAAGTGACTTTTGAAAATTGAAACTATAAAAATCAAAATTTTACAACAAACTATAACAAAATAATTTAAAATTTTTGAAATAGACAAAATGGCAGTAAAAGAATGATTTAAAAATATTGTATTAAACTTAGTGCCTTGGTTTCTAATACTGTTCTCTAATGGAAGAAACGAGGGCTCCTTGGAGAAATGGCTTCCAGGATGAGGGCAGGGAACATGCATGATGAACCTGGGGTATCTTAAATGCCAGAAAGTAGGGAAATACTTAAAACACACACTCAGAATGATGGGGTATGACAAAGGGACACAGGAGCCAACTGAAAGAGCTCCTAATGGCCAAACCTGGAATAATTTGAGCAACAAAATAAAGCACTATATGATTGTATCCTAAGTATAAGATAAATATCCATGAATCATACCAATATAAATTATTGAATAAATAAATAATAAATAAATAAATAAAGGAGTAGAAAAAATTGCCAATGCAGAAGAATTCAAAATAATTTATGTACTATGCCACCTACAGGAGATGGAGCATAATTCCCTACTTCATGAACATGGGCTTCAAATAGAGCAGTCCTTCCAAAGGGAACTCTATGGAAAGGGGAGAAAAAGAGTAGCTTTATATTGGAGAAGCCTGACAAATACTACCTCAGGCAGGTGATCAAGGTTAATATTAGTAGTGATAAATCATCCGTATAGTATGTACCTTTGATGTGATAGGATGAAAATGACACTTTACTTCTGTGGTCTTCACTTCCAAAGTCCTTAATCCTAGATCAATCATGAGAAAGACATCAAACAAATCCCAAGTTGGGGACATTCTACAAAATAATGCACCAGTACTCCTCAAAACTGCAAGGGTCATCAAAAACAAGGAAATTCTGAGAAATTGTCATAGCCGAGAGGAGCCTAAGGAGATACGACTACTAAATGCAATATAGTACCTTGGATGAGATCCTAGAACAGGAAGAGAACATCAGGTAAGAACTAAGAGCATCTAAGTAAAGTATGGGTATTAGTTAATAATGGCATATCCATATTTGTTTATTAATTATAATAATGAATCATTTTCATTTAAGATATTAATAATGGGGGGGATAGGTGAAACAGGTGATGGGGATTAAAGAATGCACTTACCATGATGATAACTGAGTACTGTATAGAACTGTTGAATCACTATACTGTATACCTGAAACTAATATAACAGTGTATGCTAACTATACTGGAATTTAAAAATAATAAATAAAGATAATAATAGGGGAAACTGGGTGTGAACTCTCTGTACAATCTTCACATTTTTCTGAAAATCAAACTATTCTTCAAAGAAGTTTATTTTAAAAAAGAAGCTACATGTGGATATTATATTGGACAGCACAGTTCTATACTAATAGTCAGGAAACACATAAGACTGAAAAACATATTAAATTATGCTACAGGATGCACTCAGTAAAATCTAGCCTGTAGAAAAGACCACAGGACAAATGACCCAGTTTCTTTAACAAATATATTGTGGGAGGAAAATAGAGAAAGCTGAAGTTTAAATTGAATTAAGAGACACAACCAATCACGACGTGTGGACCTTACTTGAAAATGGATTGAAACAAACTGCAAAAAAATGATAATATTATGAAACAGTTGGAATATTGAACACACACTGAATATTTGATGATCCTAAGGAATTACTGTTAATTTTCAGTGTGATTATGCTATTGTGGTTATTTTTTCAATATCCTTACCTTTAGAGATACATATTGAAATATTTAAGGATTAAATTATGTAATCTCTGATGTTCATGCCAAAATAATATGGGATACGGGAGGATTGGGGGGGTACAGGTGAAGCAATATTGACAATGAATTTTTAATTGTTGAGGCTAGGTTAGGTATATGCGAATTCTTTATTTTATCCTATATGCTTATACACATGTTCAAAATTTCCCATAATAAAAAGTTAAATGAAATAAAAACTACAAAGGGAAAATAACTGTCTAATAAGCCTTACTGTATAGTACTCTATTTCTAAATAGTAAAGTGTTTTCCACCTACACATCACCAATACTCAAAATAGCAGCTTCAAGATAGAAAGTGACATTTAAGCTGTGTCTACAGGAAGCCAAAAACCTACTGGTTGATTTGATTAATTCAGACAAAGAGCTAGTCAGTTTAGAAGAGGGGAAAAAAGAAAAATCAAACTGTTCATTTTGTTGAGTTTACTGAATAATGCCTGGTATAGTGCTATGTACATAATAAGTGATTAATATTTGCTGGTTAATAAATCAGTGAATTAAACATTTGTCCTGGCACCTTAATGAAGACACAATGCGACTGTGAACAGCAATTGCAAGAGAACTCAGAAACAAGGGTAAAAGGCTAGTTCTGGGCAAAACTATGGAGAAGGCAACATTTATTTTCCAAATATTCATGTGCAAAGAACATCATTGCAAGCACACACAGCCTAAGTTCATGACAAGAATAAGAACCGGCTTATAAAACTGTCAGTAGATTAAGTTTTGACAAAATCCTACCAAAAGTTGTTACAATAGATACTTGTGCTAAATTGGTATTTCAATGATTTATATTGTGGTATATCATGTTACCTCATTTTGTGAATCAGACAAAAATAGGTAATATTATCTGTTTTTCAGGTAGAGGATAGGCTCTGGGAGGCCTCCTAGCACTGTCAGTGCCAGAAGCAGAGGAATGGGGGCTGGAACCCAGGTGTCCTGGCACCAAGTCCAGTGCTCTTTGTAACACTTAGCTATCCCTCAAGGGGGAATACATAACATACTCTTGTTGCTTCTACTTGGATTATATTGGAAAGAAAGTGGGCATGAATAAATCTCTCTAGTTTAGGAACACAAATAACCTTCTCTTTTGCCAATCTCTAGTATTTAAACAGTGTCAGTAAACTGGTGCTTCTTTTTAATGACTGTATATTATAAATAGTCAATATTCTGGGCAACGTAATGCTCCATTAATATTACATTCTGTTTGTTCAGTGATGCACAGCTGAAATCCAGAAATTAAGCTCTGTGAGGATGGTAAACACTCTTCTCAACATTAAATCCTTTGATGTTGAAAAGAATATGTATTGAAGTATATTAAAATATTATGTAACAACTTTATAATATCAATGAACACAAAGCTCATCATTCTGCTCCATTATTTGGCAAATGGCTTTATTCTTTCACAGTATCTTCCTATAGGAGGACTTCTATTCCTCCTCAGTAGATTTAGTCCATTTATTTTTCACAGCTTCACTGCTGCTTGATTTCATTTTCCTGCCTATTATATGTGCAGAGAAAACCATTTATAATAGCTTATGTGTGACTGTTTCTCACCTCCAGTCAATGACCATTTCCATTCAAACTATTTTAAACAACGTCTTGGAATCAGTCCATTCCTTGCCTTTGCATATATTCTATATCTTTTTCCAACTTTCCCAAATGACTCACTTTTTGCCTTTGTTTTTAATTAGAGGTTCCTCTTACGGTTTCTTCCTGAGTATCCCCTTTGGAGGTAGACAGATATTGTTTTGCACAGCAGAATGTCCAGCTGAGAACAAAAATACAGACATGCATTTGTTGCAACAATGTTTAAGTGGGTTTAATCAGAATGCAGTTTAACAGTTCAAATATGTCCATATTTCAAGGACCACAGAAGAACTTAACATTATATGCTCTCTGTTTCAGCAGTATGAACAAACCAAATTGTCAAACACTGAACAAGTAGAAGATGAATGTACTTCCAAAATCATTTCCCTGAACCGATGCAAACAGCTTGATCACACTGGAGAATGTGACCCATTGAGTTGCCGAAATGTATTTTCCTGCTTTACCTCATGCAGAATAATCAAACTAAGAGTTTTCTGAAATGTCACTTCACAAACACACTGAAGAAACTGGAGGAGATAAACTGGGATTTCAGGGTTGGAGATAATTCCTGTTGGGCCACGGCAGAGGGGCAGTGTATGTACCTGGGAGAGCGCTAGAAACTCGGGTGAGGGTCAAAGACCAGGACTTGGTGCTGAGCGTCAGGGAATTGATCTTCCTAGAGCATCCACACCAGGGAATTAAGATACCATCTGCATAGGGGCACCTGGGTGGCTCAGTCGTTGAGCGTCTGCCTTCGGCTCAGGTCATAATCCCAGGGTCCTGGGATCGAGCCCTGCATCAGGCTCCCTGCATCAGGCTCCCTGCTTCTCCCTCTCCCACTCCCCCTGCTTGTGTTCCCTCCCTCACTGTCTCTTTCTCTGTCAAATAAACAAATAAAACAATCTTTAAAAAAAAAAAGATACCATCCGCATATGTCATCAGGTGGCTCACTTCCCTGCTTCACCAGGTATATTAGTTTTTTATTGTTGCAGTAACAAATTGCCACAAAATTAGTGGATTAAAGCAACACAAATTTATTATCTTACAGTTCCGTAGGTCAGAAGTCCAGTAAGGGTCTCACCAGATTAACACCAATGTGTCAGTAGGGCTGTGTCTGCCTTTGGAGGCTAGAACGGCAGGGAGAGTCTCTCTCACAACAAGTATCCCTGACTCTTTTGGCATCACATCTCTTTCTCTGACCACCATTCGGAAAGGGTCTCTGCTTTTAAGGATTCGTGTGATTAGATGGGGCTCATCTGGATATTCCAGGGTAATTTCTCCTCTCAAGGTCCGTAACCTTAATCATATCTGCAAAGTACCTTTTGTCATATAATGTAACATATTCACAGGTTTTGGGGAACAGGAAGTAGATTTCTTTGGGGGCCATTGTCCTACCTACCACACCAAGTGAAGAGTAGAATGATAAAAGACTTTTCTGGCATCCACCTTTCAACTTATCCTTATCTTAACCTACTGACTGGATCTGGGCCTACCACTGTACACCCCAACATATTCTAACCCTACACTCTTATTATCCCTTAGTTTTAGCTCACCAGGCTTGAAAACCATATCATCTGTAATTTCCCCCATGATTCTCAACAATATCTAGGATGTGGAAAATTTATAAGAAACAAATTGCTTATAAATAAATTTATAAGAAATAAATTATAAGAAATAAATAAAAATGTATAAGAAATAAATTGCTCAACTGGAAAAAATATGTGTTAATTAATTCTCAGTAACAATCTTGCATCTACACATCAGCTATCTCCTGAGGTGGGGGAGAGGCAAGATTTTTTTTCTAAAATTAAACATACTCATTAAAAGAGTGCCATGAGATGGTCATAATATATTTAACAATAGCATCCAGTTAGGATTCTCTGAATAAATAAAACTGAATAGATGGGTTTCTTCAGAGGAGGACATTCAGAGAATTCCCACCTTCCTTTTGGTCTATGCTCTAGGTAGCCTCAGGTGGACAGATTATTGTATTGTGTTCTTAGATCCAAATGAATAAACATTATTTGTCTATTAAAAATTATGGTATTTTATTTTTAAAGAACTGTGCTAGGGGCACCTGGCTGACTCAGAACATTCAACTCTTGATCCCAGGGTAGTGAGTTCAAGCCCCATGTTGGGTGTAGAGATTACTAAAAAATAAATAAATAAAAATGTAAAAAAGTTGTTAAAAAAGAATTCTCACTTAAAAAAAAACTGTGCTGGGGCGCCTGGGTGGCTCAGTCGTTAAGCATCTGCCTTCGGCTCAGGTCATGATCCCAGGGTCCTGGGATCGAGCCCCGCATCGGGCTCCCTGCTCCGCGGGAAGCCTGCTTCTCTCTCTCTCCCACTCCCCCTGCTTGTGTTCCCTCTCTCACTGTGTCTCTCTCTGTCAAATAAATAAATAAAATCTTAAAAAAAAACAACAAAAAAAAACTGTGCTAATACAAGTTTTGGAGGATATATATCTTTGCTACAATTTTATTGATGAATGAAATTAAGGTTTTTTGTAAATATTATATAAACTGAAGACAAAATTTAATTTATCTTGGTGGCTTAGTGGGTCAAGGGTTGGATTTTTGATTTTGGCTCATGTCATGATCTCAGGGTCGTGAGATTGAGCCACGTGTGAGATTCTCTCCCTCTCCCCTCTCTTTGCCCCTCCCCTCACCCAGCCCCTGCTTGCACTCTCTCTCCAAAAAAAATTTAAAAATTAAAAAAAAGTTTTTAAAAATTGAACTTACCCCTTGAAGATAATTAAGCTTAAACTTCAAGTCCCTTAATTTTGTATTAGTAGTATTTGATCATATTTTTCTAAAGAAGGTCGCAAAAATTGCATAGGTTTAAGACCCCATAAAACTTTAGGCCACCACTGACTGGAGGAGTTTCCTGTTTGAATTGCATAAGTGTTTAATAATCATAATATTTCTTTAAGATAAATATATTTGGTCATGTTATTTTGCTCTTTTCTACATCTCAGTTGTGATAGACTATTTTATTTGTTCACAATTTTTTATTCCTCTCCACTTTTGCCATATTTCCTTTTAATGCAACATATTTCCTGACTGTACTGACTTTGGACTTGCTTGGCCAATGGAATGTGAGCAGATGAGAAGTATGCTGTGTCCCAGCAGAAAATTACAATGTCCTTGTGTAATTTGGCTCTGTCCCTCGACTTCTGCTCTCTACTATGAACATTACCTGAATCCCAGAATGAGAAGATATGTAGAACCTAGCCAAGCTCAGCATAAGCCCTCTAGACCTATAGCCTTCATGTAATGTGAGTGAGAAATAAATATTTGTAGTTCCACTGAGATTTGTGCATTGTTTGTTATTGTAGCAAAAGCCAAGAGTGATTGTCATTCTGTTTACTTTTTCATTTCACAGTAAGGTATTTGTCTCTCTCTCTCTCTTTCTCTATCTATCTATCTAACCACTCTAGTATTTTCCTGGATTTGCAGGATTTGCAGGATTTCCTGGATTTTGCAGGATTTGGTTGCTTTTAACAAGCATGTTTATTGATGGTTGCCAAGGACAGAGTCATTAAACACATGCCTTCTCTTCCCCAGAGACAGTCCTTTGTGTGTGTTCTTTTTTTTTTTCCTTTTCTTCTTCTTCTTCTTCTTCTTCTTCTTCTTCTTCTTCTTCTTCTTTCCTTCTTCTTCTTCTTCTTCTTCTTTCTTCTTCTTCTTCTTCTTCTTCTTCTTCTCTTCTTCTTCTTCTTCTTCTTTTCTTCTTCTTCTTCTTCTTTTCTTCTTCTTCCTTCTTCTTCTTTTTCTTCTTCTTCTTCTTCTTCTTCTTCTTCTTCTTCTTCTTCTTCTTCTTCTTCTTCTTCTTCTTCTTCTTCTCTTCTTTCTTCTTCTTCTTCTTCTTTTAAAGTAAATTGGCAGGTACACAAGGAAGGAAGCTTGTATTGCTGGGGACCTCAGATCCCAAGACTATGCTGCATGCTCACCATTTTCTGAAAATGTAAAATCCATCCCTGTCTGTTTTCTTGAAGTTAATTCATAAAATATGTGGGTTTTTCTAATTATTTTTAATTATGCCCCTATAGAATTAGTGCAAATTTCCCCCACTTGTTTATCTGAAAACCCATTATGTGAAGTGAGGATATGTCCCCTGATGGGTACTATTTACATTTTAAAGCATCTAAGGAGTCTCTTCTGTGGATGCTCTCCAAAGTAGCCAAATTAATGTCATTTCAATTTTTTGCATTTCCACTAAATTTCCCCAATCAGTAATAACAGATGTTATTTGTGTGTGAGTTCATTAAATACATTATTTCCTTAAACATATAAAATTATCAGGAAATCTATCCCTTCCCTACAAGGTGCTATGATTCTGAACTATCAAATTTTTTGACTATATAAGTTGTATCACAGTTGAGATATCTTAATATATATCCGTTGAAAAACTCATTCTTGGTGGAAGGATGAACTGTCTTTGAAAAGCAGCATGATATTCTCATTATTTCACAATTGCTTTTGGGCCTGACTGAATGTGCACTCCTTGGTTCTGCTTCAAACCACTCCTAAATCTGAATTGTGAAAAAACCTTTATTTAAAAAAAATTTTTTTTAAGAAATAACTACTTGCAGTTATGTAAAATCTTAAAGCTATTTAAAATGTCCTAAGCAAAGGTAACAAAAAATTAATATTCAATAAATTAGGTTATAAAATAACCCAGGATGTAGTGAATGTTAGAATATCTTTATGCCTTTTTGTATGTGTATGTGAGTTCACATGTATTCTTATTCTAAAATAAAAATGTCCAAGAAGGATTTCAAGGGAGGTTATACCATAAATTATAGTAGGTACTCAACAAATGTTGAGAGAATAAATTGGACTGAGCTAAAGTGTCTTTTTTTCAGGTGATAAGAAAATGGAAAAAGGCACATTTGGAACATTGCATGAATATCTAAATTTAGGTTACATTGATACCTATTTGGAATTGATTGTGAAAAGAACATCTTTAAGAGCTTGACTGTATTTTTTCTTTTATTAGACTGAATGTTCTTTTAGCAAAAAGAACTTTTATTTCTTTTAGGTCAAGACTAGTGGTGTGTACAAGGCCATCTGTGAACACTTGTCTGAGGCTGACTTTTCCGTTATTGAGGACATTGCCATGTAACTGACCAAGCCTGGGGCAGATCCTATCAACACTGGATCCAGGCATCATGGAGCCTTGGGGTGAATCTTAGCTCTTGAAGTGCCAAGACACTTTGGTCAAATACTTATTCTTTCTAAATTTCAATGTCTTCACTTGTAAACAAGAAATAGGATGCCTATCATACAATTGCTTTAAAATCTAAGATTCTGGAAGTAAAGTGTAGCGGGCTGAATGGTGGTCCCCCAATAAAGATATTCGTGTCCTAATCCTTGGCGTCTGTGAATGTTAACTCTATTTAAAAAGAGTCCTGGATATTTAACTAAGTTAAGGATCTTGACATGAGGAATCATCTTAGCTTGGCTAGCTGGGCCCTAAACCCAATGACAAATATCCTTATAAGAGTAAGACAGAGGCACATGAGATAGAAGAAGAGAAGGTCGTTGAAGGCAGAGATTGGTGGGAAGTCACCGTAAGTCAAGGAATACCTACAGATATCAAAAGCTGGAAGAGGCAGGGAATGTATTATTCCCTAGAGCCTCTGAGGGAATGCAACCCCTCTAAATGCTGGCACCTTGATTTCAGACGTCTGACCTCAAAAAGTGTGAGAGAATAAATTTCTTTTAAGCCACTCAGTTTGTGGTAATTTGCTACAGTAGCCATAAGAAACTAGTACATAAATTTTGTGGTATATAATAGGTTTTAAATAAATACAAATTTTGTCCTTTTATTCTCAAGTCATCATCATTGGAGAGTACATTTTAAAAAGGTACCCAACATTCAATGGTCCATATTTAGGGACTTTGAAGTTATTCACTCACTGAATGCACTGAATATGAGTTTCCACATTTCTATGGTCCTTAATGGTTAAAGGAACAAATACAGGGTAGCCCTTGGAGTCTAGATATATCAACACAAAACTAATCCAGTGTGTCAGTGGAAGAGATACATTAGGGGCTGGAAAATTTTTTAGGAAATAGTCTCAAGCCAGGCAATGTCTCTAGCATTTCTCTCCCCTGCCCACTAAATGTCAGCAGTACTCTACCAATCATTGTGACAGTCCCAAATTTCCCACCTTTCCAATTGCCCCCCAGCTGTGATACCAGCCTCATTTAGACCACAGGTCTGTACTAGGTCTGCACAGTTCAATCTAGGTTAGGCCTTTCAGGCTTGCTCTATATCTCCTCAGAAAAATGACTCTCAGCCTTGCCCTCTGTCCCCAAAAACTTTGTCTAAAACTGGCCCCATAGTTGCTTCCTACTTCGTACATGCTCGAGTAGGCTACGCCACCCCATCATGGCCCCTCAGAACTTACTCTTCAGTACTGGCTGCCCAGCACCCCAACAAGGAAGGGAAGGACTTGGAAAGGAACAAAAGAGCTCAATGTGATCAAAAATATAATTTATATATTTGTGTATTTGAAGTTACATATATGATGCATTTCATGCCATCTAAAAATGTAACATATAATGTAAATTTTCAAAAGATAGATATAATGTATCCCAAATGTTGTATATTAATTTTTTTAAAGTTATGCTTGCCCAAATTAGAAAAATGTGTCAAAAGTATTAATATTCACAAGCATTAACTCAGTGGTGTCACTTTTAGAAATCTCTCATAAAAGAAAAAAAATCTTAAGTGTCACCAAAGAACTATACATAAAGCTATACTTTGGAATATTGCTCCTTATAATACAAATTTAAAACAACCTAAATGTCCAACAATAGAACAATGAAGAATGGTCATATAAATTATGGCATACCTAGATGATAGACTTATGCAACAATTAAAATCATTTTTACAAATATTTTTAATGATATGGAAAATACTTTTGATAGTAAAAGGTGGTATATAAAATTTATTCTGGTCAGAAGAACCGAATAGATATTTTTCCAAATAAGGAAATTGGACATGTTTCCAATAAGACAACTTCCATACAAATGGCCAATAAGTATATGAAAAGGTACTGAACATCACTAATCATCAGGAAAATGCAAATCAAAACCACAATGAGATGTCACCTCACACCTGTTGAAAAGGCTATTATCAAAAAGACAAGAGATAAAATAGGCTTTGGTGAGGATCTAGAGAAAAGGGAACTTTTGTGCGCTGTTGGTGAGAATGCAAATTGGTGTAGCTACTATGGAAAACAGTATAAAGGTTCCTCAAAAACTTAAAAACAGAACTACCATATGATTCAACAATTCAACTTCTGGGTATATGACTGAAGGAAATGAAATCATTATCTTGAAAAGATATCTGCATCCACATGTTCATTGCAGCATTATTTACAATAGCCAAGACATGGAAACAACCTAAGTGTTCACTGACGGATGAATGGATAAAGAAAATGTGGTACAAATACACAACTAAATATTATTCAGCCATAAAAAGAAGGGAATCCTGCCATTTGCCCATTTGAGGGCATTACACTAAGTGAAATAAGTTAGACATAGAAAGGCAAATACTATAAGATCTCACTTGTATGTGGAATCTCAAAAAACTAAACTCAGATACAGAGACTAGATGGTGATTGCTAGAGGTGGGGAAGTGGGAGAAATGGGTAAGGGTGGTCAAAAGGTACAAAACTCCAGTTATAAGATGTGATGACTTATAAGTGTGATGACTATAGTTAACAATACTGTGTTGTATATTTGAAAGTTGCTAAAAGAGTAAATCTTAAAAGTTCTCTCACAAGAAAAATGATTTTAACTATGTGAGGTGGTGGCTGCCAGCTAAACTCATTGTGGGAATCATTTTGCAAAACCTACATATATCAAATCATTATGTTGTATATCTAAAATGAATACATTGTTAACATGTCAATTATATCTCAATAACACAGGAAACACATTTATTCTATTTAAAAAATTGTTTATCGCATCCAAATCAGAAAAGAATAAAATTATCTCTGCACATAATTTAATCTTATATGTAGAGAACCCTGAAGATTCTACAAAAAAACCTGTTAAAAATAATAAACAAATTCAGTGAAGTTTCAGGACACAAAATCAACACACAAAAATCAGTTGCATTTCTATACACTAATAATGAAAAATCTGAAAGGGAATTTAAAAAACAATTCCATTCATAATAGCATCAAAAGGAATAAACTGCTTAGGAATAGACCTAACAAAGGAGGTGAAAAAAAAAGACTTTTACACAGAAAACTACAAAATACTGCTGAAAGGAATTTTAAAAAGAGAAAATAAATGGAAAGATATCCTGTGTTCATGGATTGGAAGACTTAATATTATTAAGATGTCAATACTGTCCAAAGCAATTTATAGATTCAATGCAATTTCTATCAAAATCCCAATGGCATTTTTTTCAGAAATAGAAAAAAATCATTCTAAAATTTATGTGGAATCTCAAGGGATCTCAAATAGCAAAGAAAAGCATAGGTGGAGGCCTCACACTTCGTGGTTTCAAAACATATTACAAAGCTATAGAATCAAAACATGGTGGTACTAGCATAAAGACGGACATTTACAGACAAGTGGACTAGAATAAAAAGCCCAGAAATAAACCCTCATGTATATGGTCAAATAAATGATCTTTGTCAAGGATGCCAAAACCATTCAATAGGAAAAGGACAGTCTCTTCAACAAATGCTGCTGGGAAAACTGGATATCCACATTCAAAAGAATGAAGTTAAACCCTTATCTTATACCATATATGAAAATTAATGCAAAATAGATTGAAGGCTTAGACATAATGCCCCAAACTATACAACTCCAAGAAAAAAACATAGGGGAAGCTTCATGACGTTGGATTTGGCAATGATTTCTTGGATGTGACATGAAAAGCAGAGGCAATAAAAGCAAAAATAGACAAATGGGACTACATTAAACTTAAAAACTTATGTGCATCAAAGGGCACATCACTGGAGTGAAAAGGCAATGTATGGAATGGGAGAAATTATTTACAAAACATATATCTGATAAAGGGTTAATATCCAGAATATACAGAGAACTATACCTCAACAACAACAAAAAAACCTGATCAGAAATGGGCAAAGGACTTGAATAGGCATTTTTCTAAAAATGATAGACAAATGACCAACAGCATATGAGAAGGTATTCAACATCACTAATCATGAAAGAAATGCAAATCAAAACCACAAGGAGATAACACCTCACACCCATTAGGATGGCTACTATCAAAAAGACAAAATAACAAGTATTGGTGAGGCAGTGGGGAAATCTTGACTCCCTTGTGCACTGCTGGTGAGACTATAATGGTGCAATCATGTGGAAAACAGCATGGTGGTTCCTCAAAATTAAAAATAGAACTACCCTATGATCCAGCAATTCTACTTCTGGCTATATATCCAAAAGAATTGAAAGGGAAGTCTCAAAGAGATATTTGTACATCCATGTTTATAGCAGCTTTATTCCCAATAGCCTAGAAGTGGGAGCAACCCAAATGTCTATTAATGGATGAATGGACAAAAAAAAAAGTAATATATACATACAATGGAATATTATTCAGCTTTAAAAAGGAAGTAAATTCTGCAATATGCTACAATATGGGTGAACTTTGAGGTCATTATGCTAAGTGAAATATACCAGTCACAAAAGAAAATACTGTATGCTTCAACTTATATGAGGTATCTAAGGTATCTAAAGTAGTCAAATTTATAGAAACAGAAAGTAGAGTGGTATTACCAGGGCCTAGAGGGAGGGAGAAATGCAAGTTGTTAGTTAATGGGAATAGAGTTTAAGTTTTGCAAGATTACAATATGAATATATAATGTGAATACACTACTGAACTGTACATGTAAGGATAATTATGATGAAAAAAATACTTATTTTGGAAAGCCTTTAGCATTGTTTATAGTGATACATATAATAAAAGATTAGATGTAGAAATAGGAGAATGTGGAAAGTAGGACAGAAAAAAATCTAAATAGAAAATCATAAAATTAAGCTAGGAGAGAGTTTTATCCAGAACATGAATGGTGTACAATTTTGTGTATTTGACTCTAGGCTTTTTAGCAGTCATGGACAACAAGGAGAATAGTTATGTGATTCCTGTAATCTACAGAAATAAGCTTCTGGTATGATTTCAACTAGGAAAAAAAGAATAAAAATATATATGAAACCTTAGAAGGAAATATGCCAAAATGTGAACAAAGGTTATTACTAGGTAGTGGTTGTATTAGCCTATTTATACTTTTATGTATTTTCTGAAATTTTCACAAATGACTTAGAACTTATAATTAGGAGAATGCTGTTGTGCCTCTTGATGACTTTGGTAGAAACTTGTTAAATGCCTCAAAGGGGCAAAAGGAAAAAGTTTCATATGAGTACATCTAGTGCCAGGTAAAACCAGCTGTAGAGGGAAAAGGAAAAACTGGCAAAGACAAGGATTGATCTTGGTGTGGTTGAAGGGCTACAGGCCATTTTCTCTGCATGGAAGCGAAAACGTGTGAAGCTCTGGGTCATTTATGGGGACAGAGCAGTGGGGAAATAGCTTCTCTTGGGCCACAATCTTATCTTATGACTTCCTGCCATGAGCAAGGAACAGGGTGCAGGAGAAGACCCAAGCAAGTAGGGAGACCATATTGAGTTTCCAGCATTTTCTCCCGAGGGAAGATATACAGTTATTGTTTGTTTTGGTGTTGTTTCTCCAGAACCTGACTTTACTCCCAGTCTGTAAGATTCCATTAATCCAGGTAAATTTTGGTCAAATGGAAAATTATGGGGTTCAATTCATGATTCTGAAAAATTTGAACAGCTTTCTTGAGACATAATTTACATACCATAAAATTCACCCATTTAAGTCTACAATGGTTTTTAGAATATATAGAGCTGTGCAGCAATCACGACAATTTAATTGTGATTACCCCCCTAAATCATATCTATTAATAGTCACTTTCCATTTTCCTCCAGCTCAGTCCTAAGTAATCACGAATCCACATCCTGTCGCTACAGATTTGCATGATGAACATTTCATATAAATGGAATCATATGGTCTTTTGTGACTGGTTTCTTCCACTAAGCATGTTTTTTGAGGATCGTCTATGTTGTGGTACGTATCAGTATTTCATTCTTTTTATTGCTGAATAATATTCCATTGTATGGCTATATTATATTTTACTTATCCACTCATCAGTTGGTGGACATTGGGTTGTTTCCACTTTTTGGCTAGATTCTTAAACTGCTAATAATTTTTCCTACATGGAGCCTATTTCTTTAAGTTTGCTCTTTATGAAAGTCTTATTGGGTTTATATTAATCAAAGACATTAAATGACTGTTATTCAGCATGACCAGATAGCATGAGATGTTCAACTATCAATTGTCCTCTGAGATGATCAATTATTGTACTGAGCTGATACAGTCTCAGTCAAAACAATAGAAACTTGACATTTTATTTAGTTCACACAGCTTTAAGTTAAATGTCCCATTTCTGATATAATAAAAATAATGCACAGATTCCCATCATTATCTCTGAGGCCACTGAGGGGCCTGGAGATAGGACCTGAGGTTGGGAGTCTCTGCTTCAAATTACAGAAGAATAACAAGCACTTAGCTTTATTGTTTTCAATTACATAAAGTAACAAGGACTAATTTCCAAAGCATTGACATAAAATGTCCCCAGGGAATTTGGTTTAATGAACAGCTAAAAGTGATCTACAATGAATGTATTTGCTATTGTATACAAATGGTGCTTTTAAGGAACATTAGAGTTTTTTTCTTAGGGGGTGTGGAATCTGGTTTTGCCTATTTATATGTTTTTGGTGTACAGAAGGGGACCCTCACCATGTCATCCTGTGCTGTTGTCCCCAGAAAAGCGAGCACAAGTCCTCTCTCTCCCTAGTGTCCTCTTATCCTGCTTGCTCCCACCCCAGGAGGAGAAGAGCTCATCCCAGTGATCTGATCCCAGCACACGGAAGGGGCTACTTTTTCCAGGGGTGGCATAATCAAAGGACTTTAAAGGTCCAGCAATTTCAGGTAGAGTCCTTTTTCTCTGATTCCATTTCAGCTTTTTTTTTTTTTTTTTCCTTTTCCAACACTGTGTGCAGCTTTGCTGCCCTGGTCTGAGAAGCAGAAGCAAAGCAAAAGGCATGGAAATACTTGAATGAATTTTTGAAAAAAAAGTCTGATGTTGAGGAGAAGGTAGGCAAAATGCCATGAAATTGAGGCTATCCAGAGAGTAACATCCTATTGGATACTCCCCTACAAATACAGTCATTCAGAAGAAGCTCAGGCTCCATCTATCTTGTGCCCCCACCATCGTCAACACATGGACTGGTCATCTCAGAAGGGTGGCCAGGCCTGCAATAATGTACATCATTACTTCCGAACTTCCATTGGCCAGAACTTACATGCCCCAGCCTAACTATAAAGGGGCCCAAGCGGAGGTTAAAATGGGCTTGATAAACACTTGGCAATGTCTCAGCCACACCAGCTCTGGGCTAAGGGATAAATGATATTTTCTGTTGTTCTCTGGAGGTCTGATTTCTTTGTCTCTGGAAGAGGTTCCTTGTCACATTGTAGTAGTAAATTCTGAGATTTTGGTTTGAATTTAGTGATGAATGGGGATTCATCTGGGGTCGGATCCTTTTATTCCTGGTTCTCCAAGCTGAAACACCATTTCAATAGCATCTAATAGTACCTATTCAAAACTCAGAGGTTCTGAAAAAGTAAAATTCAAGAGTTTTGCTGGATCTATCTGATTAAGTGGATTTTGTTTAGTATTATTAAGGTAGGAAGAATCCAACAGTACACTTACTATAGCGTTGGCTTTTTCCTGATTTGCCTCATGGGAATTCTTTTATCATTGAAAAAAGTTTCACTTTGGTGAGCAATGTTGCTGGACTTCTCATTTAGCCTATGTGCACAAAGGACCACAACTTGACTATAAGGAGGCAGTAAAGCCCCGTGCTTAGGAGCAGACTGCCTTGGTGTCACTTTAGGCCATTGGCTTAATTCTTTGTTCCTCAGTTTCCTTTTTATTAAAAGGGGGCATGAGGATGGTAATGCAGTCCCCACCTGGACTAAGAATGTGGCTCACCTTGCTTATATTCGACCTCTGTCCTTGGGTCCTGCCTCTCTTGCAGAGGTTGAAAAGCTAAAATTCTGCATTTCTCAAACTCCTTCACAGCAAGGGGTTTGGCTGTGATTTAGGTCCCATCCATTTAGATGGATTTGTTTGAAATTTGGAAGGCAGACAGGAGGAGGCCATCCTTCCCTCTCACTTGGCCAGTTGACGGCTGGCATGAAAAATCCTGGAGGCGGGAGTCTTCATCTGCAGCGCTGCTCCAGTGTTCTTTTTCCAGCTGCCTGGGTGTCAAAAGCTGTGGCAGTGGTAGCAGCTTTTTGAATTTGGATTCCTGTTCTGGGACATGGTTTGTAAATTTACTAGCTTCAGTGACTGTGAAGGTAATTGCTCTCCTAGTAGCCCAGATCTGTATTTCTCTGGGAATTACTTCTGGCGGTCCATCTAGAACCTACGCCTCCAGCCCATCTAACAATTTTGTAAACACCCAATTCCCTGCATTAAATCCCATCTTGTTCAAAATATTTAGAGTGGTTCCTCTTTTTTTTTTTGGAGTGAATCCTGATGGAATCAATATCTCAAAGGGTTATTGTAAGAACAAAATAATAACAGATGTAAAGCACTAAAGCCCCATATACATAAGTACTAGATACCTGTGAGTTTTATTATTAGGCAGAGTAATGACCAAGAAGGTGAGACGAACTCTTAGAGGATCCCTGAAGCGTTCCATTTTTAGAGATGAATCTGGCTCTAGCAGTGTGTCGCCAGCAGCAAATAAAGTGGAGTTTAGTCAGACACAGTTAATTTGCCCACATTCCTTTCACATGCTAATTCAGGAAAAGCTATTTGGCCCTCTGCTGACCCCATTACACTGATAATTGCCATTTCACCTGGTCCCGAAAGGGCATAACCCCAAGTTACTCTTTAGCTCTTGGACTCCGTGAGGACATTGTGGATGGAGATACAAATGCATCAGGAGCAGGGGTATTTTATTAAAACTCTGTCCTTTTAAATTAATTTGTTTAGTTTCAGAAGCCAGCTAAAGATAAATAACTGGCTATTCTAAAACAAATGTTAATATAAAAGAAGAAAATGTGGAACAAAGCAAAATTACACTTGGTCACTCTGAAACTTCCTCTAAGATTTAAAAGCCTAATTTAACATTCATTATTTCAACCTGAAATTCATTCAGTCTGCCTTTCTTATAAATTACCTTTTTAATACATGCTTTGCATGGAAGCCGCAAAGATTAGCTTCTTTTGTTGTTCCTTTTATTGAGCCCCTATTTTGAATCTGAAGTGGTCATTAACTTGCCTCGTGTGAGGAATTTACACAACTCAATATCATTAATGAAAATTGAAGGGGCTTCTTTTTGAGAATGGCAGATGTTTGTCATCAATGATGATTATGATTTTTTGACCAAAGAGAGTTTGTTTAACTAGCTTTTTCTGGACATGGACACCCTTGCAGAACTGATATACATCATATTGTCCAAGAAGAATTGCTGGATGCCACATGGAAGAGAGGAACCAGGTGGACTTTAATGAGATTCTTCCTACAACTTTTATTTCCAACTTTGGGCAAGAATTATTCCTAAGTTCCTGTTTCTTCACCCATGAAATAATAGTTTCTCCTTAGATTTATTATGAAGAACAGAGGTCATAATATATATAAAATTCTTAGCACAGTGTCTGGCACAGCACATCTATTGAGCTGTTTGGTTTTTTTTTAAAGAGTTTATTTATTTATTTGACAGAAAGAGTGCACAAGCAGGGGGAGCAGCAGAGGGAGTGGGAGAGGGAGAGGGAGAGGGAGAAACAGACTCCCCGTTAAACAGGGAGCCCCCAATGCTGATGCCAGGGCTCTATCCCAGGACCCTGGTATCATGACCTGAGCTGAAGGCAGACACTTAACTGACTGAGCCAGAGCTGTTCTATGTGACCAAAGGAAAGTTGCTTTAGTTTTCTCACTAAAACTTTTTTGCAGAATATTAGGACAAGTTTGTGTCAAGGCCTAGCACAAGTATGTGTCTATTATTATGCCTATTATTACTATTCTTTACAAATAGTCAACTCTTTCTTTGAAATAGAGTATTTGGCTAACATAGTACTCCCCAAACATCTTTTTTGCAACTGTGGTTATTTACTGAAATTAATGAGGGTATTTTCCTTCTTAGGCTGAAAAAGAAAAGAAATGCATGATTGTCAACTCAAATAACTTTTGATAGCATTTATGGATATAACCTGTATGTTATATATAACCTGTTGTAATTCCTACTAGGTGTTTGTTGCCATCACTTCTTAGTCAACTGGACAATGAAAAAATTACTCTTTTTACTTCATAATTTCTCAATACCATTTGATTTGATAACTTTATAAACTCCCTTCAATTTCATATCCATTACTAATTTATTGCTAAATCTTACTCCTTCTCTCTTATATTGGCACTGAAGGCTTATCTCTTTAAATTGTTCCTCTTCTTTGTCTTTGACCACCTAGAGAGCCAAAGATATTTTCTCTATTGTTAAATCTATTCAAAATTCTTCCAGATAAAATATCAATCCACAAATTTATAATTTTCCATCTCGATTAATGTAAACTTCTCCTGTTGGCCTTACTTATAAATCACTTCTGTTCACCAAAAATCATTTTTCATCTTTGTTCTTATAAGAACATACCTTTGAGGGGGGTGGAGCAAGCTGGCGGAGGAGTAGGAGACCTGGATTTCGTCTCCTCTCAGGAATTCAGCTGGATAGGGGTCAAACCATTCTGAAGACCTACGAACTCAACAGGAGATCGAAGAAAAGAAGAGCAACAACTCTCTGAACAGAAAAGCGACCACTTTCTGGAAGGTAGGACGTGCGGAGAAGTGAATCTGAGGCGATATTCGGGAGGCTAGACGGCGGGGGAGGGGCTTCCGTCGGCCGCTTCTGGCAAGTGATAGAGCCGCGGAGCACAAAATCGGAACTTTTAGAAGTCGGCTCCGCTGAGGGACGTCACTCCGGTGGCTAAGCGGGGGGTGGAACCCTCGCGGGACAGTGTGGTCTCAGGACCCTCGGGGACACAGAAAGACCGGGGGTGCCTGAGTGCGGCAGAGCTCCCAGGTATCAGAGCGGGGAAGCCGGCTGCAGAGACGGAGCCCAGGCGCGGGCTCTCAGCTCGGGGTTGCCATAAACCGTGATCTGCGGCACAGTCGGGCCACTGCTCCTCCAGCAGGGACCCAACAAGCGGCAGATCCGGGGAGACTCACCTTCCTCCCCCGGGGGGAGTGGCATGGGAGCACACCACAGGGATCTGCTGGGTTTGGAGACTCCACACGGGGTCGGGTGCCAGAGATAGAAATGCTCGGTCACAGGCCGGGTGAGCACGGAGTGTGGCCGGAGACCGGGGAGACGGGAGTGACTGACGGCTTTTCTCTGGGGGCCCACTGAGGAGCGGGGCCCCAAGTTCTCGGCTTCTACAGGGCGGAGATTGGGAGGCCGCCATTTTCACTCTCCGCCTCCAAAGCTGTATGGAAAGCTTGCAGGGAACAAAAGCTCCAGAGAGCAAACCGGAACAGATTACTTAGCCCGGACCGGGCAAGGGCGGGGCAATTCCGCCTCCGGCAAAGACTTTTGGAAACCACGGCAACAGGCCCCTCCCCCAGAAGATCAGCGAGAACAGCCAGCCAAGACCAAGTTTACCGATCAATGAGAACGGCAGAACTCCAGCGCTAGGGGAATACTGCACATAGAATTCATGGCTTTTTTACCATGATTCTTTAGTCTTTCAAAGTTAATTTTTTTTTAACTGTCTTTTTTTTTTTTTGAATTTTTCTTTTTCCCTTTTTCAACCAACATCTTATCAATCCCTTTTTTAAAAAAACATTTTTATTTTTCATTTTTATTTTTCATTTTTAGAGTCATATTCTATCCCTTCTTGGTAGTTACCTGTATTTTTGGCATATATATATATAAGTTGTTCTCTCTTTAAAATTTTGAGATAGTTTCTTCTAACAGATCAAAATATACCCTAAATCTCTAGTGTATGGTTTTTTTTCTACTCCCCTGCCTGATCACATTCTCTCCCTTTTTTTTTCCTTTTTTTTTTCAAATCCTCTTCTTTCTTTTTTCAAACAACTTCTTACCAATTCCTTTTATAAAATTTTTTATAATTTCCATCTTTACAGTCATATTCCATCCCTTCATCATATCAACCCTTATTTTTGTACATATATAAGTTTTTCTTTCTTTAAAATTTTGGGAGGCACTTTCTTCTAACAGACCAAAATACACCCAAAATCTAGTGTGTGGCACTGAACTATATACCAGCCTGATCATATTTGATCACATTCTTTTTTTTGTTTTGTTCTGTTTTTGTTTGTTTTTATCTTTATCTTTATCTTTATCTTTTTCTTTTTTTTTTCTTTTTCTTTTTTCTCTCTTTCCCTTTCTTTTCCCACTGCTTCAGGTCTTTTCTGATTTGTTTAGAGTATATTTTTTGGGAACGTTGTTACCCTGTTAGCATTTTGTGCTCTCATTTATCTATTCTCCACTGGACAAAATGACAAGATGGAAAAAATCACCTCAACAAAAAGAACAAGAGGTAGTACAGACTGCCAGGGACCTACTCAATATGGACATTAGTACGATGTCAGATCTAGAGTTCAGAATCATCACTTTAAAGATACTAGCTGGGCTTGAAAAAAGCATGGAAGTTATTAGAGAAACCCTTTCTGGAGAAGTAAAAGAACTAAAATCTAACCAAGTCAAAATCAAAAAGGCTATTAATGAGGTGCAATCAAATATGGGGGTGCTAACTGCTAGGATAAATGAGGCAGAAGAGAGAATCAGTGAGATAGAAGACCAAATGATGGAAAATAAAGAAGCTGAGAAAAAGAGAGATAAACAACTACTGGATCACGAGGGCAGAATTCGAGAGATAAGCGATACCATAAGACGAAACAACATTAGAATAATTGGGATCCCAGAAGAAGAAGAAAGAGAGAGAGGGGCAGAAGGTATATTGGAGCAAATTATAGCAGAGAACTTCCCTAATTTTGATGTCAAAATCCAGGAGGCACAGAGAACCCCTCTCAAAATCAATAGAAATAGGCCAACACCCCGACATCTAATAGTAAAACTTACGACTCTCAGAGACAAAGAGAAAATCCTGAAAGCAGCTCGGGAGAAGAGATATGTAACCTACAATGGTAGAAACATTAGATTGGCAACAGACTTATCCACAGAGACCTGGCAGGCCAGAAAGGACTGGCAGGACATATTCAGAGCACTAAATGAGAAAAATATGCAGCCAAGAATACTATATCCAGCTAGGCTGTCATTGAAAATAGAAGGAGAGATAACAAGCTTCCAGGACAAACAAAAACTAAAGGAATTTGCAAACATGAAACCAGCCCTACAAGAAATCTTGAAGGGGGTCCTCTAAGCAAAGAGAGAGCCTAAAAGCAACATAGACCAGAAAGGAACACAGACGATATACAGTAACAGTCACCTTACAGGCAATACAATGGCACTAAATTCATATCTTTCAATAGTTACCCTGAATGTAAATGGGCTAAATGCCCTAATCAAAAGACACAGGCTATCAGATTGGATTAAAAAACAAGACCCATCGATATGCTGTCTGCAAGAGACTCGTTTTAGACCCAAAGACACCCCCAGATTGAAAGTGAGGGGGTGGAAAACCATTTACCATGCTAATGGACACCAAAAGAAAGCTGGGGTGGCAATCCTTATATCAGACAAATTAGATTTTAAACCAAAGACTGTAATAAGAGATGAGGAAGGACACTATATCCTACTTAAAGGGTCTATCCAACAAGAAGATCTAACAATTGTAAATATCTATGCCCCTAACATGGGAGCAGCCAATTATATAAGGCAATTAATAACAAAAGCAAAGAAACACATCGACAACACTACAATAATAGTGGGGGACTTTAACACCCCCCTCACTGAAATGGACAGATCATCTAAGCAAAAGATCAACAAGGAAATAAAGGCTTTACATGACACACTGGACCAAATGGACTTCACAGACATATTCAGAACATTCCATCCCAAAGCAACGGAATACACATTCTTCTCTAGTGCCCATGGAACATTCTCCAGAATCGATCACATCCTAGGTCATAAATCAGGTCTCAACCGGTGCCAAAAGACTGGGATCATTCCCTGCGTATTTTCAGACCACAATGCTTTGAAACTAGAACTCAATCACAAGAGGAAAGTCAGAAAGAACTCAAATACATGGAGGCTAAAGAGCATCCTACTAAAGAATGAATGGGTCACACAGGAAATTAAAGAAGAATTAAAAAAAATTCATGGAAACCAATGAAAATGAAAACACAACTATTCAAAATCTTTGGGATACAGCAAAGGCAGTCCTAAGAGGAAAGTATATAGCAATACAAGCCTTTCTCAAGAAACAAGAAAGGTCTCAAGTACACAACCTAACCCTACACCTAAAGGAGCTGGAGAGAGAACAGCAAATAAAGCCTAAACCCAGCAGGAGAAGAGAAATAATAAAGATCAGAGCAGATATCAATGAAATAGAAACTAAAAGAACAGTAGAACAGATCAATGAAACCAGGAGCTGGTTCTTTGAAAGAATTAACAAGATTGATAAACCCCTGGCCAGACTTATCAAAAATAAAAGAGAAATGACCCAAATCAACAAAATCATGAATGAAAGAGGAGAGATCACAACCAACACCAAAGAAATACAAACAATTATAAGAACATATTATGAGCAACTCTATGCCAGCAAATTAGATAACCTGGAAGAAATGGATGCATTCCTAGAGATGTATCAACTACCAAAACTGAACCAGGAAGAAATAGAAAACCTGAACAGACCTATAACCACTAAGGAAATTGAAGCAGTCATCAAAAATCTCCCAAAACACAAAAGCCCAGGGCCAGATGGCTTCCCAGGGGAATTCTACCAAACATTTCAAGAAGAATTGATACCTATTCTTCTGAAACTGTTCCAAAAAATAGAAATGGAAGGAAAACTTCCAAACTCGTTTTATGAGGCCACCATTACCGTGATCCCAAAACCAGACAAAGACCCCATTAAAAAGGAGAACTATAGACCAATATCCCTGCTGAACATGGATGCAAAAATTCTCACCAAAATACTAGCCAATAGGATCCAACAGTACATTAAAAAGATTATTCACCACGACCAAGTGGGATTTATCCCTGGGCTGCAAGGTTGGTTCAACATCCGCAAATCAAACAACGTGATACAATACATTAACAAAAGAAAGAACAAGAATCATATGATCCTCTCAATAGATGCAGAAAAAGCATTTGACAAAGTACAGCATCCTTTCTTGATCAAAACTCTTCAGAGTATAGGGATCGAGGGTACATACCTCAATATCATAAAAACCATCTATGAAAAACCTACAGCGAATATCATTCTCAATGGGGAAAAACTGAGAGCTTTCCCCCTAAGGTCAGGAACGTGGCAGGGATGTCCACTATCACCACTGCTATTCAACATAGTATTAGAAGTCCTAGCCACAGCAATCAGACAACAAAAAGAAATCAAAGGCATCCAAATTGGCAAAGAAGTCAAACTCTCACTCTTTGCAGATGATATGATACTTTATGTGGAAAACCCAAAAGACTCCACCCCAAAACTGCTAGAACTCATACAGGAATTCAGTAAAGTGGCAGGATACAAAATCAAGGCACAGAAGTCAGTGGCATTCCTATACACCAACAGCAAGACAGAAGAAAGAGAAATTAAGGAGTCGATCCCATTTACAATTGCACCCAAAATCATAAGATACCTAGGAATAAATCTAACCAAAGAGGCAAAGGATCTGTACTCAGAAAACTATAAAATACTCATGAAAGAAATTGAGGAAGACACAAAGAAATGGAAAAACGTTCCATGATCATGGATTGGAAGAACAAATATTGTGAAGATGTCAATGCTACCTAGAGCAATCTACACATTCAATGCAATCCCCATCAAAATACCATCCACTTTTTTCAAAGAAATGGAACAAATAATCCTAAAATTTGTATGGAACCAGAAAAGACCCCGAATAGCCAGAGGAATGTTGAAAAAGAAAAGCAAAGCTGGCGGCATCACAATTCCGGACTTCCAGCTCTATTACAAAGCTGTCATCATCAAGACACTATGGTGCTGGCACAAAAACAGACACATAGATCAATGGAACAGAAGAGAGAGCCCAGAATGGACCCTCAACTCTATGGTCAACTAATCTTTGACAAAGCCGGAAAGAATGTCCAATGGAAAAAAGACAGTCTCTTCAACAAATGGTGTTGGGAAAATTGGACAGCCACATGCAGAAGAATGAAACTGGACCATTTCCTTACACCACACACAAAAATAGACTCCAAATGGTTGAAAGACCTCAATGTGAGACAGGAGTCCATCAAAATCCTAAAGGAGAACACAGGCAGCAACCTCTTCGACCTCAGCCGCAGCAACTTCTTCCTAGAAACATCGCCAAAGGCAAGGGAAGCAAGGGCAAAAATGAACTATTGGGACTTCATCAAGATAAAAAGCTTTTGCAAAGCAAAGGAAACAGTCAACAAAACCAAAAGACAACCGACAGAATGGGAGAAGATATTTGCAAATGACATATCAGATAAAGGGCTAGTATCCAAAATCTATAAAGATCTTATCAAACTCAACACCCAAAGAACAAAGAATCCAATCAAGAAATGGGCAGAAGACATGAACAGACATTTTTCCAAAGAAGACATCCAAATGGCCAACAGACACATGAAAAAGTGCTCCACATCGCTCGGCATCAGGGAAATCCAAATCAAAACCTCAATGAGATACCACCTCACACCAGTCAGAATGGCTAAAATTAACAAGTCAGGAAATGACAGATGTTGGCGGGGTTGCAGAGAAAAGGGAACCCTCCTACACTGTTGGTGGGAATGCAAGCTGGTGCAGCCACTCTGGAAAACAGTATGGAGGTTCCTCAAACAGTTGAAAATAGAGCTACCGTATGACCCAGCAATTGCACTACTGGGTATTTACCCCAAAGATACAAAAGTAGGGATCCGAAAGGGTACGTGCACCCTGATGTTTATAGCAGCAATGTCCACAATAGCCAAACTGTGGAAAGAGCCAAGATGTCCATGGACAGATGAATGGATAAAGAAGATGTGGTATATACAATGGAATATTATGCAGCCATCAAAAGGAATGAGATCTTGCCATTTGCAACGACGTGGATGGAACTGGAGGGTATTATGCTGAGCGAAATAAGTCAAACAGAGAAAGACATGTATCATATGACCTCACTGATATGAGGAATTTTTAATCTCAGGAAACAAACTGAGGGTTGCTGGAGTGGTGCGGGGTGGGAGTGATGGGGTGGCTGGGTGATAGACACTGGGGAGGTTATGTGCTCTGGTAAGCACGGTGAATTGAGCAAGACTGTTGAATCTCAGATCTGTACCTCGGAAACAAATAATGCAATATATGTTAAAAAAAAAAAAAGAAGAAGATAGCAGGAGGGGAAGAATGAAGGGGGGGAAATCGGAGCGGTAGACGAACCATGAGAGACGATGGACTCTGAGAAACAAACTGAGGGTTCTAGAGGGGAGGGGGGTGGGAGGATGGGTTAGCCTGGTGATGGGTATTAAAGAGGGCACATTCTGCATGGAGCACTGGGTGTTATGCACAAACAATGAATCATGGAACACTATATCTAAAACTAATGATACAATGTATGGGGATTAACATAACAATAAAAAAATTAAAAAAAAAAACAAGCAAATAAACCAAGTGCAAGACGAAAAAAAAAAAAAAAAGAACATACCTTTACTGACCTCCTCTTTTGTTAACTCCATTCCTCTTTCAAGATCTTCAGAACCTTATGAATCTAGTTCGTCCTCCATACGTATCTCTTTGTCTGTTTTGGTTAATCTTTTAAGATTTAAGGTGCAAAGCAAGCCAAATCTGAGAGGACTTCAGTCTCTGTGTGGCTTTCCTCTTGAAATCATTTCTCCTCTATCATTTCAGAAAGTAGCACTCAAGCATTCACATATTTCCTAAACTGGAGGCTTGGAAGCCAGGGAATGTGTTCTGTTCTGGTCACCTGTGTACTCAGCACTTAGCACAGGTCCCAGCACAAAGATTCCTCTTCACGTTCCTGGATAACCAGCACCTTCCATGTGCCTGACAACCTGCCAGGCTCTGGGACAAAAAGAGGAAGTAGGAGCTGCCCAGGGCTTTGATGAGCTCATGATCCAACTTCAGGCCGCATGAAAAGGACAACTTATGATTCATTGTGATGAGTGCTATGACGGAAGCATGGACAAAGTGCTGGGGACACACAGAGAAAAAATCTGCCTGGGGAGGGTCAGTCAAGTTTCAGGAAGAAGGTGCCATTGGAACATGGCCTTGAAGGAGTTTCTGCCAGAAGGGAATCTAAGCAGAAGAGTTCCACAGACAAATAAGCTGTCGGAGCAAGGTGGAAAACAACAGTCTATTAAGAGCAAACATTCAAAGACAGGGGGTCCTGTTGTCTTTGTTATGTTATAGTCAAGATCTTGGATATGTCACTTATCTGTGTTCTGATTTCCCATCTTTTAAATGAGAACGACACTAACAGAATCCCAATCAGAACTTCTGTGAGGATGGGGGCACCCGGGGGGCTCATTGGGTTAAACGCCCGGCTCTTGATTTTGGCTCAGGTCATGATCTCAGGGTTGTGAGATTGAGGCCCACATTGGGCTCTGCACTCAGCTCGAAGTCTGCTTGAGATTCTTTCCCTCTCCCTCTGCCCCTCCCCTCCCCCCCGCACTCACACTCTCTCTCTAAAATAAATAAATAAATACAATCTTAAAAAAAAAAAACTTCTGTGAGGATATTACATGAAATGATGCATGTGAAAACTCACTTGTAAATTTTAAAACACTATATGAAAGTAGTTTAATTTTAATATATGCTGTACATATGCCATGAAAGTTTATATTCCCTACTTGAAAGCCAATAGACAACATTTATGATTATAAATGATTTTAATAATATATATTATTATAATATTATATAGGTTATATAATATATAGTTATATTTAATTATATAATTATATATATGTAAAAATTATGTATAATTATAATCTGTTATAATTATATATAAATTTAAAAATATTATGATTTAAAACATCAATCCCTAGGGAGAGAAAAACACATTATTTAGAATTATGGATGCATAATACTAGAGGAAATATCTGAAAGTATATGCCTTTGGGGAAAGGGCTTGGTGGAGAAGTGTGGAGCAGCTTAACTGTTAGGTCCTACTTGACCTTTAAAACATTTGATTTAAAAAAATAAAGTACAGGGGCGCCTGGGTGGCTCAGTCGTTCAGCATCTGCCTTCGGCTCAGGTCATGATCCCAGGGTCCTGGGATCGAGCCCTGCATCAGGCTCCCCGCTCCGTGGGAAGCCTGCTTCTCCCTCTTCCACTCCCCCTGCTTGTGTTCCCTCTCTTGCTGTGTCTCTCTCTGTCAAATAAATAAATAAAATCTTTAAAAATAAATAAATAAAGTACACTAAAATTAAAAAGTTGGAATGGAGAAACACAGAGAAGGAAGCCTATTTGTGATCTTGCACCCTCCATGCCCTCAGGCCCCCAAACAAGAGCAGAGGCCCCACCCCTTAGGACCTGACCTCACACCCAGATTCATCCCCATCCTGACTTTACTGAGAGGTTACTAAGGTTCTAGACTGGTGTTTCTTAACGGAGGCCATCCCATGCCCTCAGAGGGTATTCTGGTCTTTCTTGGAGTCATCATTAGTTGTCACAATGACCAGAAGCCGGGAGGTGGGTGAGACGGGTCTGGAGGAAATTACCGGCATTTCCTGGGCAGAGACCAGGGATGCTGGACATCCTGCAATGTGTGAACAGTCCCACACAGCGTAGCGCTGTCCTCCATCTCTCACGACCTTCTCATGTCCCCACTGGACATTCATGGAGATTAAAAAAAATCCTGCTCATAAGTTTCTTTGTGACTTTTTTTTTTTAAGGGGGTGGTGATGGTGGGCAGGGGCAGAGGGAGAGAGAATCCTAAGCAGGCTCCACCCCAGCACAGAGACCCACATGGGCTCATCTCACCACCCCGAGATCATGACCTGAGCCGAAATCAAGAGTCGGAGGCTTAACTGACTGAGCCTCCCACGTGCCCCTACACACTGAATATTCTGAATACCTTTTGCACAGTTTTAAACATTGTGCTTAGTTTGGAACTTTAACAAGTGTTGTGCACCATTTCAGAAAACTGCATCACCAACTGCAACATCATTGGAGTGTTTGAGTCTCCAGTGCGGCTGCAGCTGTTACCACCGGTGATTCCATGCATACTCTGAAAGTATTTAACCCCGGTTTCTAAGTTTCCAGTATAAGGGGAGTATGTTACTCATTCACTGAATATATAGTTATATATATATATACATATATATATAATAAAATATATATTTTTCTTATAGCTAAACTTATTTTGGGATTCCATCTACTCCATTATGTCTTCTTGTTAAGTCATGATCAAACATTTACATGTAGAAATCATCTATTATAAATTTCTTTTAAATTCTTCTGCATTGTGCAGTTAGAACAGTATATTGAGGTTTTTTTGTTTTTGTTTTTTTTAAGATTTTTATTTATTTATATGCCAAAGAAAGAGAGAGAGAGCACACAAGCAGGGGGAGCGGCAGGCAGAGGGAGAAGCAGGCTCCCTGTTAAACTGGGAGCCCCCGATGCTGATGTCAGGGCTCTGTCCCGGGACCCTGGGATCATGACCTGAGCCAAAGGTAGATGCTTAACCGACTGAGCCACCCAGGCGTCCCAGTATATTGAGTTTTTAAAATTATGCCTGTAGGTATATTATCTATATGCATTAGTTCAGTATAATAAAGGGGGTGTTAACAAATATTTGTTATACAAAGTGGGTGAGGCTGACCAGATCTAGTACAACTGTTCTGAGAAGGCCTGGAAGTTCTTTGCATTTGACCTGGGTCCCTTCTGTCACTGCTTAATGGCACATTCCATTGTCAGTCATTTCTCCCTCCCTTCGGGGATGGAACAGAGCTACTCAGAACCACCTTAAAATTGTCCTTCTTTTTTTCAAGCCCAAAGTAGAACTGATGTAATATCTTATGCTCACTAGGTTTGGCATTACAAAACCTTTTTCTGGATATAAATTTGCATGGCTCATAGTTCAAAATCCATGTTCCTGTGCAATCAGCCAAAAGATGGCAGCAGTTTTTCTGCAGTCTTTTCACGGGCAGCCTTTCTTGAGTGGCCCCCAATGGCCGGAGGACTGGTCTCGCTTCGGATCTGTGGGGCCTCCTCTGTCTCCAACCCCAGCGCTGGGGCCTGCTGCACTCTGCATTCTGGCCTTCGTACTGCTAATTCACCAAGCTAATTAGGCTAGTTAAGGGTCCATAAAGGCAGAAATCTGTTGGAGTTTAGTCTCATTCATTTCTTTTTGAAAAACTTGCAAGGAAGCTCCTGTCAGCTTTTGGAACGGGAACAGAATCTCAAAGGCTTGGCATGAGAAGCAGTTGAAGGTGCCAACCTTCCAGGCCAAAGATTCTAGTCACAAAGAGTCCCAATTCAACTTTTTCCCTTGAGGCAAACTTCAAAGTATGCAGAATCAAAAAACTCATATAATGAAAATAAACCAAGGAATAACACACTTAGCTGAGACTTGCTGGAAACACATTTCTCCCACTGTACCTCAATTCTCTCTGCCTCTAGAACAGCCTCATGGTACTTAATTACTTATAAGGAGGACAAGCCAGGTTTCTGATGTTCACTCACTTTACTCTTCCTGTGCCTGAAAAGTTTCTTTTGCTTGTGTTAAAAAATTGTTATTAAACAAAGTTATATAGCTTACTATGTGCCAGGTACTGTCCTATGCCCTTTAAAAATATTAATTCACTTAATCTTCACAACATCCCTATGCTATAGGCACTTTGATTATTTTATTTTATAGAATAGACAACGTGTAAACACCATTTCCTGTTTTCTTATGGTGGTGTGTTTTTTTTTTTTTCTTTGTTTTGTTTCTCTTTTTCCTACATTAGGTTTTAGGACAGTGCGTAATTATGTTTTAGAATCAAATTTTTTTAATGATTGAAAAAATCGGAAAATGATTATAGTAGAGATCACAGCAAAGCATAATCTCAAGGCACATTGTTTGGAGTTGTGGGTTTTATGTTTTAGATGAAATATAAGCCACTTAAGGAATTCCATAGAGGGGCACGAACTAAAACCTCTTAAGAGATTCACTTGGCCATTAGGCTCCAGTTAGCAGAATAAAGCAGCACCAGAGGTTTAATCTCTTGGATCTCTCTTGTTTTTATGTACTCTTGGCATTGCCTAATTTTTTCCCCCACTAGTGAATTGCTTACCTCCAGGCTTTTTGGGGGTGGCAAGAGAAGAATAGCATCCTCACAACCTGTGTAAGGGCATTGTTCACACATCAATGCACATATTCAAAGAGCAAATGCCCAACTTTGGTGACTACCGCAGAGAGTCATTCACACTTTCTGCTTGCACCTATATAGTACCATTTGTCTGGAAGCTTTTGTAACAATTTGATTAAAATTTAACGCATATTCAGCTAGTTGATTTACGAAATTACCAAAGTGCTTGCAAAGTCTTGGAATTTGTGGCTTGTTAAAATTAGACCTTTCGAATTGGAGCATTTTGAATTGTGCAAAAGAAGAGTATATAGGAGCTTCACTTGTTAGATAGATCTTTCCTCATATAATTTCTTTAGGGTATTGAAATTTTTGCCATTCTTATTTTTGAATTCTGAAGCACATGTCATTTGGATTTGGATTATTGTCAACTATCAATTAGTGGAGAGAGGTGTGGGACAGCTCTCTCTTTTAAAGCATTTTTTCCATGCCACTGAAATTTTATAGCAGGCCTCCTATTAACTAGACTGGTCAGAGAATGTGGAGGTCTTGCTGCTTGGATAAGGGGAAAGTTTATGAGAAAGCCCATTCTGTTAGAACTCTTGGACTTCTTTATAAAATTAATTAGTCCACTTAATGGCCTTAGAAAACAAAGTGTGTAGTATTACACATCCCTGAGTCTTTCTTTCGGGGCAGTGTCTTGCTGTGCCTCAGGGTGTTCATTCTGAAGGGCCATTGTTATTATTTTACGTTTCTGCAGTTAAGAGAACCAGGACACAGGACTCAACCTACATTGCTCCCTGGACCTATGTACTCTGGAATTCTTTTCACTCGTATTCCTGATGGAGATTTGTTTCCTTAACAACGAGATGCACCAGCTCTGCTACAGCCTGCCAGGGTTTAGGTTCCAGTTCCAGCATTTACTCACTGTATGATCTTGGGCACATTAGTCATCTGTTCCTAGGTTTCCTTATCTGTGAAATTGGCCAAATCGTATGTCCTACTCCAATTCATTAATGCTTAGGTTATGAGTATTAAATATTTGTACAAAAGTACTAAGGAGAATGTCCGGGCTTGGTGTTGGCCAAGCTGCAAAGTCTAAGAGTACAATCCCCAAGACTGTCCTCACTTCTGAGATCAACTGCAAGTTCGAGGGATTCTCAAAACCACTCCCGGGGTTGATAATGTGGTAAGGTTGGAAGGATTCACAGAACTCACTGAAAGTGTGTTACACTCATGGTTATGATTTATTAAGGGAAAGGATACAAATTAGAACAGGCTATAGGAAAAGACACATAGGGTGGAGGCAAAGGCAAAGCGTCCATTTTCCTCAGGATGTATTACCCTTCTGGTATCAATGTGTAGATAATACACATGGAATACTGCCAAGTTGGGATGTTCACCAGAGCCTTGGTGTCCAGTTTTTATTGGGCTTTTATTACATAGGCATGGCTGATTGATTGATTGCCCATTGATTGATTGTCCATCAGTCTCTAGTCTTCCACTTCACCCCTCCCGTCCCAATTTGGGCTGATACCCAGGCCCACGGGGTCCACCAGGAATAACAAAAACACTTCTATCACTTGGGAAATACCAAGAGTTTAAAGGTTACTTCTCAGGAGCTTTGGGTCACGCCAAATTTTTTACTTCACAACCCATCACAGAATAAGCACTCTCTTAATGTGTATGAGTATCATTATTGATTATCATTATTAATTATTCTCTCTCTTGTAAGAAGATCAAAGAAAAACACTGTTTCCCCACTTCTTTTCCAACTTTTTATTATGAAAATATGCAAGCATACAGAAAAAAATGGCACAAGGAGTTCCTGTATACCAACCACTAGATCTGACAATTAATATTTTGTCATATTTGTTGTATCTATGTAGATGGATATATGTATATATATATGTGTGTATGCATCTGAATTATTTGAAAATGTTGCAGTTATCAACACTTCAACATGTATTTCCTAAGAATAACTATAATACCATTTTACACCTTAAAAAACTAACAATTATTCTGTAAAATGCAATATCCAGACTATATTCTAATTAAAGGGAAAATATGGGGTAATTGAGGGACCCAGTTAAGTGCCAGACTCCTCTTCCTTGGACACTGTGCTCATCCTGTCTCTCTTTGTGGAAGAAGAATCCAGAGTAGCTCCGTGTTTCTTGCTGAATCAGGTCCAAACACTGGTGACTGTCATTCAGTGCTTCTATGGCCATGTAGATCTCACATTCCTAGCCTACAATATCACATTCCCCCATACATTTATATCACATTTCCTGAGTTGTTACTGTATGCTAGGCACAGTGCTGAGTGATTCATGTTCCTAGTCTCAGTTCTCTCTGCTTCCCACCATCAACCCTCTATTCCAGTTATTATGTAACTCCATCTTTCTGCACAAACTGTGCAAGTTGATGGCGGGGAGGAGGAGGCCTCCTGTCACCCAGACCTTTGGAGAACCCCTGGTTCAATAGTCTTCAAACTGTGTTCCATGGGCTCAATCAATGAACATTAGGAGCCACCCCAAGGGATGAGGTGATGGTCAAGAGGGTGAGTCATACACCTCCTGCAGTTTCCCCCACCACTATCAAGATAGAATTATTGGTATCTTATTGCTTTAAAAATGGCTTTGCAAGCCGTTAATCAAGTCCAACCCAATCATTTAACAGAAGAAATGGAAGCAAGCGATGGTGAATCAACCTATTCAGGTATCCAAAACATAGTTTTGGGAGATGAACCTATTCCAGATGTATTTGATGCTAGCCTTCTTAAAAGCTGTTCCCTTGTCTGACAGGTCCTTCTGCTCCTCTCTGACTCATCCAGACCTCCTTAAGAAATCAAGAGCCTCCATGCTTTCCCCACCATTGAACCTTCTCACAGCTGCTCAAGATAGTTCTGAACTATACACATTTAACACTCAATATTGTACGCTAGAGTCTTTTTTCTTATTTTATGTGCCATAGTTGTGTCTTCCTTTGAGGTCAGTAGTACTTTGAAAGTGGAGAGAACAGTTTGGACTTTTAATTTAGTCCGCCTAAACATTTCAATAAATATTCATTAAGTAACTACTACGTACTGAGCACCAGTTAGGTGCTTCGGAGAATAAGGATGAAAAACTCCCTGCCTCCAGATGCTCAAATTCTACTTGAGGAAACAGACACGAAAACATCATTTTACAGTACCAGACAAATAAAATAAGTACAAAGCATAGGTCAGGAAAGGTGCTATGAGAATGCAGAGGAAAAGAAACTCATTGTGCCAGAAAAGGTCAGTAAAGTTTTCTTTTGTTGCTATCCACCATGGGGCACATTGTAGACATTCAACAGTTGTTGATTAATGGAGGATTTTACTGAAGGTCCATTTTGATGAATCAGTATTCAATTTCTTGTAACAACAACAACAACAAAATCCAGAAATGCATATAGCCAAGGCCTGTTTTATCTCTAAGAGCAAAGCCAAAATTCACATCTCTTTGGGTTTGTTAGTACTTCTGCAGCAAAGTGCTCAGAACACTGTAGCTGCCTAACAGTTGCTAGGTCAGTGCAGCTCCTGGGGCTTTGTATGTGCTCAGTAAACCAGTTTTTAAGAGTATGATTCATCACCAACTTCTTTTTTAAAAATTTCTTTAGTTTTTTTTGGAGAGGGAGAGAGAGTGGTGTGGGAGAGGATCTTAAGGAGGCTCCATGTTCAGTGCGGAGCCAGACTCGGGGTTCGATCTCATGACCCTGAGATCATGACCTGAGCCGAAATCAAGATTTGGATGCTTAACTGACTGAGCCACCAGGCGCCTCATTCATTATCAATTTCTTAAATTGAATTCCATCACAAAAAGTAAGCATATATTTTTTAAATCCCCTTATTCTGACTTGGAGTCTACTATAAAAAGACCTCAAAACCTGGGCAGAAAAAAAAAAAAGCAATTTTTTTAGAATTCAAAGGAGACTAGGCTCTAGGAGGAAAGCTACATCAGATGCCCACCAAGGTCAATCCAGTTCTGTGATTCCCAACTCTGAGGCCACTCTCCTCCCATCCTCCACTTCTTCAAAAATCTGTTTCACCTGTCCAGTCATTCAAATTCCACCCACAATTTAAGTGACTGCAGTCTTGTAGTCAAAAAGACATCAGTAGAAGAGCCATGAGAAGTACTCAGGACCAATTATTTCCTGGAAGAGCAACTGAACATTTATCAGGCCAAGTGCAAATTGTCATTTTTCACACTTTATAGCAAGCAGGTGAATTAATACTTTAGAAAAGCCATTCAGTAAGTTAGCTTAGTTTCTTGTGGGTTTGTTTGTGGTTAATGTCTTTCTCAAAATGGAGTCCGTTAGAGGAACTACATGAAGGGTTTACCATGAAGAGATTAGAATTCTGTAACGGCTCCTGTAAATACACATTTGTTTGTGTTACTAAGTAATGAATCTTGGTTTCCTCACTAGATTCTAAGCTCCTTAAGAGTAGGGACACTGACCTTCTCACCACTGAATCCCTAATGCCTAGCAAAATGCCCAGCATGTAGATGTTCAATATATTTTTGATGAATTGATAAATCTGGAAGATAGTATTTGGTGCAGTCCTGAAGTGCTCTTTGCCCTGTAAACATTAGAGATCAGGATGAACTCACTAATCAAGCTTCCATAAGGGGGAAAAACTGAAGAGAAGTATAGGTTGAACCATGTGAAATCACTGTTTTTGAAGGTCCATAGAAGATAGGCATTTCATATAGTTCAACCTAATGTCATTGTTTTGAAAATTTTCTGCTTCCATTTCTCAACCATCTGAATTTATGAGACTACTTTGAATGCATTACATTTTTTAGGAAGGTCTATGTCCTCTGACTATAATCCATAAGGATGTGTGAGAGAGACCAAGGTGTTTCTGAGGCAATATAACAGCTGTTCTCAGATACTTGAGGGACTGCTGGGGGAAGAATCCGTTAGTTCTATGTGTCCCTGCACCTGGTGAAAGGTATATCTTGGCTCCACAATAAGAAAGTACTTTCTAAGTCTCAGAGCTGTTTGAGGGATAACTCCTTTATGACCAGATGTAAGTCTGAGGAACCCTTTGCTTGTCCTGTTATAAAGGGGAATCTAAGCCACATCAGAGAGGAACTAGATGACCTCAGGGATTCTTCCCCTCTTCAGAGTTGATGATTTGGCTTCAAGGAACTCAACAAGACCCATTAACCTAGGTCCAGGTGTATTTATCTCTAAGAATATATAATCCCTGTTTAATTGTTAAGTGCTTTGTGACCTAGAAATAAAGGCATTGCATATCGTGCGTGGTGTATTTTTCTAGGAAAGTGAAGCTGGGTCTAAATTAAAAGTATGTGAGTACACAGCTTAAACAGGCATTGTTATAAGAATAATACCGCAACCAACAGAAAAATGTTCTTAAAGTTATGGTAGTAAAGGTGTGTTTTAAAAGGCATTAGCTTAAATACAAACTAAGTGAAATAAAGATGGTTTAATTTTTATGTTAATTTCAAGGAAGACTGGCCAGAATTGTTTTGCATATTTGAGCTACACCATCCAATTAGCTTAATTTGGAGATGGATATAGCAATGGTAACAACCCTGAACTTGGTTCTTCCCTGTCTCTGGAAGACCACATTCATTGGGCCTCTACTACGTGTCACAAAGGAGAATGAGACAATGATCCCTTCCTTCAAGGACCTAACATCTCATCTGCTTCATGTTTTAACCAAATATGATACTTCCTGAACACTTACTTTGTACCATTAACATTTACAACACCCTAGACAGTAGGTACTATTTTTGTTTCCGTTTACAGATGGGAACTCTTAAGATCTACAGAGTATAGAGAGACTGAGTAATCTGTCCATGGTCACATAGCCAGTAAGTAGCAAAGAGGATTTGAACCCAGGCAGTCTGGTTTCAGAGTTCATAAGTTTAACCATTACACTATATTGCCTTCTTTAAGTGCAAGACAATTCTTCCTTTTAAACTGTTCAAAGGAGACTGACTGGAGGCTGACTGCCTAAAACGAACATACATGATATACACTCATCAAAGCCTACTCGGCTCATTTGTATTCATCCAATTTCAGTTTAGTTGGCATCTATGGAAAACCTACTGTATTTTAGGCACTGCACTAAGTGATTTCACAGTGACTGTCTCATTTGATCTTAACAGCTTTTGTCAAACAGATATTAATTCTATTTTGAGGATGAGAAATTGAGAAGCAGAAGTTAAATGACCTGTTGGGTTTCACACAATTAGTGAGAGATTGTGCTGAGATTTAAAACCAGACCTCCTGATTCTCAGTCCTGTGCTTAACAGTAGCCTTGCAAACGTGGTTTTTTAAGTGTACACATCTGTGCATTTTAGTATATTTACAAGGTTGTGCAACCATTACCACTATTCCAGAACATTGTCATCACTCCAAAAAAGAAACTCTGTACCTATTAGCAGCCATTCCCCACTCTCCCCTCCCTCCAATGCCTGGTAACCATGTATCTACTTTCTACCACTATGAATTTGCCCATTTTGGACATTTCACATACATGACATCATATAATCAGTGATTTGGGGGGACTGCCTTCTTTCACTTAGCATGGTGTTTTCAAGGTTCATCCTTGTGGTAGCATATCAGTACTTCAGTCCTTTTCTTGACCGAATAATTTTTCATTGTATGGATATACTTACTATATTTTGCTTATGCACTCATCAGTTAATGGACACCAGGACTGTTTCCAGTTTTTGGCTGTTATAAATAACACTGCTATACACATGCACGTACAAGCTTTTGTGTGAACATTTGTTTTCAGTCCTTTAGGGTACATACCTAGGAGTGGAATTGCTGGCTCATACATTAACTCTCTAACATTTTGAGGAGCTTCCAAACTGTTTTTTGTAGAGGTTGCATCATTTTACATTCCCACCAGCAATGAAAAAGGACTCTAATTTCTCCACTTTCTCTCCAACACTTGCTATTTTCCATTTTTTAAAGTCATCCTAGTGCATGTAAAATGGTATCTTGTAATGGGTTGGCTCACATTTTCCTAATTACTAATTGTTGAGCATCCTTTCATTTGCATATTGGCTACTGATGTACGTTTTTGGAGAAACATCTTTCAAATCCTTTGCCCATCTTAAAATTATTTTAAAACTGTTTATTTTCAATTCATTAAGAGTTCCTTACATATTCTAGGTATTAGATTCTTATCAGATATGATTTGCAAATATTTTCTCCCATTCTGTGGCTTTTTTCTTGACATTTTTGTGATGCTAATTCTTTACTTGGTTGCTTGTACTTTTGGTGTTATACCTAATAAACCATTACTTAATTCAAAGTCATGAAGTTTATATAAATATCATTTTAAAACTTGGATTTCAAAGACTTTTTCTTCTCCCATGAAGAAGAGATAATCACAAAGTTCCCTTTGTAGTTTTAAATAAGCCTCAGCTCTATTTGGCATTGGAAAATTGGGTTCATTTTTACTAGGGGGTGGGAACATTAAAATAATACAGAATTCACAAGTTTTCTCCCAAATTATGTAAAGTACTTATCACACGGCATTAAATAAATTATAACTATTATCTTTTTAAAAATATTTTATTTATTTATTGAGAGACAAAGAGAGAGAGAGAGAGAGGCAGAGGCAGAGGGAGAAGCAGGCTCCCCGCGGAGCAGGGAGCCTGATGTGGGACTCGATCCCAGGACCTTGGAATCAGGACCTGAGCTGAAGGCAGACACTTAACCGACTGAGCCACCCAGGCGCCCACTATTTATTATCTTAATCATTAAAATTATTCTGGGAGATTTAAATCAATGTTCTGAATAAAATAATAAATAGAAAATAATAATAAAAATTTGGAACTCATGTTTAAGTGAAAGGCATTCAAAAGACATGTTAGCATATGTGATAGCTAAAAGTTGAGATGACTTCCCTATGCCTGCCAGGACTGGCAAAAGGGTAGCACTTGTACCTTGAGCCAAGAGTGAAGTCCCCTAAAATTTGGGGACAGGAAAAAAAGGCTTTGTTTCATAACTTTGTTTCAAATTCCTTAATTATGTAAATGTACATTCAAGATTTTATGGGACAGTTCACCTATTGTTGGATCAGTGGATCTTGACTTTCAGATTATCTTTTCACATAACTTAAAAATGGGAATTTCAGGGCCACTTGTCTCTGAGCCCACTCTTATTCCAGCACAATCCATGGGGCCAACTCCAGGGAGAATATTAGGACTAGCACATAAGATCATACAAGCAGTGCATTGCTTAACTGCAGGGGATGCCAATGACTCAGAGTCATTGTAGATTCATAGGGTTATGATTTTCCATCAGATTAGCAGACGTGTTTTGGAGAAGGAGGCCACTTTCTTTTTTTTTAAAATTTTATCATGTTATGTTAATCACCATACATTACATCATTAGTTTTGATGTAGTGTGCCACTTCCTAGCATGTATAAATTCACTGCTGGGGTAAGCAATGTGGCAGTCATGGGTATGACCAAAATTTCCATCTGTTCTCAGGCAGTGTATCCATCAGATCAAATTTTGGGGAACCAAACTGGGGCTCTTATGTTATTTTGGTAGCTGTCTGCCCTACAGTATTCCCTCACTTTGTTAAAATGGTAATGATAATACCCATAAACTTTATTTATTTTTTAATAATGTGGGGCTTGAACTCATGATCCTGAGCTCAAGACCTGAGCTGAGATCAAGAGTTGGATGCTTAACCGACTGAGCCACCCAGGTGCCCCAATACCCATAAACTTTAATAGACACATACCAATGACCTAAGAATCCCTGATCTTTGTGTATTTGAATAAAAGTAATAGCATCAGTGGTCATTGTGAATAATGATATTTTTTCACGAATGATTAAAACACACTGATCCCCGACAGAAAAGTAGAAAAACCTCATAATTCACAGAAGAAATTCAAATGACCATTAAATATACGAAAAGCTCAATCTTTTTTTTTTTTTTTAAAGGTTTTATTTATTTGAGAGAGAGAGAATGAGAGAGAGCACATGAGAGGGGGGAGGGTCAGAGGGAGAAGCACACTCCCTGCCGAGCAGGGAGCCCGATGTGGGACTCGATCCAGGGACTCCAGGATCATGACCTGAGCCGAAGGCAGTCGCTTAACCAACTGAGCCACCCAGGCGCCCCGAAAAGTTCAATCTTACTAGTAACGAATCTAAAATTAAAGCAGTAAGGCATTATTTTTCATTTACCAGGTTGACCAAAATAAGAGTGCTGGCAAAGGTAAGATAAGATGGCATTTATATGCTGTTGATGAAAGTGGATGGGCACAACTTTTTGGCAATAGTCAAAATGTCATATGTACATTCCCTTTGATGTAGACATTCCACTTCCAGGAAATTATCTAGTTGAGTAGAAATATCTAAGGCAAAGCTTCGTGCACAAGAATATTTATTGCAGTATCATTGACAGCACTGCAGTATTAGAAATAATCTTTATCTCCAATTATTGGTTTAATAAGTTGAAAATAGAATGTATATAATATTCTCTCCTTTAAAAATACATGTGCATGTGTGTGCATGTTCACATGTGTGTGTGCATGTATGTTCACATATATATGTGTGTGTGTGCATGTATGTTCATATATATATATATATACAGACACACATATATACAGAGAAAACAGTGTGCGGTGTTACCTCTAAGACACAAGAGTGGGAGAGAGGAGGACTTTGACTTCTCTATGTACAATTGTTATGTCTATTTAAAAAAAAAAATCACCTGTAGTACTTTTGTCATTGTTTAAAAAGTAGACCTGTTAAGTTCATACTGCATTTGTGAACTGGTAGCTAGCCAGCAATATAGTTCAGCTGTGTACTGACTGCACACTGAAAATATTTTCATGAAGTATTCACAGGATACCAGCTATTTTCCTTTGGGTAAAAGTGGTGTTCAGCATGTCCAACACAAATTAAGGTACATTTTATAATCAGAAGCCAAAAACAACTATGAACAGATTAAGATTATTCTGTATATAATATGGCTGGCTGGTAAATGCAGTGGATTCACAACATACTTGGGACAATTACACAGGTTCTGAGCCCTCCAATATATGCTAAGGCCCTGAGGAACAACGGCCTTGGTTGCAAGAGTCCTGAGCAGTGCAGGTGCTACTTTCCATCTTAAAAGATTCAAATCTTCATCTAAGAGGAATCCCTAGAATTCAGCTTTCCTGGGGTGCTCATGCAGTCTCCAAACTTCTCAGGAATGCAAAGAAATAAAAACAAATTACTTTACAAAGTGATTCCTCTGTTCCTGGCAGTCCTATGTCCTTCCCAAAAGAGGACCCCGGTATGGTCTGAATGCTGGTGATCCCCCCAAGTTCCTATGTTGAAATCCTACCCCCCAGAGATGATGGTATTAGGAAGTGGGGCCTTTGGGAGGTGTTTCCACGAGAGTGGAGCGCTCCTGAATGGGATTACTACTCCTAGGCAAGAGGGCCCAGAGAGCTCCTTAGCCCCTTCCTCTAGGGGAGGACACAGTGAGAAGTCCACAACCTGGAAGCCAGCCCTCACCTAACCATGCTGACACCTTCAGCTTTGACTTCCAGTGTCCAGAAAAGTAAGACTTAAGTTTCTCTTATTTATAAGACACCCAAACTGTAGTATTTTGTTACAGCAGCCTGAACAGACCAAAATAGGCTATGTTTAAAATTCAAAAGACCAGGTTCGAATCCTGGTTTTTCTCATTCCTGAAGGCATATATATCCAAGTCCCTATATCTTAGCCTAGAAAGGAGCTCTAATATTAACTATGCCACCTCCTTTCTCCGGTTCACGCAAGGCTAAAATGTGGTCATGCTGGGTAAAGAGCTTTCAAATGGTGAAGTCCTCAATGAATGGGAAAGTATTTTAGTAAAATGTGATTCAGTGTACTTTGAAAGTGAGAGATTTTCTTTTCTTTTTTTTAATTTTATTTGAAGAGAGAGAGAGAGAGAGAGAGCACACGAACACAAGCAGGGGAGTGGGAGAGGGAGAAGCAGGCTTCCCGCTGAGCAGGGAGCCCCATGTGGGGCTAGATCCCAGGACCCTGGGATCATGACCTGAGCCTAAGGTAGACGCTTAACGACTGAGCCACCCAGGCGCCCCAAAAGTGACAGATTTTCAAGGATCAGCCCTAGTTTATGGTTTTTCATCAGCTCTGGTTTAACAGAACTCTGTTCTGTTTATAAAGACCTTTTAAAAAGTACTGTTTTATTAAGTTTATTATATGGCGATCTTTGCTGAGCACTTCTGGCATCGAGTGTTTCAGATGTAATTCTTCCACGCTAGCACTCATAGATGGTTTTATTAAAAATAACAACATTTTTAAAGGCCCAGCAATTAAGAAATCATCCTGTTTGACTTACTAGAGATACCATTATGGCACAAACTGTAACTATTCTTCATGTCTTCAGCAACAACAAAATGAAACACTGCCCAAGTTTAGTAAAGACACTACTAAGAGGCAGGTATTTTGCAGGCAAGAAAACCTTTTATTTTAAACCACAAATAGTCAGCAGGTGGCCACAACTATCCATGTTTCATTAAAATCACATAAAACCTAGGTACAAAAGCACCACTGATTATTGCTCTAGAAAAACTGCGTGAAAAATTTAAATACACACAGTAAAAACACCACAGTATGCACAGGACTCGATTTTTAAAGCAAGCGCATGGAATGCTGAATCAATCTTACACACAGCTTCCAATATCAAACTGGTATTTATTTCACTTGAGGATGATGGAAATTTCCAAAAAGCACGACTATGAGAAGATAAAATGTCCATCCTTATATATTTTTGTATGCAACTAGTAGAATCCTAAAAAATTAGCATTTACAAAATACTCGGTAAAAATAGCTTTTAAAAGTTGCCCCGAGATGTACATAAAATCAACCCCAATTTTTCACGACAATTCATTCTCCCTTGTTATCTACAGATTCAGTTTTCTGTGCCTGTGAAAAAGAAAGGGGAAAAAAAGAGAGACAGTTACTATTAAACCTACTAGAAGCCAAAGAAAAGTCTACCCAGCCAACACACACGCTTTGAACATCTGTTTTTTAGCAGCTCTATTGCAAAACCTAATTCGACTCTGGGTGTAAAACAGACAAGGCAGGAATACAGTACGCAAACACTTTGCTGCATTGATTGCTTTCTGCTTTTCAAACGGCCACAGAAGCTTTACCTGCAAGCTCCCACTGTTCATGATAAAAAAACACCACACTACTACTATCTGCTTCTAGCCACTGCAAACATGCAGAATTTTCTACTGTACCCTTAACTCTCACTGTTTCAATCTGCCCCTTTACTGACAGTGTGCTGGGTGGGGTACCTCTGGAGGTTGAGACATTAACAGTTGAGCGAGAGATGTGGATCTGCAATAACATTATGGGCAATAAAAAGAGACATTATGAACGTGCTATCACCGGCTAAAGCATTGAGCAATTTCTTTTAAGACATTGAGTCAGTCAGTGGGAGGTATTCATGGAAAGTACCTCTTCAGCTTTAGTTTCACCATTTTCAGATGGTGCAGTACCTTCCTTTCCAGCTTCTTGCTTTTCCTCCTTCTTCCCTTTAGCACCTTTGTTAATCTTTGTTCCCGGTTCTTTCTAACAGAGGGTCAGAGCACAGGGAAACAAAGCATGTTAGACAGGGTGTGAGGTCAGTGAAAATCCGTCAGCCTCGTCCAAACACAAGGCGGAGTGCAACCATGGCCAACACGGTGGCTTTCAGGTGGGGAAGGAGAAGCCAAGTCTGCAAGGCTTCAAGTGAGTTACATTGAGGCTCTATGAGAATGTTAACGGGCTGCTTAGACGGTCCACTGACTTTCTCTTCTGAGGAAAAGATGATGATTCTCCTCATGCATTTGTTCAGTGGGCCTCCTCACTCGCTACAGACAAGTGGTTCTGCCGCCGAGAGCAGTGGGGAACTGAAGGATGAGGCAGAAGCCAGGGAAGAAGCCAGCAAGAGAAACACCTCACGTGGGGACATGGGGCTCGAGGGACGAGAAGGCTGAGAAAATGCTTGAAAATGAAGCCCCACGTGAAGAAAAGTTCCTGAATTTAATACAAGCCACAGAAGTGAGTTCTGCTTCAGAATCATCTACTCATGCCACAAATACACGTAGTTTCTTTTTTTTTTTTTAAAGATTTTATTTATTTATTTGACAGAGAGAGTGTGAACACAAGCAGGGGGAGTGGGAGAGGGAGAAGCAGGCTGCCCGCCCAGCAGGGAGCCCGACGCTGCAGGGCTCGATCCCAAGACCCCGGGCTCATGACCTGAGCCGAAGGCAGACGCTTAACCGACTGAGCCACCCAGGAACCGCCCAAATAACATGTAGTTTCAAACAATTCACAACAATGCTCTGAAGGGCAGAGCACAGAAAAGCTATTCGGGATAAGTTTCTTAATAATTCTGTGCTTTTCTCCTCATTAGCAAACCCGGGTGTGTGTACCTACCTCAGTAGGACTGATGTGACGGCTTCATAAGAAAAGCAATTAGAACAGGGTCTAGCATAGTAGGAGAGCCACGTAAGTGTTTGCTGATGTTGATTATTTGCTAGTATTAATTATTGTATGATGAGTCATCAGCCCAGCCTAAGACCAGTTACAGGAAGTCCGGCCCCCTCCCCCAGCCCCTGGAGCTGCGGGCCACTTTGTGGCCAGGGCCCAGCCTCATGCTTTCCGAGCCGCCATGTGAACAGCATGTGGCTACCAAACCCCTCTTGGACATGAAGCTTCTCGGAGCAACATGCTCTGACTACCTTTGCCTTTACTGACCGAATGAGAAACACATTCCTGGTAAAGCATTAAAACTGTGCTTTATGCCTTTTGAGAAAGAATGTTAACAATGGTGATACTTTCCTAATCATACATTTAGCCTGAATCAGTAAATGTGATCTTTCCTTGGATGATTTTTAGATATGGAATTATAATTTATTCATTGTTTAAAAAAAGGCCAACATGGGGGAGGGAGCACCTCTTACCTTAGCAGATGTTTTCCTTGGTTTAGGTTCAGGTTTGGGTGGAGCAGGTTTCTGCAAAGATAAATTAAATTATACAAATACTGAAAAAGACAACCCTCAAGACCAAAAGGCACACAGCAAGACTGCAAAAGACAACAGTCCATTTTGACTCTGATTCTGTTCATTTAAAAATATTTCGTTCTATTTTCAGCATCAGGTAACAGCATAAAGATCTGTGCATTTCATAACTATTTTCATCCTGGGTTCTCAAGTGAACAGCAGGTGAGATTTAAAAGCCGACTCATTATTCCCCAGTCCAGAGTAGCTCTCCAGGAACAGGTTTAAGCTTCCATCTCTGATGTCTCTGTACTTCCTTTGATCACAGCACAGCAGTAAGAGGAATGACTCAGGCCCTCAGCCAAATGACTCAATGAATTCGGTCACACTAGCCTTCCCAACAGTCTAGAAATCACAGCACAATCGCAGGCAAAGCCCATCCGGTAATGAAGACTGCTGCCTGTGAAGTATTTCAAAATCATTTCCACATCCTTCCACCTCTGATGTCGATTTCAAGTTCTGTAGCCAAGCTTCTTCTACTTTCATCCTCTCCAATGCCAGCTCAAGGTGAGAGAAGAATCTTTCACCCACCCAGACACTGGGCTCACTTGCTCCTAGAGCTCTTTATTAAGAACACAATTATAATAATAAAATGTCCACTGTTAGCTTCCAAAGTTTAAGATTTTTCTTAAACTTAGCCAAAGAGTCCACAAAGTGACTATTTTCCTCTTGATTCATGTGGTTCTCTTCCCCATTGCCCTGAGCAGTGCCTACCCTGTGGCCAAGGTCCCCTCCATATGGGGCTTCAGCCCTCTCCTGCTTACCAGGGCTCCTAGACCAGGGTGCACGTGGGGACACTGGGGAAGATAACGGGTTTAAGCCTCTGCTTTTCTATAGCTATTTTAGGGCAAATATTTCTCTCATCAAGCTAGAAAAAAATAAGTGTACTTCTCTCGGAGCACTAGGGAGAATGGCTTTTAAGCAGAAAACACTACCCAGGGTCTTCCCCTCTGGAGAAAAATTCCTCCGCAATGCCTCTAGGCGGTTCAGGTTCATATTGAATCTGGCCCTGTTCATCAAGGGCATAAAGGGAAATCGTAGACAGTGCAATTCCAGAAGACTGGCTGTTAGACATGACTTTTCAAATAAAAAAAGAAAACGGCTTGAGAAATAAGGGGTGTTTTTATTAATCTTACCACCCTAAATCTGTAGTCTATTCCCCAAATACAGCAGCTTGCAGAGCTCCTACATTTTCAGGATTTAAAAAATTGTGTTGTATCAGGCTTTGATATATTGTATTAACATATATTTGTTTTCACAATTTACAGCAAATAATTTTCTTTTATATTTTCTGTAAGAGAGACCCCTCCCCGATTCAGCATTCCAGCGTGTTGATGGGACAGGAAAGGATGAGGTTCTGCAGTCTGTAGTCCCACTGGCCACTGAGGAGGCTCTGTGTCAGCACCACGGGCAATGATCTCGGTGGAAGGTGCTTCTACTGCTGGTTCATGGTGCTCAGGAAAAGCTTGGTTTTAAATTTTGGTTTTTATTTGATTTAGGAGGTCTACTCCCTTAATGCGCTAGAGATCCACGGACTATAGCGGCTTGTAGTATAATCTATAGTTAAGCCTAACAAAAGTTAAAATGTAACTACTGAACCATGGTGAAAGTTAATATTGGACAGAGCACACCATCTTGAGGGGCCTGCAGAAGAATCCAGTTTAACTGTGTACACACACACCTCCCGGCTCTTAATCTTTCGGGCGACTCTAATATCGCTTCCTTAGGTTGGGATTCACGTGAAGCACTGCCTCACCCAACCCAAACTCGGCTATACCTCTGAACTTGTCAGTGCCCTAATTAAACATTTCTGCATTTATTCCCTGCTCTGTGCCAGGCACAGGTGTTGGCCGGGGATGGAAGCCATGCTTCCCTGAAGGCCAAAGTAGCGAGCAGCTCCTGGCGGCCAAGAAGCCAACGCCTTTCTCCCTACATCTCAGTGCGCAGCCTGGGGGGCAGCTATTTTAACCAAATTCCTCCACCAGCGAGCCAGGCTGACCACCTGTCTTGGCGGAGTGAGGACTGGTACACCGGCAGGACAGCAAGGAGGAGCATGAGAGCCACCAAGGAGCACAGCACGGTGAGAAGAGCTGGAGCCCATTCATGGCCAAGGCTTGGTCACACCTAATGATCTTAACCCTTGTCTATTCCCCAGGCCTCACCCACAGTGGGAGACTCTTGAGTGGCAAAGTGGAATCATTACTTTTTCAAAGATTCTCTGGTTCTGAAATGAGGCTACAGCACATGGATTCTGATAGCTTTCAGCACATTCTGATGGAAGCATGAGCCGCGGAGACTCCGAATTCTTGTCCACCTTAGCACATCATGTGGAATCAGGAGGTAGGACTTGGCTTAACGTGCTTCTTTTGTTGCAGAGATCTAGCAATGTCCAACTACTTCCCGGGCTTTATATTCTTGGTAATGGGGGTGGCCGTGTGACTTTTCAATGACCTACCTGCTCAAGTGAATTGCTTGGCCACACTGGTCACGTTTGCTAGAAATTCTGACCCAGGTAATTTCCAAAAAGGAAATAAAAAAACTCAAGGGAAATAATACCTTAATCTTCCTTCTGCTGCTTCGTCCTGAGCAGAGGGAACATGGGCTCATAAGAACTAACAACAAGGGGGTTCTAAAGTACTCACCGCGGACAATCTGGCAGACCGTCTGGTGGGCTACAAAGGAAATGAAAAAAATATGTATTCATATTATACCAAACCAAGTTGGTTTTTAAAAATTCATTCCTGATATCTGACTTTGTTGAAAGAGTATAATGGTATGGCTCCCATTACCCTCTCCAGGTGGGCACTTCAAGTGCCCTGGGTACCACAATACTCAAGAGGAAGTTTTCTAAAGACGTGTAGACACACTGTTCAAAGAAATGGCCTCTCCTAACTAAGGGTGTTGTGGGCAAGAAAAAGAAAGGAAGATTAATTTAGGTTCTGACCCATAATCTCCTTTTGTGATAAAACGAATAACAGGAGCATTGAGGAGCTATTTAAGAACTAGTTCCAATCTGACTCTTGTTCCTTACAAACAGAACTAAAACTTACACATTAATACAAAAAAAGACGTATATAATTGTGTAGAAACAAAAGTAGGAGTTCCCTGACTTGTTACTATGCTAGAAAGGAAAATGATGATAAATCTTAGGCAGTTAACAAGAAAGACTTCCTTTTACCTGTAACAGGTATTTATATTTATTTATCTGCTAAATGCATATGTTTAATTAAAGATTTAAACAGAGTAAAAAGCCCACTAATCTTTTTTTGATAAAGATTTTTAAAAATTTATTCATTTGAGAGAGAGAGAATGAGCGAGAGCACGAGCGGGGGGGAGGGTCGGGGGAGGAGAAGCAGACTCCCGGCTGAGCAGACGTGGGGCTCAATCCCAGGACCCTGAGATCATGACCTGAGCCGAAGGCAGATGCTTAACTGACTAAGCCACCCAGGTGCCCCCAAAATTCACTCATCTTTTAATTTGGACGTTTAGAAAATTTAGAAAAACTGGATTGAGATTGGTATTTTTCAGGAAATCTTTTCTCTTCAAGGACAGCACAAATTAAGCAAATGAGACTGCAAAGAAAATTTAAAATAGCCAAACTGTTGTAGGCATTTCAGAAAGAAGCACACAGAACTGATATTCTACTTACCATCAGCAAAAGATGGCTCCCCAAGGGATTTCACATTCTGAAAGTACAACTGCCTTTCTTTAAAAGTGTTCCAGAAATAAATACTCCATACTTTTTGTCTGTTGTACTCACTGCTCTGTCTCTGGCAGAACACAGTGTATGTTCCACCTAACATATAGTAGATTCTCAAAAGGATGTGCTGAAAAAATGAACTCGATCTTTTCCCTAATTCTTGCTGCCTTATGCAGACTTTGCCTCATTACGATAGCTTAAATGTTTCAAATAATTGTTTTAAGGGGGTCAGCAAAAATGGTCAGTAGGAACCCGTGCCACAACTGCAAGGAATTATGGAATTCTTGAAGCCGTGCTTAGGTCAGTGCAGGTCAGCTGGTCAGGCCAAACTGGAAGAAATATTTCTTGCCATCTTCACATCTAAGAACTTTCTTCCTGAAAATAGCCGGAGGAAGCTGAATTCATCTTTCTTTAAACTACGGAAGAAAACGAAGGGCCAGAGCCTCCATGTATAATTTTAACCCTGGGGTCTCAGGGAAAAAAAGCAGAGCCGGACTTCCGGCCAGCTAACAGAACATGCAGAGACTGGAGACGGTGCCGGTGAAGTGGCGGCCGTGATATATTCCCTGCACAGGGTAAGAGGATGTACAGCTCGACGCTTAGTACGTGAGGACTGCCTGTATCAGATGCTCCATAGGAAATACCATGGTGTCTGCCAGGATTATCACGGATGCATTCATGACAAGGCACCCATGAGTCACAGGGAACCAGAACCCAAATCCTGTGACGCCTTTCTCAGGAGGGTTAACTGCAATGAACTGGGTGGGTATCACCAAAGAAAAGACAACATTAGCAATTGAACCAGCCAGCAAGTAACTTGTGCTTCTTCAAAATGCTCTCGGAGCATCCACTAATTACCAAACAGAGCTCAGCTTTGATGCTTCTGTATGGCCTCAAGAACTACCCCACCCTCTCCCAGGTGAAGCCCCGCTGGTAGAAGAGTGCTCAGAAAGAGACACTCTGAGAGAAAAAATGGCCACCTCTATGCTCAAGAGGGGTGAACGGACCTTATCTCGATCCCTCTCCAGCTGGTGTCTACGTATGTACGGCATCGGCCTCACCTCACTGGTCACCTCATCTGTCTCATGTCTGTACCCCTACTGCACAAGACCCTCTTCTCTGGCAGTTCTGTAGCTCCAGTGCCCAGCGGGGGCCCTCACTAAATGCTGAGGTGAGCAGAATGCATATGCACCAGAAATGTGTAGTAGTGGGAACTGGAGGGGAGCCGTGCCGAGGCCACTGCTCAGCTACTGTCCGGGATGGGATCTGAAAAGACTCCAAATACACTACTACTTAAACTGCCTTCCTATCCACCAAGTAGTGGTCGGGAGTAAAATCTCATAGAAGCGAGGCCAAATCATGTGAAAAATTTCCCAACCCTGGTGCTGCAGTTCCTCTCCTCTCCATGTGAACCCTTGAGCATACCGAAGAGGCAGACGTCAGAGACCGCTTTGGGATTTCCAGAGATACTCCAACCCCAAGCAAGCACTATTCTGCGGGGCCCAAAAGCCGTTCTGATCCAGAGGACTCCCTACGTTTTTTTAATTCAGGCCCAGTACAAGAGTTTCAAAATAACAAGCCTAGGAAATTAATGCAAAAACAAGGTCTGCCTCTCCAGGCTGTCAAAACCAACCGTCTCGAAAAAGCACATCTTTTACTGTAAAATCATTTCATGACTTTCTGTCTAAAATTTACTGGCTCTTCTTTCTATGCTATTTAAAAAGGACTTTTCTTAAATTTCCCTTTCCAGTGACCATAAGAGATTTTCTTTTCACTGCAAACAGTGGAGGCTGAGACAGACCTTGCACTCACAGGCAGCAGCTTATGCATGCAAGTTTGTTCACCTTCCCGGAAGCTTCCATCAGCTTGCACAGCCTTAAAATCTATAAATGACCGGGCTGTATTTATTGGCTATAACATGGACGAGACTGCCAGTTTTTTCTCCTTAAAGCACTAGCATTTTAAGTATTCATTTGAGACTCAGACCGTTGGGCAGGACCACTATGAAAAAAAAAAAAAAGTAAGAATTTCTCTCAATTTGTTGACTGACTCCTTGTGAGAAGTGGCCAAAAGAGTGGTTCTCAGAGGAGGAAAGAAGACTTTCAGAATGACACGTCACCAAGAATTACAGAGACAAGATATGGGAGGGTTTGTCACTGCGGTGTATAGGGGCTGGGCACAATGAAATTTTTTAATAAGCATTTGAGTAACTGATCACTCCCTGGGTTGGAGCAAATTCTGGTGAAGGCTACTCTGAAAGACACAGAGTCTTTTACTTTAGCATCCTGGTTGCAAAAGAACATGGAAGTCTAATTTCACTACAACTAAGTTCACTGGGATAGTTGGATTCAAGTAGAATCACTGGACTTTGCTGAATACTGCTTGAAACATATGGGCCATTCCAATGGGATTTGGAAGTATGTTTATTTTTATAAGATTTCTTAATGCTCCTAAGCCTGACCATGTACAGATCTTCCTCAACTTCCAATGGAGTTACATCCTCATAAACCCATCGTAAGTTGAGAATGCATTTAATACACTCAACCTACCAAACATCATAGCTTAGCCTAGCCTCTCTTAAATGTGCCCAGAACATGTATATTAGCCTACAGTTGGGCAACGTTATCTTACACAAAGCCTGTTTTATAATAAAGTGTTGAATACCCCACGTAATTTATTGAATACCATCCTGAAAGTGAAAAACAGAACGGTTGTCTAGGTACAGAAGGGTTGTACACGGATGGGTTGTCGACTCTCGCAATCGTAGGGCTGCCTGGGAGCTGCGGCTCATGGCCACCTCCCAGCATCACAGGCGAGCGTCACACCACATAAAGATAGCCTGGGAAAAGAGCAAAACCGAAAGCATGGTTTCTACTGAATGAGCATTGCTTTCGCACCACAGTAAAGCCAAAAAATTGTAAGTCAGACCATCACAAGTCAGGGACCATGTGTACTCAAAGGCAAAGCCAGAAGTCAAGTTGCTCTTAATTTCCAAAGACGAATGAGAAGCCAAATAGAAATTACCTTTTTGGAAAACTGGGAAGTGGGGAAAGATGGATAGCAGAGCCTTGGCTGGGGAATGGAAAGGACAGAAAAATGGCACTGGATAACCAGATTTACGATTACCACAAAAGTGGCATGAGGACATAGGATTTTGAATCAGGAGACTCAGATATTTTTCCTGGTTTTGCAATACACAAGTTGTGACATCTGTGGAAAATAATGTATTTCTCTCAGGACCTTGTTTCCTCTAGTAAAGCTGGAAATAGTAATATCTGCCTGTTATCAAACATAGCATTTCCCTGATACTCATTATTCCCTTTCCTGGCTTTATTTTTCTTCATAGCAAATATCCAGTGATTTTATTTTACTCTCTTTCTCTTTCCACTAAAATGGAAGCTCCATGAAGGAAGAGATTTTGGCTTCTTTTGTTCACTGTGGAATCTGCAGAGCCTAGAACAGTGCTTGGCACATTACAGGTGCACAATACATTTCTGTTGAGGAATGAATGTACTCTGCCCTCATTTCAGGGTTATTGTAATGATCAGATAAAATAATGAACATGAAAGGGCTTTGTAAACTGCCAAGTGTGATGCTTTTAACATATTTTTGTGGTCGCTTATTGTCCAAAAACTATACTCTGCACCATGCCCTTGAAATATCATGGCAGTGGAAGAGGATTTTCAAAAGAGGATCCCTCTTTGTAACTGATACCTATTCCCCATAGTCAAGCCTGTGCATATTCAATGACATAACTAGAAAATTCAGTCAATTCAGTGGGGGGAAAAAAATCAATCAATATACTGTCTGACAGTTCTTACCCTAACCCACCAGCTAACTGACTGACCTTTTCACTTCTCAAACAATTGTGCTGATGTCCTGAAGACAAATCATGAGTTTTAATCTGGTCTTGGCTTAAATGACATGGTAAGAGTTTTTTCTAGGAACAATTTTTGTTAGCAATAATATATATAATAACATAAAGTAAATTGTTAAAAATAATATAAAATATATAAATAACACAAATAATTAAAATTCTGAGGCTAAAATAATACGTATAAGACAGCTGGATAAGCAAGAATCTCTTACATATATTCTAACCAGCTTGACTGCTCTGTGTAGAAGGATTGGAAAGACTGTTTACACTATCCAAGATCTATTGTGTGTAATGGTTTCTAGGTTTTCTGACTGACAGATCAATTTAAATAGCAGTTCCTAAGGAAAAATCCAAATGCGGTTTGTGTCCAAATCTAAAAATTACATTAAGATTTGTTACACTTAGCCAACTGTCCTACAAATTACATTTTGCCATTTTCAGGAAAATCCATGCATTTGTCATTTTTTGGTTGATTCTAGTGTTTGTTTAGTAACTTGACATGGGACCACAAACTTCACCTCCCAAACTCTGTTAGACACTGAATGCTGGAAATGATGGTGGGGCCTTGGTTACAGGCAGTTTTGTTTGTTTTGCTTTTAAATTAATTTAGTTATAGATTCTGTTAAAGATTTTCCATTTGGCAGAACAAATTCCCTTGTACAAATTTTGTGGAGGGGTTCTGCTATCATGACAAACTCCTCTGAATTATTAAACCACAGTATGAATCACCCAAAGAATCTATAACCAGATACTGTTTCTGTCTTTCACATGACCCTTTTAGTTTATAAGCTCAAGGGTGAGAGCTGCAGTTTTTTTACACACTGTAAAGCTCTGTGCAAAAGTGAATGGTTGTCATCAGAGTTAGCATCTAATCTGCTACTTTTTCATCCATCTGCTTTTAGAAGTTCATATTACCACGGTGGGTAAATGCAACCATCTCTCTCCAATTCTTAGCTTTTTGGAGGTTTCTGTACTTTATTTTATTTTATTTTTTTGAGTCCATTTTTTTTATTAATATATAATGTATTATTTGTTTCAGGGGTACAGGTCTGTGATTCATCATTCTTATACAATTCACAGCGCTCACCTTAGCACATACCCTTTAATACACAGTTTCTTTGAACTGTTACTTAATTAACTATCCTAAGCCCTAAGAATTTTCCTGATTAAAAAAAAACTTTAATATTTTGACATCTTGTGTGTCTTTTCACAGTTTTTTACTTTAGAGATGACTCCTTTTAGGCAAATATTCAGCATTAAAAAAAGGAATTTATAATTCACTCATTGGAGCAGAGAATTTATTAAATCAACAGTCTTTCATTTCCTTGCTGTGAAAGGCAGACTTTGTTCTCCTTGATGAATTTACCTATTATCTCGCTCTTTGCCCAGAAGGAATTCTCAGTATCCACTTTACGAGATAGCAGGACCGACAGGTAGAAACATAAACAACATAGTAAGTGGAAAATGCTGCACCACTGTACCCAACTGAAATTTACCTAGGCCAAGAGACACTCCACAGTGACACTTTTATCTCTGGTTTACGTAGTCTCAACAACCTTACTCAGAATTGCATTCACTCAGATGTAGACAATCCTAACAATATTTAAAAATTTCAGTTATAATAATTAGGGGCGCCTGGGTGGCTCAGTTGGTTAAGCGACTGCCTTCGGCTCAGGTCATGATCTCAGGGTCCTGGGATCGAGCCCCGCATCGGGCTCCCTGCTCGGCGGGAAGCCTGCTTCTCCCTCTCCCACTCCCCCTGTTTGTGTTCCCTCTCTCGCTGCCTCTCTCTGTCAAATAAATAAATAAAATCTTTAAAAAAAAAAAAAAAAAATTTCAGTTATAATAATTAAATACAGGATGTCAAAGATACACTTACCTCCTGTTTAGTTACTTTGGATCCATCCTTGCCCTCTGTATTCTCCGGAGACTAGAAAGAAAATATTTCAGTGAATTGTATTTAAAAGGGAAAGCACACATTTGAGGCAGATTTGAAAAAAATAGCTATTTCAATTCACAGGACCACATAAGTCAACAGATATTTTGTGGAGAAAAAGTTAAGTTTGTAAGAGGATACATTTTACACACATGCACACGCGCACACACACACACACACACACAGCATTTATCTGCACAACTGCTCTAATCTTAAAACAGGAGTGGTGCAAGAGCTGATACGCACCCCTGTTTTTAATGGGCACTCACCCTACGTCATTTTCATTGATTTTTGATGATTCCACCACTAGTTAAAGAACAGAGACCCAGTGGCCAGAGGCAGCAGTGCCAGGAACCACCACACGTTCCAGGCACTTTGTTTCTCTAAGATGAGGGCAGGATGCTAAGAAAGCTCAGCCTGAGCACAAAAGCATATTTTTGTCCCATACTCGCCTCGCTTTGATTTCTAGCCCGCTTCTTGATATGACTTGACAAATGTGTCATGGATTATTATTCTTCCATTATCAACTCCAGCATCTCTACCGAACTCCCAGCCTTGGCCGGACAGCCCAACGCCAGGCCACCCCAGCTGGTTTGTTTCCTGATTTTGACCCACCCCCTGGGGCAGCACCTGTCACCCCGGTGACAGCTCAAATCTGACTCCTTTATGTAAGTACAACAGTGCATACAACTGAGGGAAAAATATCCTTAGATGTAGGTGACACACTGCAGATCCCAATATATTTTTACTGGCTAAAGGCAGTAAATAAGATGAAAACGATTAAGCTAATTAGAAAATTAAACTATTTCACATATTTTAAAACCATATAAATGTGGAAGGTGATTACCCAATCTCTATGACAGGTGGGCAGAAGATATGAATAGAGTTTCTGAGAGAAAAAATACAAATAGCAAACTGACATTTGGCATACTGCTTGGCTTGAGCAAAATGAAACGGCTATGTGGTAATGCCTCATCTGATAAAATGAGGAAAAAATTATAAAGATAATAAAACCCACTGTTTGGTGGGCCTCGTGACACTGTAAATTAATATGATATTTTCAAAGAACAAACTGGCAATCTGAGAAAGAACACAGGACTAATCATATAATGATCCAGTAATTCCAGTTTTGGAACCAGGACTCAAAGACAGACTGTAAAAATACCGTTTTAGTTGTACTGTTTTTAATAAGGAGTAACTGGAAACCACTCACATGATTAGTAAATAATAGAGAAATATTTAAGTAAACTATGTAATTATTAATGCAATGGGATTAAAAATAGTTAGGCTGTGTGAATACATAGAAAGTCCACATAAGATAACGCTAAGTTAAAAAAAAAACAGGTTATAAAATAACATGTAAAACATAGATCAGAAGTAGATAAAGTCTTTTAGAAAGTCAAAAGCTTTTCTTCAAGGCAGATGACCTAGTAAACCTTCAGTTCTCCCTGAGGCTGTCCACAGCCTCTCTCTCCACAGTCTGTCAGTTCACCTCTCTCCAGAACCTCGCATGTGCATGGAGTTCTTTTCTTTTCTTTTCTTTTTTCCCTCCCTTCCTTCCTTCCTTCCTCCCTCCCTCCCTTCCTTCCTGATTTATTTATTTATTTGAGAGAGAGAGGGAGAGAGAGCGCACCCACACAAGCGAGGGGAGGAGCAGAGGGAGATGGAGACAAGCAGACAAGCAGGGAGCTGGAGGCAGGACTCGATCTCACGACCCAGAGATCATGACCTGAGCCAAAACCAAGAGTCAGACACTTAACCAACTGAGCTGCCCAGGCGCTTCTCATGAAGTTCTTGTTTACCAAATGAACCAACCATTTTCCCCTCTTCCCTGATACCTTCTCTATCATGAAGGGAAACAGAGCTTCTCTTTTCTGTTCCCCACTCTCTTGCACAGGAATTTCTAATTCACAGATCTTGCTATATCAGCCGGCCAAGTTGGAGAGAGCAAAACCTTACAAAGTGTGAGCATATGAAGATAGTCCATACGTGGACCATTTGACTTTGCTCAATTCTATGCTACAAACTCGACACTCTGGCCACAAATGAGATCCTCTGTCAAGAAGTGCTGGGCTCTCGGGGGCGCCTGGGTGGCTCAGTCGTTAAGCTTCTGCCTTCAGCTCAGGTCATGATCTCCAGGTCCTGGGATCGAGCCCCGCATCAGGCTCCCTGCTTAGCGGGGGGTCTGCTTCTCCCTCTCCCTCTGCCTCTCCCCACTGCTCCTACTCTCTCTCTCTCTCTCTCTATATCTCTCTGTCTCAAATGAATAAATAAATAAAAAAAATTCTTTAAAAAAAAAAAGAAGTGCTGGGCTTTCATTCACACCTGTTAGGCCAGTTGGTACCCCAGTTCAGTCTGGGGTATCCACCTGTAACTGGTAGGTATTTAAAGAAGTAGCACACAGTTATTCTGATGTTAATTGACGTTAAAAAAGTTAAAAATGGATGTTAATGACATAATTCCAATATTCTTCTATGCAGTGCATTATTGACAGCAATATGATTGGGGGATCACTTTCTAAACACTGACCTAAGTCAAATGCAAATAACTGGAAAAAAAAAAAAGAAACCTGGAAAGATGCCACACACACAAAAAACAGGTATAGCTGAAAATGTTAATGGCTTCAGATGAATGAATGTAAGAGTGGAAATGTGAAGAGTTACAACTCAAGGCAAAGCTGGTTTCTCTGGCAATCTCTCCATAAGGGCTTTCTATTAACAAGCACATAACAAATTTAGAAACAAGCCAAATGATCTTTACCCTGGGATCAGTGTGGTACTGTAGCATGAATGCAGGTCAGGACAAGGGCTTGAATGCTGGCTCTCTACCTAGAGTCTCTTCATCCGTGAATGACGGATGATAATGACATCGAACTCCCAAGCATCATGCTTAAGACCAAGTGAGATGTTAGAGCATTTCATAGACAGTGAATTGTTATACAGATGTTATGCAACGAAATATGTATCTTAATGAGTCTTTAAATTATCAAATGTCAAATTATATTCAACAGAACCTTAAAGGTGAACACATCCAGATTCCCTGTAACCTTGTCATCTGTTTTTGAACAGGGTAACATAGAGTAATTTCAGAAGGACTTACCATCTCAGACTGTCTTATCACACACCCTGTCCACCTTTAACACTTAGCCATGAGGCTGGGGACAGGAAGGAGGGTACGGTATGAAGGGATTGAAACAGAAGCCCAAAGTTTTTGTCCCAAGAGATTGTGAGGAATAAAAACAAAGGGGGAAATGGGGATTGGGGGTGTACACTGATGATCTCAGACGTCCTTCAACCTTCTAGCAGGCTGATGGGAAGGATGAGGTGAGTGTGAGGAATTCCAAGGCAGAATGGTTCTCGTCTCACTTCCCAGGACAGAGCAGGCTTGTGCTAATCCAGTTTGAATCCAGAATGGTCAAGAGGGTAGAGAACCATAGTCAAACAAAAAGGTCTCATTCACATATGTGAGGCTACTTCAGTACCTGAGTGGCAAGGGTAGCGAACTGAGAGCCAGGAGGGGGGTGGCAGACAAACATGGTGGCCAGATGGAAGGCACAGCAGGGATTCTAGAAGTTTGGAGTACCACTGAGAGCTTATCTGAAGGCAAGTCAGCAGGAAGGTGGATCACTGAACACCTGGTGACCAGATGGGGACAGAGAATCGGCCAAGAAGGCATGAACTTTGGCAAAAATCAACAGGTAGTTGAACTTGTTTGAATTACAGATTCTGAAAATAAAAGTAGGCACATTGAAATAAAAAAGAAAAAACCCTCAAAACATAAGCTCTAGACCAGGGACAGAAGAAATAATAAACTATCATAGACTGCTGAGTAATTAGCTCAGAGTGCAATAAAGAGCAACAAAGTAATGAACACTATGCAAGAGAGGTTAGCAGACACGGTTAATTGAGAAGCTCCACATATACCTAACAGACAATTCAGAAGCCAGGAACAGAGGTACTAGTAGCAAGGCAAAGACATGGTGGCTGAGAATTTTCCCAAATTGAAGTCATGAGTCTCCAGATTGAAAGCTTACGCCAAAGAACAAACTGGAAACAAAACAAATAAATACAATGAAACATGAAGTAGTAAAACTATAGTAAAGTGAGAAAAATCTTAGAAATTATCAGTTAAAAGATGGATTATCTACAAAGAATTACTTCTCACCAGCAACTACAAATGTAAGAAATATGGAGTAATGTTCAAGTAGTTGATGGTAACTATCAACCTAGAACCTTATACCCAGCTATCATTTAAGAATGAAGGAAAAATAAAGATATCTCAGAATACAGATACTTAAGACAGTTAACCATCAATAGAACCTTCCTTTCAATGAAGACCTGTTACTAATGGATCAAATTTAGCAATTATAAAAATGAATTCAGATGGAAGCAAAGTATATATGAATTAAGTATGAAATACTGGTAAATCTAATTAACTATTACTTGTAGATAATGCCTATTTTTTTTGTGTTTAAAAAAGTTTCAATAGAAATCCTAGACCAGTGCTGTCCTATAGAAATAATAACATGTAATTCCAGATTTTCTAATAGCCACATTAAAAAAGTATGAAGAAACAGATGAAATTAATTTTAATATTTAACTGAATCTATCTAAAATTATATCATTTCAATGTGTTACCAATTCACAAATTATTGAGGTATTTTACAAAGCTTTCTGATACTAAATCTTCAAAATGCAGCATGTACTTTACACTTAACATAAGCACATCTCCACTCAAATGCTAGGTTTTCACCAGAGTACCTGATCTATATTTAGAGTTCATAAAGTTTATAGTAGTTTCACATATCCAGGTTGTTCCAAACGTATTTAAATTTTTTCAATAACTTAATCTAATACAAGTTTTTGAATTTAAATTGATCAAAATTGAAATTTAAAAAATTCAGCTCATTTTTTTTTTAAAGAGTGCTTAACTGACTCATGTAGCTAGTGGCTACCATACTGAACAGCATAGTTCTAGACCATAATAACCACAAAAAATGAGAGCAGAATGAATAGATGAGAAGTTAAAGCATGCTAGAGTCCTGGTTTTGTTCTGAGGATGATACAGACACAGAATCATTTTAGACTTTGTTAAAATAAAATTTAAAGGGGCGCCTGAGTGGCTCAGTCGTTAAGCATCTGCCTTCGGCTCAGGTCATGATCTCAGGGTCCTGGGATCGAGCCCCGCATCGGGCTCCCTGCTCCGCTGGAAGCCTGCTTCTCCCCTTCCCACTCCCCCTGCTTGTGTTCCCTTTCGCTGTGTCTCTCTCTGTCAAATAAATAAATAAAATCTTTAAAAAAAATAAATAAAATAAAATTTAAAGATAGCCCTTAAAATTTTTAACATAAGGAACAGAATCTATAAACTTCCAAATCAGGAGGAGTGGAATAAAGCACATTTTAACAAAAAATTGAGAAAAGAAAAGGACAAATAATAAATAAAAACCATAAAATAAGTCCTTAGAAAAAGTCCAAATACATTAGTAATCACAATATACCTAAACAAATTATACTCATCCATTTTAATGTCAAGTGACAGAAGGAGAAAAACAGAATAATATATGTATATGATTCCACTTTTACAAATTTTAAAACATGCACAAATCAATATTAAGGATTTATATATGACACACATATCATAAAAGTATAAAATCATGGACTGGAAGGATACACAACAAATTCATGATAATGGTTACCTCTAGGGAGGCTGATAAGGGATGCGAACCAAGGGGATGTTTCTAAGGAAACTTCAACTTTATCTGTAACATTTTATTTAAAAAATATCTGAAGCAAAATGATAACACTAAAATTTGTGAAATTTGAGAGGTGGGTAAATGAATATATTATTTTCTGGATTTTTCTGTATTTAAATTTTTTCCAAATAAAAATATTAGCAATGTTGAGGGAAAAAAAGACTAGAAGCAAACTTGTTCCATTAAGTCTAGTTTAACTGTGCCCTAACACAAATTCATGACTAGGTTTATCCACAGCATTTTCTGCACTTCTTAAGTGACTTATAAATCTGGTTTATATAATGACTCTTTCTTTTCTGTTCAAGACATATTCATAATTGCTTCAACTGGGTTCATAGGAAGGCACTGGAGTGGGCAAGATGGTTAAGCCAAGAGCAAGACCCCATGAATGTGAACACTCCTTGGGCTAGTGTAGGAGGAGAGCTGACAGGGGAAGGATGGATTCCTTCAGCAGCTGACCAACTGTACCATCCCCATTCTTTCCCTACACAGACATGCCTGAGCCCTGCACATGAGGATGCGAAAATGTACTAAGGGGACACAACCATTCTCCTGAAGACTAAACAAACCAGCAGTCCTTATCAGGAAACCAAGAAAAGAAACTTGGAATTTTTATTCCACAGATGATCCATAAGGAATCAACAGGAAAAACTGCCTGATTGTCTTCCAGTAAAGAGCAGTTACCACCAGATAGAGGGGCACCAGGGTAGTGGTGGTGTTACACCAGATTTTCTCCCTCCAAACTCAGGAAGATATCAGAGAGGATGGGAAAGTCCTTATACCCTTCAAGAGTTGCTTGGGAACAATTCAAAGGGCATGAGCCTGTGGATTATCAGTGCGGAGAAAGACACTGACCGTGTGGCCGACAGCTGGGGCGTGTAAGGCTAGTACCTGGCTTGCGCCATCGTTCTAAGCCACACAAGACAAGAAAGGGGAAGGCTCAGGCTTCTTGCAACAAGTGCAGGGCCTTATATTAAAGATCCAAAAATTCTTTATTGGTTAAGTGTCAGCCCTTAGAGATTTTCTTCTAAGATTTTAAGTGACAAGGGATTTGTAAGTTAAGTGAATTACTTGAGAGCCTAGAGTACGTATGAAATTCAAGTAACCATTTTCCAGCAGCCATAGAACAAATCCAGTCTCAACTCCTGGGTTGTCCATGCTAATGTGGGAAAGCTGGGAGCAGATATAACAATGCACATAAACCAATAATTACTTCTTTTAACCTGGGGAATGTATTACTTTGAGGTGATTCTTCTCTAACTTGCTCGCCAATATTTTTTTAAGCCTCTTCATTATTATTTAAAATTTCTTTAAAAATTAATTTACATTTTCTGTTACAAACCCAAGGCTGGAGAAAAGAAGCAGTCTAAGAGTGAGCTGGTTAGCAGAGGAAATATCCAAATAACCCACCCAGAGAAATGTGCATAAAACGAACTCTGCTGCTCTTCTGCTAAAATGAATATATAATTCAACTATTTGATTAACACAGTGTTAATTTCCCCCCAAATGGGGGCACTACCCATGAAATTCTTTTTTTTTAAGATTTTATTTATTTATTTGACAGAGAGAAACACAGCGAGAGAGGGAACACAAGCAGTGGGAATGGGAGAGGGAGAAGCAGGCTTCCCTCGGAGCAGGGAGCCCAATGCGGGGCTCGATCCAGGACACTGGGATCATGACCTGGGCTGAAGGCAGACACTTAACGACTGAGCCACCCAGGCACCCCTATCCATGAAATTCTTGAGGTTTTCTAAATAACAGGTAGTTCTCTTAAATTCAAATATTCCATGACACATGAAACGGACACATGAAACAGACACATTTAAATTTTTATTTAAGCCACCTGGATCATTATTTAACATTAGCATGGTTGTTTTTCATTCATTCTGTAGGTCTGTTTGGGATCCTCCAATACTGCATAACTTTTTAAAATAATCTTTAAAAACCCAATACTTAGAATTGAGAGATCACGTTAAGAGGGTTAATAATCAAACTAATGTTAAATTCCTCTGCTACCTCCTTCCTTGCTTATGTCTATTAATTTCATCAACTTCTATAAACCCAAATTCATTTACTGAGGTCACGTCAGGCTAGTATGTCTTCCCACAATGTTATTTTGTTGTTAGAGATAAAAGTAATTGAGTTAAAAACGGTGTTGTAAAACACTGGATGAACTGAAATAAATAGAAACTACCTTTTTTTTCTGAGGGATACCTTTAGGGAAAATATCTCACATTGTATTCAGGTATAAAAGGTAACAAAAAGTAAAAGACAAAGCCATGTTCTAGGATCTTCGGTGAAATTTTATTAGCGTAAATATATATAATGCAATAATGGAAGTTTATCTTTAATATGAAATAAACGTTAAACATTTCACACATCTCTTTGGTCTGAATTGCCTCTTCCACCTGAGTTTTTCATGTGAGTGGTTTTGTACAGATGGGAAAGCACCTGGCTGAAGTCAGAAGCCTGAATTCCGGTCTGGCTCACATCTCACTTCCCTCTGCCCGAGTTTCTTCACAAGTACAACTGAAAGACGATGGGCCTGAAGATCTCATTTTCCTGACTTACTTAGCTGCTCGTGTACTTATTAATCACACTACAGAAGTGTCACTGTGTATATTATAGGGATGCCTATAGGTACTGGGGTCTTGGAAAAGGACAAAACAATGGATCCTAAATAATAATAATAATAATAATAATAAATAATGTATATATTGCACTTACGTGCAAGGCAATGATGTAAATGTTTTAATCCTCACCACAATCCTGTGAAGTTGGTAAAGTAGCATCATGTCCGTTTTATAAATGAGGAATTGAGACCAGAGAGGTTAAGTAATTTGCTCAAGATTACTTAGCTGGTAATCTTGCCGGTAAGGGGAGACCTAGGATTCAGAGCCAGGTAGGCTGGCTCAGAGTTCATTCTCTTAAGCACTACACCTCTCAGAGTGGTTTGTGTTAGTTTTCTGAATTTCAAAATTGGCTGCACATCTAGGATGCTAGAAGAGCAAAAGGTTTCCAGATTGGGAAATATTTTAATATGTAGATCAAGTGGAAGAGCATATAATATGCAGTGGAATGTTTCCTATCCCCCCTCATTGGTGAGCCTCTTGGAATAATAAACAATTCCCCATTAAAAATACTCTACGTTGAGATGCACAAAAAGTACCATTCTGGATTTCTGAATGGTCACATAGATAAAAGTATTTTCACCTTACTATTAAAACTAAAGACAAAACACCAAATCATTTCTATTAGTTTTTATAGCGCTTGACATTTTTCAATGACTTTTACTTGTATTTGGTCCTCTCAACAGCATAGGAATATACATGGGTGACCTTAATTAACATTCCCATTTTACAGACAAAGAATAAAAGTTCAAAGAGGTCAGGTGACTTTCCCCTGGTAAAGAGGAGGTGGAGTCCACACTAGATCCAAGTTTTCCAACTTTTATACCAGGGATCTTTCCAGATGGTTACTCTGTTTTCCTATTTGCCCAGATATGAATTAATTTCTAGCAAATGGTAAACACAGTTACGATGTTCCCTGCATTTTTGCAAAACTGATATTCAGCGAGGTCTGATGTGATTGACATGTGACCACAAAAAGGGGGATAAAAAAATTAAAAATTGTAATTAAGAGGAGGTAAAGGAAAGCAATGAGAAGTAGAAAGAATATAGTTTTAAAAAATGTATTCTATGGAACACATATAGAACTTCAGAAGGAGTCTTCAAACTTCACATTTTGATCACCTCAAATCTTTGGTATGTTTATCTCCCACATACACCATGCTTAATACTCATGACTTCCCACAAAGTAGAATTTAACTAATTCTGTACAGTATTGTAAAAAAAACACAGCTTATACCCAAAAAGAAAAAAAGAAAGAGAGAAAATAAAAATAAATAAGAAACCCAACACCTCTCAGGGTAGACTTCGTATTTATCTTTGCATGGGGTCAGAATAATCAAAATATAATTTTAAAATAAAATCACCTTACAGTATACCTCTTAAAAATAACTTTTGTAATTAAACATTAATCTTGGTAATCCAGAACCTGAAATAAATTCAGTCCTAGGTCCAAAAGGTTTTCTAAACTATAAAGCTTTTATTCTTATTCTTATTTGAAGAGTTCTAAAAACAAAAGCACCTGCTCATTTTTTTAAATCCAATGACTAAGTAACGGTAACATAATATTTACATTACAACCTCTCAATATATTATATACTATGCCAGGGTACTTATGTGTTTCTGATCACAGGGGAGTATCCCTGTTATTCTATATAGAACAAATTAATGAAGACAATATATCTTGGAAATAGTAAATCCAGCAGTTTATGGTAACTGGAGAAAATAATTGAGTCTTAGACTCTCGATACTCAAAGATACCAATATGAGGACATTGTGCATATACGTATTTTGCATATGACCCTAAGATCCATTAGTTAACTGAAATACCCAGAAGGCTTCATGGCAATGTGCCTCTCCAATGGAGCAGATGCCTGGACCCTGACACCAACCTTAGGGCATGATCACAGAGAGTGATGACTTGGGTAAGCTGGACTGGAACCTAGAAAAAAAGGCATCAGCCTAGGTCTTAATAAAGACAACATTTAATCAAATGAACACTCGCGTATTTATATAACTCTTGATTCTTCCTTGTTTCATTCACTGAGCATTTTAGTTTAAGTAAAAATACATGAGGTTCTCAGAAATAAACATTTATGGGAAGTACTGTGGTATAATAGTTAAGAGCAAAATTCTTGGGTAAAAGAGGTTGGCTTAGAATTCCTGGTTCTATTACCTCCTCGCTGCGTGACCTGCGGGGAATTCCTTCATCTTACTAAATCCTAATATTCTCTTGTGTGTATGAGAAAGGCCGTAGGGCTCGGCAGTTAAAACCACAGGCTCTGGAGCCAGACTGCCAGGACTGCAGTCCCAGCTGGGCCATTTCTTATCACTGGGGCCTTCTTTAAGATGGCAGTTTGAAGAGTACATATACCTTACTGGGTGGTTGGGAGGATTTCGTTCATTAATGCAAAGTGCTCAGACAGTGCCTGAGTTATAGGAAGCCATCTAAATGTTATTTATCGTGGCTGTCATTATCGTATCTGTGAGATGAGAATTGCCTCATATAACTGTTATGAGAAAAAAACATGAAATAATATGAAATTACACCATAATAGTTCCCCTATATGTTTGTTCCTAATAGCTTCACATACTTTGGTTTAAAATAAGATGCCTAATGAATACAAAGCATATAATACCTAAGGTCTGGTACATCCAGGCATTCAATAAATGGTAGCTATTTAAATTTTAATAGTAATAAATATATTTGTATGTCATTACTGATAGGTTTCCCTTAAAGTATTAAATTTTGCAACCAATTTTGAAATTTAAAACCGTTTTTCCTGTTTCCCTACTTCTGAATATGTGTATCATTTACTTTATGTGTGATCAAATATGTATTTGCCTTTGGCACGTCTAAATGGCCCTGTTTTCTGGATGTGTCCACAAGATATAATAATACAGGACGCAAGGAACCAATACTTGATGTGACTGAACTCTTCTAAGAAGACAGTGAAATGGGCAAAAAATAAGCAGCCAGTGAAAAAGGAATTCAACATTTTGATTTGGTTTGTTATCTTCAACACTGATTTCTAAATTACTCAGGAGACTAACATCATATTTCAACATACTAGGTACTGTGAAAGCAGACAGCTAAAATGGTTTTTATTTCAGTCACCATTTCCAAATTGTACCCTGCAGGAAAGTGGAATATATTTAACTTTGGTGTAAACAAAGCAGTGTTTTAGGTGGAAAATACAGGAAAAGAGGATCACTTGATAACTGATTTGCCAAGGGAATTTTAATGTTATATGGAGATATTTTTAAACATATTTTTTTCTTTGAGAAAAACCAACCATGTAAAAATGCACCAGGTTAAAGCTTATGTTCCTTCAAAAACACTGCATTTGTTATCTGTGTGTTGAACATCTACTTCTAGAACTGCAGTTAATTAAACATGCAGGGTGAGATCTACCTGCTCTCCAGCCACTGTGTGTGCCATTTGTCCTCCTACAATATGGAAGCATGGGGCTTATCATAAGCCTATTTCACTGCAGTTCTCTGAATAATTGAAAATATCATTTTTGCAATAATGAACATCCATTGACTGTTTTACACACACCAGGTGTTACGCTAAGTACTTTGCATTCACCATCTCATTTAATTCCCCCAACAACCCAATGAGGTAGAACATATTTGTATCCCTGTTTTACAGACAAGAAAACTGAGTCTTAGAGAATTAGGAATTTCAAAGTTTAGGAAGGAGTTAAGCAATGTCCCCTAAATCATACAGCTAGTAAACAGTACATGTCAGAACCATACCAGGCTACCTCCTCACCATGTATATGAAATAATTCAACTTACTCCTTTCTTCCCTTGAAAATGATTCACTCGTGCACTTGTTCAACAAATAGTTCTACTACCTGCGCTAGGGGCATGGGATATTAGAACCATCAGAACCAACTCATGGTCAAGTCAAATTAGGACGATTACGAAGTTAATTCCAAATTAGGTAATTAAATAACGTATGCTAATTTAGAAACATGGTGCTTGTCAGACAACCATCTTTAAAATACAAGACGGTGGTTAAAAGAAAGGCATAAAGGCCATGAAGTCACTTAATCTTTACTAATGAGGGAGGGCAGTTACTGCACACAATGTAATCTCAACTGCTAACAGGCTTGAATTTAACTTCCTTATACTTCAAAGAAAGCAAGACTTCACAGAAAAGACCAATGACAGATCACCTTTAATAACAAACTAGCACTGATCCTCCTGAGATTAAAAAAAAAAAAAAAAAAAGGCTATAACCTCCAGCCCTTTTAACCAAACAACTTCTAGTCAGTGTTTTTTCTTCAGACATGTGGTCTGGCTAAGCCTTTGAACTCTCATAGCCTTTCTTGTGGCTCATTATCATTTTTTGCCATGAATTATAAGTACTTACATATGTCTATTACCTACCCTATCAGACTAAAAGATCCTTAAAAATGAGGGCATTTACTTATTCACTTCAAAGAGGGTTGGGAAAAAACCCAATTCACATATTTTCCCAACATGATGGTGCTTTGCATAAAGGTGATGCTCAATAAATGTTTATTTAACATGAAATAAGTGAATCAATGAATAAAATGTACAAGCCTGTCATTTTGGAGCCTTTACTCAAACATAGGTACCATATCAATATTAACTCAATTAAACTCAGCAAGCATTTATGGATAGCATACTACATGTAGTTAGGCCCTTTCATATTCATACTAGAAAACTCAATATGGTTAAGAAGGTTATTCATCCTAAATTGATTTATAGATTCAATTCAATCCCTATTAAAATTATGGGAGGTGTTTTTGTAGAAGTTTATAAGCTGATTCTAAAATTTATATGGAATTGCAAAGAACATAATAGACAAAAGAATTTTAAAAAAGAAGAACAAAGTAGAGGACTGATACTACCAGAATTCAGATCTTACTAAAAACCATAATAATCATGACAATGTGGTACTGACATAAGGGCAGACTTACAGACAATGGAATATAACTGAGAACCCAGAAAGAAACCTTTACATTTATGATGGAATTGGTTTTCCACAAAGGTACCTAAGCAATTTAGTGGGAAAAGGATGGTCTTTTCAACAATTGGTATTGGGAAAACTGGCTATCAACATGCAAAAAAACCAACCAAACAAACAAAAAAAACCAACGAGACAGAGTGAATTTAAACCCTATCTCACACTAGATACAATATTAACTCAAAGTGGATCACAGAACTAAATATAAGAGTGAAAACTATAAAACTTCTAGGAGAAAATATTTTTGACTCTGGATTAGGCAAAGATTTATTAGACGTGACACTAAATGGATTTTATCAAAATAAAAAAACTTCTGTTTTTCAAAAGACATCATTAAGACAAATTATTTTACAAAGTCACAGACTGGAAGAAAGTATCTACAAACCATACAGCTAATAAAGGACTTGTATTTGGAGTATTTACAGAACTCTAACAACTCAGTAAGACTAAAAACCTAGTTAAAATATGGGCAAAATATCTGAATAGACATTTCACCTAAGAGATACATTATGCTAGTAAGCACATGAAAAGATGCTTGTCATTAGTTATTATGGAAATGTAAATTAAATTTATTAGAATGGCTATAAGCATAAGAAGTGACAATACCAGGTATGAGCAAAGATGTAGAGACACGGGAACCCTCATCCACTGATGGTATGTACTTTGGAAAATAGTTTGAAAGTTTCTTAAAATGTTAAAAACAGACTGTCATACCGCCCACCAGTTCTATGGTTAGGAAACTTCCCAAGAAAAATGAAAATATGCCCATGAAAGACCTACAGATCAATATTCACGGCATCATTATTCATAATAACTGAAAACCAGAACAATCCAAATGTCCATCCATTTGTGAAAGGATAAACGATGGAATATCATTGGGCAACAGAAAAGAAAGTAGTACTGATTCATGCTACAGCATGTATGGACCTCAAAAACATTATGCTGAAAGAAACCAGACACAAAAGGCTGTGTACTCTTTGATTCCTTTTATGTAAAATTTCCAGAAAAGGCAAATCTATAGAGTCAGGAGATTAGTGGTTGCCTGGAACTGGGATGGGAGCAGAGACTGGATGCAAACAACTCGAGAAACCTTTTCAGAGTGATGGAAATGGCTCAAAACTGGATTATGGTAATGTTATATAGCTCTATAAATTTACTTAAAATTACTGATTTGCACACTTTGAATAGATGAATGGACATTATGGTAAGTAGATCATACTCAAATAAGGCCTTTTTTTTTTTTTTAGAGGGAAATTGTACTCCCATCCACACTGCTTGATTGTTGCTATGGGGTGTCAGTATCATTCAGCACCTGGCAGTGATACTTCCAATATTTTTTACCAAATTGGCCTTAAAAAATCACATCTCCTTATTCTTAATAATATACATTTCTTTGATCTCTAGCAAAACTGAACACTTCATCTATTTGAGTCTGCTATTTTCTTATAAGGATATACATCTTTTCCATAAGGACATGTGAGACTTCTATCTTTTTAAAATAGCAAACTTTTTTCAGTGATATGTGATACAAATACTTTTTCCCAGTTTTTCCTAAGTTTTTAGGTTTTGTTAACAATGGGTTTTTGTCATACTGAAGTCGTGAAGTCATGAAGTCACATCCATCTGTATTTTCATTTATAGAGTCTGTCTCTGGTGTTATGACATGTGATATTCTTCTGAAACATTAATCAGAAACCTTGAATATTGTTAGTTAAGCATCCCTTGTGCCCAGCCCAGAACTACTAGGCCTCTCCACTTTAAGAGATAAAACCTAATTTCAAATTTCAAAGAGGCAGACAGCCTTTTCTTCCTTAAGCCTTTGAGTGTAAAGAGACACTAATGTTTACACCCCAAATTCATGGAAAATTGCCTCATTAGTGTATTTCTGATGTGATACACTAGACATTTCCAATAGTTCCAGTGATGAGGTACTGGAAAAATTAAAAAAAAAAAAAAAAAAAGATGTGAAAATGTGTTTGCTGTTGCTAATCATGCCAGGACCATGACTCTAGGCCTCACTGGCTGATCTCCCTTTGTAGAACATCATATCATCACATAATAATGTGACCACAGCAGGCATTCATGGCTGTCTGACCAGAACAGTCTAGAACTCAGTCACTCATGATCTCAGCACCACCTGCATTCATGCATATTATCATTTTCCCTGCTATCCCACTCACTACTAAAAAGTGGTGGGTGGCCCATCACCCATTAGGTAATAAATACTGGAAACTGAACTTTTTTCAAATTTAGCAAACTCAGAAAGAGATCTAATGTTAACTAAAGAACTCCTTACTGTTGAGTGCATATTGCTTCAAAAAATTCTACTACAGTTATAAAAAAAACCATTTGGTTTAATATAATTATCATACACAAAGATAGAGATAAAACAAAGATATGATTAAGAAAATAAAAGAACGTTTTATATTAATGTGGGTATTATGGCCTTTAAGTTGTTTAACTGAGGCCTGCTTATATTAAGATACAATCAGAAGAGGCATTCAAATGCCTGATAACAGAAAATGACTCTGTTTTTCTCTGTATCTATTTGAGTCCTACCTACACTTCCAAGATCCACCCAAATTCAACCTTCTTTTCCTATCAGTCCTACAGCATTTAGAATCTATACCTAAACTGTATATTCTGGAATATATATATATATATATATATATATATATATACACATACATATATATATATGTATATATGTATATTCTGTGTATATATATGTATATTCCACATATATATATATATAGTCTTAATGTTACTCAAGTGCTTTGTGCCTGCTACTCTTATCATCTTCAATGAATTGAATATAAGCTCCATGAGAGTGAACTATGTATCCCCATGACATTAAAGCAGTGCTAGGATTCCAGATCTTACTCTGCAGAACAGCCTAAACAGGTGTTTATTAAATAACTTTTCTTGATTTCTGGAAAAAGTTGAAAAAAGGGGGCCAAGATGGCAAAAAAGTATTGCGGGGGCACTTTTAAAAAATTTATTTTAATGTAAAACAGGCAGTCCTTTAGTCAAGAAAAATAACGTGGAGTAGTATATAAATGTTTTAGCAGGTGCCCCAGCTTTATAGCTCTCGAAGTGCTAGGCACAGATTGTCTTCAGGTCTTTTCTTTGCATCTAGGCAGGCTTTACCAGTAAGCTCCAGTGGCCTCCAGGATTCCATGAGGCAGCTCTAAGGTGTGACTGATAGATGGGATGGCGTGGTAACTATGTTAAATTTGTGGCTGCTTCTGTCCAGATATCAACTTTGGGCTCCAGGTATAAATGAAAAGCCTTCCTATTAATCAAGGACAGGTTTCCATCTCTGAAGAACATGCTGATGTCCTGAGGGATGACATTCAAGCGCTTTTATGCAAGTCTGCCCCTAGTCCCAGGATGCCTGGCTAGCTTCTTCACAGGAACTCCCTGCCTTCCAGAGAAATAAAATAACCAAAAGCCAGTACTGTTCTTTCCTTCCCCTCTGTTTCCTTAAGAGAGATGGACAATGAGAGCAAGTAAGAGTAATGGTTTCACCAACTCTGGCCCTTCAATAACAACAAGGACTCCAGCACATCAGGGTCTAATAATGGGTTTGTGCACATCTAAGTTACTGTTCATTTAAATTTGCTGATAATTCTCAGGAAAAGGGATGGCACGAATTCACTCCATAACTCATCTCTTGATGATTGGTTCTTTTGACTCTACTAGAATTCCCAACACAGTCATTAAACCTCAGATAAATGTTGAAAATGGTGGTATCATTTTAAATACCCTAGTTCTAGTAAAACAGGCCTGGAAAGCAATATTTTCATAAACAAATTTAAATAATTAATCTCAAGTATTAGTACTCTTAATCTGCCATCCATCTTCTCAGGTTCCTAATCTCTTTGCATTTCCTAAATTCGACTTGACCCGCCCACCACTAAATCTTTGGTACTAGCTATTGGTTGGTGAAACGTTGGGGAACTCAGGTATTCAAACCCTAGTTCAATGGCGTTAACACCTCTCAAGATGTACTGAGGAGTAAATAAAATAATACAAGTCAAACTCTTCCCACAGTATGAAGCACACAGTATGTGCACAATAAACTCTAAGATTAAGAAAAAAAAAAAACACAACAAACTTTTGTTGTGTTTTTTAAAAAGTGTAGGAGACAAGTTCCCATCCAATTCTTAGTAATGGCGGGGAAGAAAGCAAAAGCTTCTCTATTTTTATAAAATAATGCATTCACTGAAGCAAATCAGACCACAGTCTTTAACTGATAAAGCAGGATATTATTTGTAATTTTGCCTCAAATTTAAGACACACTGATTTACACTCCTGGCAGGCAGTGGGAGGGTGCAAAACATTTTCTTAGGTTACAGCCGCCACACACCGGTTTTCTCTGGGTGAAGGAAAGCCTTCCCTTCCCTCCCCGGGACAATGACCCCGAGGGAAACATGCCACGCGGTGCTAGATACTTCGTGTCCCGGGCCCGCGCGGAAGGGGACGTAATAGTCCTCAAGGAGCTGAAGCTGGGACGAAAATGTCCCCAGTTCCTTGTGAGTACCGAGGGGCGCGGGAGCACGCGCACCCCGCCTTTCCCGACTGAGTGTGGGCTTGGGTCGCCGGAGTGGACCCGGTGGCCCCATTCCTCGGCAAGCCACAGTGGGCGCCACCGGCGCTGTCCCGTCCTGCGCGTGGCTAACTCCGCCGCTCCCGCCGCGAACTGCCGGCAGGTCCCGGCCGCCCGGCCCCGCCTGCGCCGTCCCCAGCCCTGATTGACACGGGAGTTGGTACATACGGGTCTGCAGCGGAGGCGAGCAGGGGGGTGAGTGCTATTTTAAACATGGCTTTCCCTTCCCTTGGCCTCAGAGCCAACGCGGCGCGCCCAGCCCTGGGCTAGGCCCACCTGGGAATAACCCCAACATCTGCCCGACTTATTATTTTTTTTTTTTCGATCTCCCTATGCATGGACTTGTTCCCCCCCCTCCGCCCCCATCACTGCTTTCCCTCCACACTAATCACAACCCGGCAGTTTCAAAGAGGAAACTCCCCTCCTGGAAGGGCGAATGGAAAGCTCTTTTGCTTCTTGTTGTTCGAGGTGGAAACCATTCCAGCTAGCATGAGTTCAAAAAGAAGGGAAGCCGCGTCGCTGGAGAGAAAGTAACAGTCAGAAACCGATGAGGACGGAGGGAGGGAGAGAGGGAAGGAGGAATGTCCGCAACAGGCATCTGAAAACAAGCGTGGAGAAGCAAAGAGATCGCAAACCCCGAGTTACTACCAAGCGCATTCCGCGCAATCCACCGCAATGACAAGATCTGCTGTAAGCACAATTTGAAGGCCTTTGAATCTTTTTTGGTAAGACTTACCTTTCTCTTCGGCATAATGACCACGTTCGTGCAGCTAAAAAGTAAAGCAACGGGCTGGAACTGCAGACACCGCCGCTGGATGCCGCCGCCGCAGCTGCTCACGCGCAGGGCACGGCGTAGCCCGGCCTCTCCGACCTGCACCTCCGCGGCTCCCTCCAGGGGCCCTCTACTCGCTCGCCTCTCCGCTCCTCCAATGAGGAGCCCCGGCAGCCGGCCGCGAGGCCCCATTGGCTGCGGCAACATTCTAAATTCCACGAGGGCACGCCCACCTCAGCGCACACGGTAAGCGCTGTTGTAGTTTCCACTTCACCGAAAAAAAATCTGCCTGGTGACTGAGCATGCCCAGTTCAACTAGTAACCCCCAAGCCACACGGTCCTGGAGTTTCATCGTTTTGCTGCTCCCTATTTGGATCCTGTCAGTAGGAACAGTGTGGGCCTTTATAGTCAGGAAAAAGAGTAAGGCTGGACACATCAACTATATAGTATAAGTATATGCACAGCAGGCACTTGATACGTTTCCTACCCCGTAAAGGCTTGTAATGAATGTTAGGTGATGGAGACCTGTAAGAGTGAGAAGATACCCTGTTCTGGGAGAGTGTGGCAATTTCTAAGGGTCTCAGTTTCCCTTTCTAGATATCTAATGACAATAATCTCAAAAGTTACTTAGCTTTCGTTTCCTAAAAATCTGTGATTACAAATCACTCACTAATTCAGCCAACTTCAAGCTAGGCTTGAAGATGAATAGGATATGTTTGTTATGGAAATTAGAAAAAGAATGAACAAGGTCAGAACAGATTATATTTGAAACATATATTTAAATAAATATATTTAAAATAGACATAATTTAATATTTCTCAAAGTTCTGCAAGGCATTAAACTGACATTGCAGAGACACTTCTGAATTTATTTTATCAGATCAGTTTTACCCTGATAACAAAACCAGCGTAAGATCTCAAAAGAAAAGAGAGCTATGGACCAATATCCTTTATAAACATAGACACAAAAATCTTGAACAAAATTTTAGTAAATCAAACCCAACAACATTTAAAAGGATAAGACATCATGACCAGTGAGGTTTATCCTAGGAATTCAAAGTTGGTTTAACATCTAAAAACCAACCAATGTAATTCACTATATTAATAGAATAAAGTAAAAAACAAATATCATTTCAGCAGATACAGGAAAAGCACTAGTGAATGGGTAAGCAAACTGTGGTAACCATATGCAATAGAATAATACTCAGCAATAAAAAGGAACAAAATATCCCTACGTGAACGAATGCCAAAAAACAAGATGCCACATGAAAGAAGTCAAATACAAAAGACCATAATGAATAATTTCATTCTTAAGAAACTATAGGAAAAGCAAAATCAGGCAAGCTTAGTTTCATAATCATATTAGAAGGCAAAAGTTCACATCATAGGAGAATATATTGAAGTCTTACACCACAAACATGGCTAAGTTCACTTTGGTCATGCAGACGCTGCAAATATGCATTAAATGTCATCAAGTAGTTAATTTTACACTTGATCTTAGCCAAAAGGCTGAGAAGCGATCAAGTAGTTAATTTTAATGCGTGGCTTTTTTCTTTATTAATTTTCAGAATAATGAATTGACATCCCAGCAAACTCCAGAAGTGGTCAATGATTTTATTTTTGTAATATCTTTAGGAACTGATGGATTTGTATATATTTGATATGCTTCAACCTATTGCCATTATTACTATTTTTTAATGCTCATATTGCCCCAATAGGAGATCTTTTTCAAATTGGTCCTTTTGACAGATTTGTCTTTGGTAGATTTCTTGCTTTCAGGCATTCAGTGGATCACAATATGCTCAAAATAACTCGGATAAAACCAGTTCTTTGCTTGAGAATTGGATAAAAACTTTGAGGTTAATAATTTTACCATAAAAATAATATTTATAATGGAGTTGTCTTGGAAAAGAGTTCATTTGCAGAATGCTTGGTGGTTAAAAAAGAAAAAAAGCCAGTGAAGGCATTTTTAATAAGATATGTGTGGGAAGGATGCTGGGTAGCACTTGTAATCTGGGTCGAAAATTTTTTCTTTATGGAGATCAAAATGTTTCACAACAAAGGTAGTCTAGGGTGAATTTTTCCCTCTGTGAGGAAAAGCGGCTCACAATTTGGCATCTTTAGTTTATATTTTTCAAGGCTAAGCAATCAACAGCAAACAAAATTGTGAATGTTTTTACTGCACATAATAAAATAGTTGCAATGAAAATGAAATTTGCTAGTTGGATAAAGAAAGTTGATTGTGGGAACCTTGGGTCATTTGAGCCTCTTAGTTCATTTACAAGTGACAAAAATAACAGATTAGTTTTGAAATGAATAACAGCATTGATCCTCTTTCCTTTGAAGTGGATTGCACCTGCCTGAGGAGAACACTCTGGAATGGAGGGTTCTCCCTGTAGCTTCAGTAGCTTTAAGGTCTGAGAAAATAAGCACAGACCTGTGGAGGAAAGAAGAGTAGGCAAAGAGAATAATTTAGTGGGTAGGTAGAATTCCAGGTTAGGAGATAAAGACAACTGAGCAGAAATGAGCATGCCTCATGCAAGACAGAGAGGCGGCAAGGTCAACCTGGTAAGAAGTAAAAACTCATGTGTTTATCAGTATATTCTGCTGAGTGTTTCACTTGCTTCGAAACATCAACCTCTAAGCCAGTAAAGTCTTCTCTACAAGATGTGGAGACTATCTTAGCCAAGATGGACAGTGTACAAATAAAGGGAGTTACTGCCTGAGGAAGAAAGAAAGAAAAATTAGTGAACAAACTTCTTTTCCAATTCCAATTCCTCTCCCCTTCTTTCCTAGTCAAAACAGTTGGAATCTTATACCTACCTCAGCATTTTTCAAAACAGCAGAGCAAACCCATTGGTGGTATCATGACTATCATTAAGGAAGAGAGCAGGAGAAAGGAGAAGAAAAGAAAGGGCAGAGCATGGAAAATATCAGGGTGCATTTCACATGGTAAAGGTAAGTAGTGTTTTCTAAAATGTTTCCATTTTTCATACATTCCCACATAAACACACAGCACACATGTACGTATATAGTTGGCATGTATGGGCGTGTGTGTGTGGAGGCGTGTGTGAGTGTTCTAGGTTGAGACTTGAAATGTATTTTTAGGATAGGTATTGGTATATTTAGGATAGGTATTACTGTGAAGTAAAGCTACTTCACAGCCCTAATGAATCTTATGGATCTTTGGGGTTCCAGCAATTTCTTCTTCTGAAGAAGGGTGCTTAATCTTCAAATCTTGAAACGAAGTTTTGAAGGGAAATTATCGTCTCCCTCTTGATCTGTTCATTCTTCCCTCTTTCAGGCAGGCACAGGCAGGGTATTGCTTTAATTAATGGCAAATTGCTGGAGAATTAATATCTAGAATCTATCTATTATTGCTTCTGATAACTCTGTAATTCTGGAATAAACTGTTCTTCAGCAAATTGGCCAGAGATTTCCAGAGGTGAATGATTTCAGGAATATAACAAAACATCAAAAACAACTGACAAGAGGTGGCAAAGGAATACTTTATTTTGTTCGTATTTTTATTAGTCAAATCTCTAGTTTGCTGAACGCTAACTTTTGCAAAGACCATGTTATAGTTTTTACAAAGTAACCAGGTCTAAGAGCCACCAACCTCAAATCACAGGAGCTGCCTGATGCAGGTACCTAGACCCTAAGCCCAAGTTATTGAATCAGAATTTTTAATGACTAGACCTGGGAGTCTGCACTTCAAACAAGTTCCTCCTATGATTCTTTTATGTGTGTATGTATGTATGTATTTATGAGAGAGAGTGTGCACACACAAGTTGGGGGGGCAGAGGGAGAGGGAGAGAGAATCTCAAGCAGACTCTGCGCTGGGTACAGAGCCCGACTTGGGCCTTGATCTCCCGACCCTGAGATCATGAGCTGAGCCGAAACCAAGAGTGGACAGTTAACTGACTGCACCACCCAGGCGCCCCTCTCCTATGACGCTTATACTAGAATTTGAGAATTTTAGGCTAGGCCTTAGTTCTCAACGACCATTTGCCGAATGCCAGTACTTAGATTCGAATGCTGTAAAAGCCTGCTGCCTACTTAACACACTTGCAGAGAAGGAGCATAATGCTGTGGGTGAAACTTCCCTACCATGGACCTCCCCTTATGCTTCTACTCCATCTGTCCTCGGTTCCAGTTTTGCTTGGCACTACATGCTTACTCTGCATTCTTCTCCCTCCTCTTCTCTACTTGTAAGGAGCATGAAGGGTCATTAAAAACTGTACACTTTGAGATCCCTAGAATAGCACCTCCTCCCATCTTCGCTGGCAGTGCTCTGGGCAGCTCCTTGAGCCCCTGACAAGATTAAATTCCCGGGCCCCACATCCTCAAAGGGAACCTAACCTGCTCAAAGTTCCACAAACCACACCCTTTCAATGTTTTATTATTTCAGTGATTGTACAAGCATACCTTGTAATTGCATTAACAGCAAGAGGGCCAGGACATTCTGTGATCTTCTAACAGGAACCAACTTGTTGTTTTTCCCAGCTTTCAATCAAATTTAATCTGTGCGCAGATTCTTTACCCTATCTATGTTCTACACAGTTTTCCCACCCCTAGTCCTTTTCAGGTTCAATCTCTGTGTTATTTACCTCTCCTTCTTCTTATTGCTGCTGCTTAAACTCATCGGAGTGTAATTAATTTGCTCTTTGTGACTCCCAAATGACTCTTTGGGGATGAATTAGCCATGCTCAGTAGCTAGAACCAGGGATTGGGCTACATTTGTCCAGCCATCACTTTCTGCCAGATTAGTAGCTTGTCTGGTGCCAAGAGCCAGCCGTGTACAAGGAGGTGAAAGTTAAGGGAAGGGACTCCTGAGGCTTCATGGTGAGGACGCAGCAAAGTAAGGACACCACTCATCCCCTTAGGGGAAAACTCACAAGCTGCAAAGTGCCAGAAACTTGTTAGGGGTTGTTGCAGATCTCTCAGATGGAGTTACATATACATTCTTGTAGATTACTGCCTTTGCCAGTACACTCTCAGACAGGACTGCACCCTGCCTTCGAAGCTGGGGATCTTGGCTACCCATTTCTAATGTCTTCTGCATTTCTTCAAACCTCAGAATCCTTGGGATCTTGCAAGAAACACCCAATAGCCCCTTTCCTGTCACTGTGCACAGTGGTCCTGCCTTTCAGGGCAGATTGAACCATGTTCTTTCCTCAATGAAAACAAATAAACAAAATCCAGGCTTAGGGAAATGAAAGTCAAGTGAATCATTCTGGAAAACACCGTATGGCAACTGGAGAAGATTTTTCAGATTAGCTTGGTTAATAACTGTCCTAATTCTCAAGGCAATACATTTTTACCCAGCCGTGGAACGCTAGCCTGAAAAGTGCCATAATCTTTAAGGCTGCTTTTTACACAGAGTTGTTGTTGCTTTTTTTGAGGCATGGAATTGTGTTATTCCCACAGAAAATCTCATCCTTCCCCCCTTTCTCATTCCTACTCCCACTTCTGGTCTTTGCAACCTTTAACAAATTTTTTAAAAATTTGCTTTCTGAATAATCCAATTTACCTCTTTATATATAGGATATGTCAAAACTTTTCTGAAGTTTTAACTATTCTTTAAATAAATCCTCATCAAAAAGCCCTGAATTTGGAGACATTCGGCTTGAACTCAAATCCCAAGTCATTGAGCTGCAATCCCATTACTTAACCTCTTTGACATCCACTTTTTTTGTTGCTGTAAAATGACAATAATGATGTTGATCCAAGGCAGACACTGCTAGTTACCAACCCAATATTCACACTAGTCTTCGGTCTTACTGACAGAATTCTGATTTTTGACATTAGACCTGGCCAAAGCAAAACAAAAACTTTAGTTCTCCACTTCCCCAGCAGAGAGAGGTTGCTACGTGACACTGTTTTGGTGAATGAGATGTGTGCAGACATCACAAGGTCGTAGTGTCAACACCACCTATGACAGGGCAGGGGCAGACCCAGCCCCACAGCTGCCTTCTGCCTTTGTTCTTCTCCTTCTTCCATCCCGGAAGTTGGTAATAATGTCTGGAAGTAGAACACTTATCTTATGTCCAAGAGGATGAGCGGAACAAGTCAAGAATGAAAGAGAAAGACAGGGCTGCAGGTCTCTGTACTGGCCCTGGATTGTACCACTCCACTACTTTTTATGCATGGAAAATAAGCACCTGCTTGATTAAGCCATGGTAGGTGAGTGTCTGTGACGTGCAGCTGAATATAATCCCTAACGAATACACCACCTCATAGAATTGGTGTGAAAATTGGAGACAATAAGCTATAGGAATGCGCATGTGCCTGCAGCATAGTACTTAACATATTTTGTTTGAAGAAAGTATATCAGTGTTGTAATGAGCACTGGGTATTATATAAGACTGATGAATCACAGACCTGTACCCTGAAACAAATAATACATTATATGTTCATTAATTGAATTTAAATTAAAAAAATAAACTAAATAAAAATAAATGTTTACTAATACAGAAAAAAAGAAAGTATATTATATTCCCCCATAGATTATAAAATAGAACACAGAAAAATTTTAACTTTTCCTGAATCCCTAAGGGCCTGATTATGAATGTTTAGTGTAAACCTCTTAAAATTACTTTAAAATAGGCAGAGATAAACATTACAAACAAGTTTTATTGTTGCTGTAGAATGTACTGCCCTAAACTATGGCCTACTGCCATGTGTTAAGGGATGGATATGTTGGCTTGTGGCTCAACTCCATCTTTGCTGTAGTATGCCTCCCTGTACTGTCGATGCTAGAATCTAAAAAACCACATCCCAGAGCAGCTCGGGTTCTGGGTGTGATTTGGATTTGGCCAATTAGATGCACTAGCATGGAATTTGTGGAGTGGCGATTAGGAGGAGGCCACACGAGGCTATGTCTGCTGTGTCTGCTACTTTCTCTTTTCCTGCAACAATATCCTCAGAGATCCCAGGCACTGGCTTTGTGGGTTTTGCTAGGCAGGACTCCGTGCATCCGCTCTGCAGACGTAGACTGCAGCAGGTGAGGCGTGGTCTGGAACTGGGAGCAGTGGTGGCTTCCTGATTGAGAAAGTACTTTTATTCTCATGGAGTCCTGACGCTAGTGGAGTCCTGACTTCAGAAGAAGCAGAGCTCCTTCGATGACCTGGTTCTGGGGTGTGACTTTGGGAGTTTTCTGAAAATTAAAGGTAGAGTCTGTTTCTTTAGTCCTCCCAGCTGTCCACAAGCCATTGACTCCTTGAATGTATCTCTTCCTCCTTAAATTAGATACAACAGGTTCTGTTCCCTGCATCTGAACTCAGAGCTCTAGAGCTTCTATTAGTATTGTTTAGAAAATATTTCCAGCTTTATTTCCATCTGAATCTATGATTATGGATGCAAATGTTGAGATGCAGACTGTCTATGTGTGTCCCTGAGTGACCACTGTGAATGGTGCCCTTTGAAATCCTCTCCAATGGATATGGGACATAAGTGAAAATAAACCTTTTATTTAAGCTGTTGATATTTGGGGAAATTTGTTATCACAGGATTATCTACCTTATTCCAAAATGACATAGAACTTAGAACCTAAGAGCTTGGGGTACTGTTTTAATAATAAAATAAACCCTAAAATATGTGGCGTTGGCTTAAGAGCTGGTCAGAGAGAATCAAAGAAACTATTGCTGAAGACTGGAGGAATGGATTTTTCTGGTGATGAAACATTTGGAAAAAGTGTTGCCTGCAGTAAATTGGAAGGTAAAAGGCATACCTAACTTTAGGGAAGAGATTGAAAACATTAATACTACCATTTAATTGGCTGCTATCAACTGCATTTGGCACAATGTTACAAGAAAGAGATATGTTTGGAGAAGAATTGGTCAGTTTGCAATGATAAATAGAAAAGACTAGAGAGTCTACAAATTCAGGGATTCAAATGCAACTGGTTCTCAACCCAAACAGTAAAGGATAAAATTGATACTTTGAGCCACAAGGGACCACAAGGCACCACAAGGCACCACAAGGCACCACAAATAGCTTTGTAGCAAGGATCAAATCACTGAGCATGGATTAGGGTGTGCTGGCCTGAAATTCCTTTCAATTGGACCAAATAGCTCAAAATAACATACAGTGGTTCAGGGGGAAAGGTGTACTCACTGCTAGGCTCAAGGAACCTACAATTAGGAAGGGAAGGAAGGAGGGAGAGAAGGAAAGAGAGAAAGAGCGGGATAGGGACAGAGATGGAGACAGAGAGACAGAGAGGGAGAGGAGGAGGGAGACAGGCATTGGGGCAAGAGAGCAGAGAAATATGACAAAGTCATATGTCTAGAAAGGAAACATGGGGGTAGGTAAGAAGTCAAACAAGTTTAAGTTGGGAAGACGGTTTCACTGCTAAAAGAGGCACCAAACTGCATTAAATGCCATTGTGGCTGTTTGAGACTTAAAATGACCCTTGGACACTTGGACAAGAAGTATGCTGAGAAAACTGCTCAATCTCTAAGGCAAATAAATATATTCTTCACTGCCTACTTCAGACAAGGTCAAGAAGAATAATGGAAAAGAAGGAACCTCCCAAAGGGAAAATCCAAGGACCATGGAGATAAATACCAGGGGAGCCCCTCCTAGGAAACCTACATGAAGCCTCTTCAGGGACAATTCCTCAGCTTTGGGTAGGAGGCCTAAAACTTCTGCTCAGTCTAATATCAGAATTATAATAGGCCAGTGACTGCCATGTGTTTCCCATTCTTCCTTTTTTTATTAAAGGATTATTATATTAAAGCATTTATTAAAGTCACCCTGATCCTGCTCCACCACAGGGAGGGTCAGGTCTCTGGATCAAGAGGAGATGCACATGGACCCGTTTTAGAGGCTAGTATTCTGTGAAATGAAGACCACCATGCATCACCCAGAGATCCTGGGCTTTGAGCTTGACGTCATCACTGGGATTTTCGAGTTCTCCTTTCTCAAAAGGATTGAGTAAATGCATTTTGTTTGCAGGAAGGAGGGTGAAAGAAATATTTCATGCCCAGAAGAGAAGACTATGGTAATAATCAGTACTGTTCATTGGCTTTACTTCTAGTGGGATTATCCTTCTCCTCCTCCCACTTTTAAAGTTAGGCCTAGCTATGTAAACTTACTTTGGCTAATTAAATGTGAACATAAGTGACATTTGTCTTTCCTGAGCACCATTTTTTTTTTACTGTGGTAAAAACCACATAACATAAAATTTACCATCGTAACCACTTTTAGGTGTACTATTCTGTAGTGTTAAGCATACTCACATGAATGTTCTTATGAAACCCAGAACATTTTCATTTTGCAAAACTAGAAACTCTGTACCCATTAAATAACTTTCCCATTTACCTCCCCTCCCCCCTACCCTGTGACCGCCATTGTACTTTCTGTATAAATTTTACTACTGTAGGTAACTCATATAAATGGAATGAATCATGCAATATTTGTCATTGTGGATTGCTTATTTTACTTAGCATAATGTCCTCAAGGTTCATCCATGGTATAGCGTGTGACAGGATTTTCTTCCTTTTTAAGGCTGAATAATATTCCATTGTGTGAGTATCCTACATTTTGTTTGTTCATTCATCCGCCTATGGACATTTGGGTTGCTTGTACCTCCTGGCTCCTGTGAGTAGTGTGCTATGCTGAGCACCATTTTTAAAAGTCAGTGTATGATTCACCATACTCTCTTTTTCCTGCTGTCATGAACAGAGGCATACAGTAAGATGAGCTTCTCTCAGCCTGGATCCCTGAATTATTGAAATGAGCAGTGTTCCCTGCTGACCTGCAGTGAACATTTAGTGAATGAGAAATAAGCCTTTGTTATTTTAAGCCACTGAGATTTTGGGGTCCTTTTTTTCCCCCAGGGAAAATTGATAAGGTTTTAACTTTTAAAATTAAAATTTTACTCTTTCAAAGTTTACAGGGAAAAACAATGAACGGAGGCTCTCACAGTGAAAAGGCTGCTGTGTTTGAACCTTACATCTCCATTGCATTGCTTTGGTTACGCCTTCTTCTTGAGGTTTTTTGTTTGTTTGATTGGTTTTTTTGTTCTTGTTTTGTTTTCTATGGCCACATCCATGACTTCTCTTTCTTTAGCTGGCCAAAGCCTGGAGAAATCCCAAGTCCTCATTTCTCATTCCTTATCTATTTATCTTGTTTTCTATACTTTGGATGGTCAATGTCATTGCACCCTAATATTTGATAGGAATGCATTTGAGCATCTAAATCCCCTAATAACAGAAGTTAGGAAGATGGAAGTTAATTTTCTCCTTCACATTAAAATCACAGGGTTGAGGGGCGCCTGGGTGGTTCAGTCAGTTCAGTGTCTGACTCTCGGTTTTGGCTCAGGTCATGATCTCAGGGTTGTGGGATCGAACCTCACATCAGGCTCTATGCCCTGGCTTGGAGTCTGCTTGGGATTCTCTCTCTTCCTATCCCCCCTCCCCCTCCCCCTGCTCTTTCTCTCTCAAATAAATAAATCTTAAAAAAATAAAATAAAATCACAGGGTTTATATGGTAGCACCATGACCAACTGGGATGCAGTCTCCTATTTCATCATCCTGTCATCCTCATTATACAGCTTCTATGTCATCTTCCAAGATGACTGATCCAACTTTATTCCTCATGTGTACATTTTTGCCAGCAGGAAGGATAAAAGAGAAAGAAAGAAATGCTTTCTTTCTTTAAGGCAACTTCCAGAAGCTGCATATAGCACTTCCACTTATATCCCATGGTAGAATTTAGTCACATCAAACATATGAAAGGAAGCTGGGAAGCATGGTTTTCCTTCTGAGCAGTGATGTTCCCTGCTTCCAGTAAATAACATGGAGGTTCTACTTTTGAAAAAGAAGAAAATAGATATTGAGGTTTAACTAACTATGGAAGGCAGAATAACTGTCCCTCAAAGATATCCACATCCTAATTCCCAGGATATTCCTATGAATATGTAAAAACAGAGAAAGGACTTTGCAGTAAGGACCCTGAGATGGGGAGATTATCCTTGACTATCTGGGTGGGCCCAATATAATCACATGGATTCCTAAAAGCAGAGAACTTTTCCTGGTTATGGTCAAAAGGCAGATGTGACCACAGAAGGAGTGTCAGAGAGGTTCCATGTGAAGAGGACTCAACCCACCACTTCTGAAATTGGAGAAGAAAGGAGACCATGAGCCAACGAATGCAGATGGCCTTTAGAAGCTGGAAAAGGCAGGAGAACAGATTCTCCCCTCAAGGCTCCAGAAAAGAACACAGCCCAGCCAACACCTTATTCCTAACCCAGGAAGACATGTTGGACTTCTGGCCTATAGAACTGTAAGACAATAAATGTTTGTTGTCTTAAGCCACTGTTTATGATAATTTGTGACAGCAGCAATGGAAAACTAGTACACTAGCATCTCAGGCACCGTGCCTCTCTTTAGCCACCCAAATTTCTGTGCACACTTCTTTCTTCACACACAGAATACACTCTCTGTCCAAGGGAGAAACCCCTTAAATCCTGTCCATCTCTTCCATTTACGAGAACCCATCTCTAGATCTTTAATCTAGTCTGGTGTTTTACACTATTTTGACTAACATCTCTTGCTAGACCAAAGAGAAAATACTCTAATATGAGGCTTCATGTTTGCTTTTGACTCTATAAGGAAACCATGAGAAAATTTAATTACAAGGTGAGGATCAATTGACTTTACGTAGGAAGGATTTGAAGAGCTCATGTCCCACAATCTAAGAATTAGCATTGTCCCAACATTGTAGCCCATTTCTAAGAATTTCATTTTGGCTACTTCCCTGTACTGAGACCCCTTACAGAATACATAACCTAGTATATCAGTGTCTTTAGACTGGAGAAGTAATCTTCATTTCAGATGCTGACATGTCCCTGCTTCCATAAAGGTTTAAATCAAACATATAAAATCCCTGTATACTATTGATTTCTCCCTTTATCAAAATGGCAAAATTAAAACAAATGGCATTCTGTTCCAGTTAGGATATAGGAAATATGACGATCACTTCCATCCTTAAATGAAAAAAAAATTACATAAACTTAGAAACTCATATTTTAAAAGAGAGAGCAATTAAATGGAAAAAAAAAAAAGCTGAAAGAAACTAAATTCCAGAGAAGGGTCAAATTCTAGCAATACATATAAATACATAATAATGATAGCAATGTAGCTGAATTTTTTTCAGAAATCACTCAAAAGTGTTACTTTCCAGCAAAAGTAAAATTATTGAAAAATTTAAAATAATTTCTTAATTATTTTTAGTAAACTAAACTTCAGGCTTTTGTTTGGTGTGAAAATGTAACTTTTAATTTAGCTGCTAATTTATCATGCAGATATTGTTGAAAGTTTTCTTTTTAGCCCTTGACATAACTGATAACGTATCAAATACTTTTTATCAAGTTAAGCAAGAAAATATGAACTATTTTTATTTAATTTTCAAACTCCACCTTACACCTGAAAGCATGAGGAACAACATCACCAGATCAACAGCAGCCCGTACCCATGTTCAGGCTACCTCTTGCAATGTGATTTTTGAGATCAAACAATTGAGCAAGAGAAAGTCCTTGATTCACAGCCTTCTATTAGACATAGTTTTGTAGAACTGACCTGGCATACATTTGGTACGTTCCATGAATCCAGTGTCAATGCTGCTCATGTGATACCCCTAAAAACCCAAAACTCAACAAAAGGAACGAAATACTAAAGAATAATATTTAATTAGATAGAGCTGCACTTTGGAGAGCTGCATTCCATTGTAATATTAAGTTTTTTTCTTAACACTCCCCAAGGAACGAGTTTTGTCCTGTTTGGTGCAACAGTGCCCCACTGAGAATGCATAATCTAAATGAATTTAAAATATTGATAGAAAATATTTATAAAGTGCATATTTGCAAGAAAAATATATTTTCCCTTGAACTATATAATTTCATTTTTTTTCTTATATACATATAATTTTATATGTATAAGAGATTACTGCCCACCTCCTAAAAAAATTCCCTAACTTGATTACAGAAGTCAGTGATCCCAAAGTTCATTTAATAGAAATTCATTTTGGAGTGCACTTTTTCTAGGGACTTCAGGGATCATCTTGTACAGTGTGTCTAATCTGAGATCTTTGAATAATTACAAAGGTAATAATGAGATGTCATGTGCTATTTTCAATATTTCAAAATTCCTTGACAAAATCATACTTCTGCTGGGCTTTTTTCCCCCTAATGTGCTCAGTTTTATAGGTCTTTGTTCTATAAAAACAGGACATCAAATAGTTTCTTAATTACCTGATAAAATTGACATCTCCTTCTGGTCCAATCACCTACACTGCCCTCTGCCTCCCACAGCTTCCTCCATCTGTGTGACCACCATTCCTAGTCCCCCTTAGAGATTTGTCAGAATTTTTAACAAAACAAAAAAATGAAATAATTGTTGCTCACTAAGTGATTTTTTTCTAGACATAATATTTTGAAATACAAGGTCCATGGTTAAAAATTATTAGCAGGAGAGTTTAGTAGTGTCAGTTTTTCAACCTCTCATCTGGTTTAATTTCTACAGAGGTCTAATGAGGTCAAATGCATTTTCCAAGGTCATGCAACTGGTTAATGATGGGGATAGGACTAAGTCCCAAATTTCTGACTAAAACCTGTCATACTACTCACTACATTAATGCCGTCCTCAGCATCATCAACAGTATTAAACGCTTGTGCAATAAGTGGCATGAAGGCCATTTTCTGTGGATAGAGGTTAGTAGCTGCCTTCACACCCTAAGGCTTGTAAGAGCTCCTTCTCCATGCCTGCTTGTAAGCCAGGGTATTGTCGTCAGCCCAGACACAGCACAAGGCTGGGAGGCAGAATACTGGTGCAGCATTTTTGACAGATCGCTGAAAGCAAGCACGTGTTGTCTGTGACTGCTGAGTTGTGCTGTGATAATTGTGGTTTGCAACAATGTCCCTAAGGCATGGCAGGTTCTCAGGATGTGATCTGAAGTATCAAATAGTTATTACATTTGGAACAGTTTTAGCATTTACTATATTTGATAGCATTCCTAGGTGACAATATGGCAACTCTCAGTCAAACACAATTTGTTTAATTGGACTTCAAAATAAGATTTCTGGTATACAATTTAATAGAAGACTCAAGGTCTAGAGTCATATTGCTTGTTTTTATAGTTTATATTTGTTATTATAGCTTCACTTTTGCGTCATCAAGCCTTTGCAGACAATTATGGTATGGGTCCCAATGATTTTTTTTTTTACTCGTTCAAACTACTTAACCTTTTGAGTTCTTTAAAACACAATTAATTCATCAATTATGCATTCGTTCAATAAACTATTGAGCACTTACTATGTGCCAGATTTATGCTAGATATTGGGGAGATACTGGTGAAAAAAAGACATAAAACTTAGGGACTATAGAACTTACAGAACAAATAAAATTACAACTGTAATGAGTGTCACTGAAGGGAAGGTACGGTCGTGTTACAGTTTATTAAAGGTAGATTTGATAAAATTGGCAATAACAGAAAATGATCCCTTGAGGAAGGAATGATTAAGCAAAAGTCTGAAGAAATAGCCTTTAAATAAGCAAAGAAGGCAGAGAAGAGTCTTCAGGCAGAACAGCACGTGTAAAGTCTCTGTGGCAAGAGGGTGGTTCAGTGAAATAAAGGGCAGTGTTGCTGGTGTGCAGAAAGGGTTGGAGGTTATTATATGAGATGATGTGAACTAGGACCAGATCATGCATAATTTGTAGGCATTGTTAGGTCTTTTTGCTTTACTTGGAGAGCTGCTGAAAGCATGGAAGGAGGCGGGGTGATTAAAGTTTGTTTAGGAAAATCATTCTGACAGCATTGTAAAGAAAGATCAGAGAGGTAAGAAGGAGGTATTGAGTAGGAATACAAGTGATAAATGCTGATTGTTTAGACCATGAACTCTTTTTTTTTTTTAAGATTTATTTATTTATTTAAGAGAGAGGTGTATGCCTGGGAGTGGGGGTAGGGATAGAGAGAGGGGGAGAGAGAGAATACCAAGCAGACTCCCCACTGAGCATGGGAGCCTGACACAGGGCTTAATACCACAACCCTGAGATCATGACCTGAGCCAAAACCAAGAGTTGGCTGCTCATCCGACCAAGCCACCCACGCTCACCAACCATGAACTCTTAATAGGGGTGATATCACCCCCAACAGGGCAAACATTGGTTCATTTGGGGGCAAAAAAATCTTAGCTATTATTATTATTATAGTTTGTGACCCTCCAAAGCTCAACTCTGATTGATAAAACCTTTTTCCTCAGTATTTAATATCTCTCATTGGGTTTTAATGTTGTTTTGAGGTATCACATGAGCAACCTTGGCATTGGATTTTTGGATGATGCACAAAATGTATGCAAAATCAGTGCTACCTAACAACAGGGAATAGATGGCTGTAATTGGGGACTTTGTCTTGCAAGATTATTTGATCTTGAATGCATATTACAAGAGATGGTCTGAGCATGGGTATGGGCTGCTTTTGGCTACCTTAGATGCTGTTTATGTTTGATCTTAATGCTTTTGTGTGTGAGTTGGGCTTTGAGAATTAAATAAAAGCGGTTTATATTATGTTATTTAATTTGACAGAAGTTAAGCAACTCATCATTCATCTTATCAAATGATAAAAAAATGGCAACAATATCTGAATTGGTATCTAGCAGCTAATTAAATTAAATTTTATATTCCAATATCAGGCAAAAGTCAAAGTCAAAACTAAAATAACTTTAAGAAATTAATTAAAAAATTCAGTTTTTTTTAAAAGATTTTATTTATTTATTTGACAGAGAGAGACACAGCGAGAGAGGGAACACAAGCAGGGGGAGTGGGAGAGGGAGAAGCAGGCTTCCCGCCGAGCAGGGAGCCCGATGCAGGGCTTGATCCCAGGACCCTGGGATCACAACCTAAGCCGAAGGCAGACGCTTAACGACTGAGCCACCCAGGTGCCCCTAATTCAGTTTTTAATTATACTTTTGCTGGAAAATACAAATTTATTTATTTATTTATTTATTTGAGAGAGAGAGAGAGAAAATAACCAGGGGTCGGGGCTGAGGGAGAGGGAGAGGCAGGCTCCCCACTGAGCAGGGAGTGGGACGCTGGGCTCAATCCCAGGACCCTCAGATCATGACCTGAGCTGAAGGCAGACACTTAACCGTCTGAGCCACCCAGGTGCCCCTGGAAAATACAATTTAATGGTTTTTTAAGTAAAACTTGATTACACGTGTATTATTAGTATGTATTTATATAAAACGCTCATTTGCATTTATGCATATATTTGATACATTGCAATTTACATAAGCATGTAAATTACATTAAAATTTACCTAGTGTAAATTGGGGAATGGAAGGGGGATAAAAGTAGAGGATTGCTATTTTCCATAGTAAGCTTCATTTAACATTTAAAACAATGTACATATACAAGTTTGATAAAAATTAAAACTTGTAGATAAAAGTTTAAATGACATACTGTGTTTCCAAATCATCAATCAGACTACCTGGTTTGTAATAAATAGCTAATAAATTTTTTTATTCATTAAAAAAGAGTTACTCAGCAAATATAGTTTTAAAGTTAAGTTAAATGTTGATAGCTTTCTAATTTACCTTTTAACTTCAAAATTTTACTTAGCCATTCTTAATCCTATAGTGAATAAAAAACTCCTGTATTTAATATATTTACTTTTTTTTATATATAAATCATAACTATACAATATATTTGTGGTGCTTACATTTTGTGGATAGAGCAATTAGGAAAAAATGTTGAAAAATGCTTCTTAGGACATAATAATGAGGAAAAGATTAGTAAAAGTTGTTTAGATTAGGATGATGGAAGTACAAATGCAGAAACAGAAAATTTGGGGGGAGGTAAGTCAACTAGGATTTGATAATGAATGGGATTTAAAGAGTGAGAGAAAGGAAGTTGTGAAAGATAATTCCTAGGTCTAGTTTATACAATAACAAATGATTCAGTGAGACACTGAGATATGGAAACACTGGGAAAGTACCAGTAGTTTGTCATTTGCTTGTTTATTTTGTGGAACCTTGTATGTGTGTGTGTGTGTGTGTGTGTGTGTGTGTGTGTGATTGTGTATTTGTGGGCAACATTTAAGGAAGAAGTTTGCAAATACTGACTTTCAGGTACCTATAGTAGGCAGAATAATGGTTTCCTCAAAATTTCCACATCCTCATCTCTGGAAACTGTGAATAAATTATGTTACATGGTAAAGAGGAATTAAGGTTACAGATGGAATTAAGGTTGTTGATTAGCTGACCTTAAGATATTAATGGTAATCCCCAAGGAAACCAATAAGAAAATAACTGAGATATATAGTAAAAGATAAATTCTATAAGGGAATTAAAATAGAACACTAGAAAGTATCTATTTAACATAAAGGAAGGCAGTAATTGAGGAATTGAAGAATACAAAAGACACAAGGAACATATAAAACAGCAAAATAGAAGAATAGAATAAAATTTATCTATAGACCTAATGGATGTCTATAGATAGTAAATCCTAGCTTATCAATAATTATATTAAATGTAAATGGATTAAATTCTCGAGTTAAAAGACAGAGTGGCAGATAGATTTAAAAACAAAACAAAACAAAAAAACAAATTAAAAAAACCCCAATGATCCAACAGTATGTGCCTAAGAGACTCACTTTAGGTCTAAAGACAAAAATATGTTAAAAGTTAAAGGATAGAAATGAGATACTTGTATCCAAAAGAGAGTTGTAGTGACTATACAAATACTAGACAAAATAGACTTAAAAATAAAAATTAGTTTTCTAATTTATAATACTAGAGAGAAAGGTGGACATTTTATAGTGATATAAGGTCAATATGCTAGGAAGATACAACAAATATAGACATCTATGTACTTAACAGAGACTCAATATGTATGAAGCAAAAGCTGACAAAATTGAACAGAGATATAGTCAATGTGACAATAATACTTGAAAACTTTGATATCTCACTTGCCATAATGAATAGGGAAATAGATCAACAAGGAAATGAATTTGAACAACAGTATAAACCAACTAGACCTGACATCTATAGAAAACAACCCAACAACAACAGAATGTATATTCTTCTCAAGTGTGCATGGAATGTTTACCAGGATAGACCATAGTTAGGCCATTATATTGAACACATTTCAATAAATTTGAAAGGATTGAAATAATACAAAATATGTTATTTCAACTACAATTAAAGGAAATTAGAAATAAAAAACAAAAGGAAATTTTGAAAATTCACACATATGTGGGAATTAAATAACACACATCTGAAGAACCAATGATTCCAAGAAGAAACCACAAGGGAATTTAAAAAGTATTTGGAGATGAATAAAAGTGAAAGCACAACATACCAAAACTTATGGGACACACACACACACACACACACACAAAAACACAGTAATTAGAGGAAAATTTATAGCTGTAAGCTATGAGAAAAAGAAGGAATATTTCAGATCAACAATCTAAGCTTCTAACTTAATATATAAGAAAAAGAAGAGCAAGTCAAACCCAAAGAAAGCAGAAGGGTGGAAGTGATAAAGACTAGAGCTGAAATAAATAAAATAGAAAACAGAAACATGATACAGGAAATCAAAGAAACTAAAAGTTAGTTCGTTGAAGAGATCAATAAAACTGACAGATATTTAACTAGACTGATCATGATAAAGAGAGAAGATTTAGTTACTAAAATTAGGAATGAAATAGGGGACATTTTTACCAACCTCATAGAAATAAAAAAGCTTAAAATTAAATACTATAAATAATTATATGTAAACAAATTAGATTACCTAGATAAAATGGACGAATTCTTACAAAGATACAAATTACCAACACAACTCAAGAAGAAATAGAAAATATGTTATTGATCTGTAATAAGCAAGGAGGTTGAATCAGTAATCAAAACCTTTATATCAAAGAAAAGCCCAGGACCATTTGGCTCCACTGGTGAATTCTACCAAGTATTTATAGAAAAATTAGCACCAATCCTTCACAGACTCTTCCAAAAAATAGGAGAGAAAGGAAAAGTTCCTAACTTATTCTATGAAACCACTATTACCCTGATACAAAAGCCAGGTAAGGACATAACATAAAAAGAAAACTACAGACCAATATCCCTTGTGAATCTTCAACAGAATACTAATAAGCCAAATCCAGCAACATATAAAAAGAATTATACAACATGATCAAGTGGGATTTATTCCAGGAATCCAAAGTTGTTTCAACATAAAAAATGAATCAATGAAATATACCGTATTATAGAATAAAGGGGAAAAAAAACCCTCAACATGATCATTTCAATAGAGGAGGAAAAAGCATTTTCTGATAAAAATATTCAATAAAGTAAGAGCAGAAGGGAATACCCTCAAAGTAATAAATATCTATGAAAAACTCATAGCTGATATCATACTTAATGGCAAAAGTCTGAAAGCTTTCTCCCTAAAATCAGGAACAAGCAAAGAATGTCTGCTTTTATGACTTCTATTCAATGAGAGGGGGAAGGGGAGAATCTAATTGGAGTGAAAGAAGTAAAACATTTGCAGAAAAGCTATTATAGTAAGTTCAGCAAGTTTGCAGGATACAAGATCAATATACAAAAGTGAGTTGTGTTTTATATATTAGAACAAACAATACAAAAATGAAATTAAGGAAAATTATTTCACTTACTATAAAAGTATAAACAAGAATAAAATACTTGGGAATAAATTTAGCCAAAGAGGCACAAGATTTGTACACTGAAAACTGACATTGCTGAAAGAAATTAAAGAATGCCTAAATAAATGGAAAGACATCCAGTGCTCTGGAACCCCTCTGAAACCCTCAGTTTGTTTCCTGGAGTCCATAGCCTCTCATGGTTCGTCTCCCTCTCTGATTTCTCCCCCTTCAGATTTCCCTCCCTACCCCTATGGTCCTCTATGCTACTGCTTATGTTCCACATATGAGTGAAACCATATGATAATTGTCTTTCTCTGCTTGACTTACTTCACTTAGCATAATCCCCTCCAGTTCCATCCATGTAGATGCAAATGGTGGGTATTCATCCTTTCTAATGGCTGAGTAATATTCCATTGTATATATGTACAACATCTTCTTTATCCATTCATCTGTTGAAGGGCATCTCTGCTCCTTCCACAGTATGGCTATTGTGGACATTGCTGCTATGAACACTGGGGTGCATGTACCCCTTCTTTTCACCACATCTGTATCTTTGGGGTAAATACCTAGTAGTGCAATTGCTAGATCGGAGGGTAGCTCTATTTTTAACATCTTGAGGAAATTCCATACTGTTTTCCAGAGTGGCTATACCAGTTTGCATTCCCACCAACAGTGTAAGAGGGTTCCCCTTTCTCCACATCCTCGCCAACATTTGTTTCCTGTTTTGTTAATTTTTGCCATTCTAACTGGTGTAAGGTGGTATCTCACTGAGGTTTTGATTTGTATTTCCCTGATGGCTAGTGATCTCAGGGTTGTAAGTTTGAGCCCCACACTGGGTGGAGAGATTACTTAAAGATAAAATCTTTTAAAAAAATTAGAAACTTTTTTTGCATCAAAGCACATTATCAAGAAAAGTGAAAACACAACCCACAGTATGGGAGAAAATATTTTCTTATCATAAATCTGACAAGGGTCTAGTATCCAGAATATAAAAAAAATTTTTTTAACTCAACAATAATTAGAAAGGGGCAAAAAATTTGAGTGGACATTTTTCCAAAGTGGATATATGAATGGCCAAAAAGCATATGAAAAGATACTCAACATCATCAGTCCTTAGGAAAATGCAATTCAAAACCACAATGAGATACTACTTCACAGCCATTAGGATAGCTATAGAAATAAAAAAAGAAAAGAAAAGAACAAGTGTTAATGAGGATTTGGAGAAATTGGAATCCTCTCCCAAAAAGTTAAATATAGTGTTACAATATGATTTTACCCCTGGATCTATACCCAAGAGAACTAAAAACATGTGTTCATACAAAAACTTGTACATGAATTTTCATAACAGCATTATTCACAGTAACCAAAAGGTGAAAACATCCCAAATATCCATCCACTGTTATCAATGGATAAACAATGTGTGGTATTTCCAAACAATGGAATATTTTTCAGCCGTAAAGAGGATGAAGTACAGATACATGCCACCACAGGGAAGAACCTTGATGTATTGATACGTGCTACCACGTGGACGAACTAAGTGAAAGAAACCAGACACAGAAGGCTATATATTGCATGTTTCCATTTATATTTCCATAATAGGCAAATCCACAGAGACACAAAGTAAATTAGTGGTTGCCAAGAGCTAAAGGAAAGAGGAATGAAGAGTGTAAGATGTCTTTTTGGGGTGATGGAAAATTTCTGGAATTAGCAGTGATACTTATATGACTTTGTAAACATACAGCCACTGAATTTTATGCTTTAAAATGGTGAATTTTATGGTATGTGGATTATATCTAAATGTAAACAAAAGTGAAGAGGGAGGCAGAAGAGAGTCAAAGAAAGAGATGCAATGCCCCTAGCCTTGAAAAGTGAGAAGGGATCATGAGAGCAGGGAAGGTGGAAGGAGTGAAGGTGAAGGAGTATGGTGAAGTTAGGGGTTGCAGCAGTGGCAGCCACAGCATTGAATCCAAATTTTTTGAAGAGAGTGAAGAAATCTTGAATACTCATGTTGGATAGTGGGAGAATAAATTGACTAGTGGATATAGTAGTATTTTTGCCCATTTCAAGAGCCTATTTAAGGATTTATCTGGTTTGCTACTGTTGTCTTAAGTTGTTCACAAATTAATACATCTGTCTTAGACTTTTCACCCCCAAATGTATTTTATTTTATTTTATTTTATTTTTTTAGGGATTTTAATTTTTTATTGTTATGTTAATCACCATACATTACATCATTAGTTTTTGATGTAGTGTTCCATGATTCATTGTTTGCGTATAACACCCAGTGCTCCATGCAGAACGTGCCCTCTTTAATACCCATCACCAGGCTAACCCATCCTCCCACCCCCCTCGCCTCTAGAACCCTCAGTTTGTTTTTCAGAGTCCATCGTCTCTCATGGTTCATCTCCCCCTCTGATTTCCCCCCCTTCATTCTTCCCCTCCTGCTATCTTCTTTTTTTTTCCTTGACATATATTGCATTATTTGTTTCAGAGGTACAGCTCTGTGATCCAACAGTCTTACACAATTCACAGTGCTCACCATAGCACATACCCTCCCCAGTGTCTATCACCCAGCCACCCCAACCCTCCCACCCCACCCCCCACTCCAGCAACACTCAGTTTGTTTCCTGAGATTAAGAATTCCTCATATCAGTGAGGTCATATGATACATGTCTTTCTCTGATTGACTTATCTCGCTCAGCATAACACCCTCCAGTTCCATCCATGTCATGGCAAATGGCAAGATCTCATTCCTTTTGATGGCTGCATAATATTCCAGTGTATATATATACCACCTCTTCTTTATCCATTCATCTGTCGATGGACATCTTGGCTCTTTCCACAGTTTGGCTATTGTGGACATTGCTGCTATAAACATCAGGGTGCACGTACCCATTTGGATCACTACATTTGTATCTTTGGGGTAAATACCCAGTAGTGCAATTGCTGGGTCATACGGTAGCTCTATTTTCAACTTTTTGAGGAACCTCCATACTGTTTTCCAGAGTGGCTGCACCAGCTTGCATTCCCACCAATAGTGTAGAAGGGTTCCCCTTTCTCCGCATCCCCACCAACATCTGTCGTTTCCTGACTTGTTAATTTTAGCCACTCTGACTGGTGTGAGGTGGTATCTCATTGAGGTTTTGATTTGGATTTCCCTGATGCCGAGCGATGTGGAGCACTTTTTCATGTATCTGTTGGCCATTTAGACATCTTCTTTGGAAAAATGTCTGTTCATGTCTTCTGCCCTTTTCTTGATTGGATTCTTTGTTTTTTGGGTGTTGAGTTTGAGAAGTTCTTTATAGATTTTGGATACTAGCCCTTTATCTGATATGTCATTTGCAAATATCTTCTCCCATTCTGTCGGTTGTCTTTTGGTTTTGTTGACTGTTTCTTTTGCTGTGCAAAAGCTTTTATCTTGATGAAGTCCCAATAGTTCATTTTTGCCCTTGCTTCCCTTGCCTTTGGCAATGTTTCTAGGAAGAAGTTGCTGCTGCTGAGGTTGAAGAGGTTGCTGCCTGTGTTCTCCTTTAGGATTTAGATGGACTCCTGTCTCACATTTAGGTCTTTCAACCATTTGGAGTCTATTTTTGTGTGTGGTGTAAGGAAATGGTCCAGTTTCATTCTTCTGCATGTGGCTGTCCAATTTTCCCAACACCATTTGTTGAAGAGACTGTCTTTTTTCCATTGGACATTCTTTCCGGCTTTGTCGAAGATTAGTTGACCAGAGAGTTGAGGGTCCATTTCTGGGCTCTCTCTTCTGTTCCATTGATCTATGTGTCTGTTTTTGTGCCAGTACCATACTGTCTTGTTGATGACAGCTTTGTAATAGAGCTGGAAGTCCGGAATTGTGATGCCGCCAGCTTTGCTTTTCTTTTTCAACATTCCTCTGGCTATTCGGGGTCTTTTCTGGTTCCATACAAATTTTAGGATTATTTGTTCCATTTCTTTGAAAAAAGTGGATGGTATTTTGATAGGGATTGCATTGAATGTGTAGATTGCTCTAGGTAGCATTGACATCTTCACAATATTTGTTCTTCCAATCCATGAGCATGGAACGTTTTTCCATTTCTTTGTGTCTTCAATTTGTTTCATGAGTATTTTATAGTTTTCTGAGTACAGATCCTTTGCCTCTTTGGTTAGATTTATTCCTAGGTATCTTATGATTTTGGGTGCAATTGTAAATGGAATCGACTCCTTAATTTCTCTTTCTTCTGTCTTGCTGTTGGTGTATAGGAATGCCACTGATTTCTGTGCATTGATTTTATATCCTGCCACTTTACTGAATTCCTGTATGAGTTCTACTAGTTTTGGGGTGGAGTCTTTTGGGTTTTCCACCTAAAGTATCATATCATCTGCAAACAGTGAGAATTTGACTTCTTCTTTGCTGATTTGGATGCCTTTGATTTCTTTATGTTGTCTGATTGCTGTGGCTAGGACTTCTAATACTATGTTGAATAGCAGTGGTGATAGTGGACATCCCTGCCACGTTCCTGACCTTAGGGGGAAAGCTCTCAGTTTTTCCCCATTGAGAATGATATTTGCTGTGGGTTTTTCATAGATGGCTTTTATGATATTGAGGTATGAACCCTCTATCCCTGTACTCTGAAGTCTATCTTGATCAAGAAAGGATGCTGTACTTTGTCAAATGCTTTTTCTGCATCTATTGAGAGGATCATATGATTCTTGTTCTTTCTTTTGTTAATGTATTGTATCACGTTGATTGATTTGCGGATGTTGAACCAACCTTGCAGCCCAGGGATAAATCCCACTTGGTCGTGGTGAATAATCCTTTTAATGTACTGTTGGATCCTATTGGCTAGTATTTTGGTGAGAATTTTTGCATCCATGTTCATCAAGGATATTGGTCTGTAATTCTCCTTTTTGATGGGGTCTTTGGTTTTAGGATCAAGGTAATGGTGGCCTCATAAAACGAGTTTGGAAGTTTTCCTTCCATTTCTATTTTTTGGAACAGTTTCAGAAGAATAGGTATTAATTCTTCTTGAAATGTTTGGTAGAATTCCCCTGGGAAGCCATCTAGCCCTGGGCTTTTGTGTTTTGGGAGATTTTTGATGACTGCTTCAATTTCCCTAGTGGTTATAGGTCTGTTCAGGTTTTCTATTTCTTCCTGGTTCAGTTTTGGTAGTTGATACATCTCTAGGAATGCATCCATTTCTTCCAGGTTATCTAATATGCTGGCATAGAGTTGCTCATAATATGTTCTTATAATTGTTTGTATTTCTTTGGTATTGGTTGTGATCTCTCCTCTTTCATTCATGATTTTGTTGATTTGGGTCATTTTTCTTTTTGATAAGTCTGGCCAGGGGTTTATCAATCTTGTTAATTCTTTCAAAGAACCAGCTCCTAGTTTCGTTGATCTGTTCCACTGTTCTTTTGGTTTCTATTTCATTGATTTCTGCTCTGATCTTTATTATTTCTCTTCTCCTGCTGGGTTTAAGCTTTATTTGCTGTTCTTTCTCCAGCTCCTTTAGGTGTAGGGTTAGGTTGTGTACTTGAGACCTTTTTTGTTTCTTGAGAAAGACTTGTATTGCTATATACTTTCCTCTTAGTACTGCCTTTGCTGTATCCAAAAGATTTTGAACAGTTGTGTTTCATTTTCATTGGTTTCCATGAATTTTTTTAAATTCTTCTTTCATTTTCTGGTTGACCCATTCATTCTTCAGCAGGATGCTCTTTAGCTTCCATGTATTTGAGTTCTTTCTGACTTTCCTCTTGTGATTGAGTTCTAGTTTCAAAGCATTGTGGTCTGAAAATATGCAGAGAATGATCCCAGTCTTTTGGTACCGGTTGAGACCTGATTTATGACCTAGGATGTGATCGATTCTGGAGAATGTTCCATGGGCACTAGAGAAGAATGTGTATTCCGTTGCTTTGGGATGGAATGTTCTGAATATGTCTGTGAAGTCCATTTGGTCCAGTGTGTCATTTAAAGCCTTTATTTCCTTGTTGATCTTTTGCTTAGCTGATCTGTCCATTTCAGTGAGGGGGGTGTTAAAGTCCCCCACTATTATTGTATTGTTGTCGATGTGTTTCTTTGCTTTTGTTATTAATTGCCTTATATAATTGGCTGCTCCCATGTTAGGGGCATAGATATTTACAATTGTTAGATCTTCTTGTTGGATAGACCCTTTAAGTAGGATATAGTGTCCTTCCTCATCTCTTATTACAGTCTTTGGTTTAAAATCTAATTTGTCTGATATAAGGATTGCCACCCCAGCTTTCTTTTGGTGTCCATTAGCATGGTAAATGGTTTTCCACCCCCTCACTTTCAATCTGGGGGTGTCTTTGGGTCTAAAACGAGTCTCTTGCAGACAGCATATCGATGGGTCTTGCTTTTTAATCCAATCTGATAGCCTGTGTCTTTTGATTAGGGCATTTAGCCCATTTACATTCAGGGTAACTATTGAAAGATATGAATTTAGTGCCATTGTATTGCCTGTAAGGTGACTGTTACTGTATATTGTCTGTGTTCCTTTCTGGTCTATGTTGCTTTTAGGCTCTCTCTTTGCTTAGAGGACCCCTTTCAAGATTTCTTGTAGGGCTGGTTTCATGTTTGCAAATTCCTTTAGTTTTTGTTTGTCCTGGAAGCTTTTTATCTCTCCTTCTATTTTCAATGACAGCCTAGCTGGATATAGTATTCTTGGCTGCATATTTTTCTCATTTAGTGCTCTGAATATATCCTGCCAGTCCTTTCTGGCCTGCCAGGTCTCTGTGGATAGGTCTGTTGCCAATCTAATGTTTCTACCATTGTAGGTTACATATCTCTTCTCCCGAGCTGCTTTCAGGATTTTCTCTTTGTCTCTGAGAGTCGTAAGTTTTACTATTAGATGTTGGGGTGTTGACCTATTTTTATTGATTTTGAGAGGGGTTCTCTGTGCCTCCTGGATTTTGATGCCCGTTTCCTTCCCCAAATTAGGGAAGTTCTCTGCTATAATTTGCTCCAATATACCTTCTGCCCCTCTCTCTCTTTCTTCTTCTTCTGGGATCCCAGTTATTCTAATGTTGTTTCGTCTTATGGTATCGCTTATCTCTTGAATTCTGCCCTCGTGATCCAGTAGTTGTTTCTCTCTCTTTTTCTCAGCTTCTTTATTTTCCATCATTTGGTCTTCTATCTCACTGATTCTCTCCTCTGCCTCATTTATCCTAGCAGTTAGCGCCCTCATTTTTTATTGCACCTCATTAATAGCCTTTTTGATTTTGACTTGGTTAGATTTTAGTTCTTTTATTTCTCCAGCAAGGGTGTCTCTAATAACTTCCATGCTTTTTTCAAGCCCAGCTAGTATCTTTAAACTGATGATTCTGAACTCTAGATCCGACATCATACTAATGTCCATACTGAGTAGGTCCCTGGCAGTCAGTACTACCTCTTGTTCTTTTTGTTGAGGTGATTTTTTCTGTCTTGTCATTTTGTCCAGAGGAGAACAGATGAATGAGAGAACAAAATGCTAACAGGGAACGATGTCCCCAGAAAATATACTCTAAACAAATCAGAAAAGACCTGAAGCCGGGGGGAAAGAAAGGGAAAGAAAAAAAAAAAGAAAAAAAAGAAAAGAAAAAGAAAAAGATAAAAACAAACAAAAACAGAAGAAAACAAAAAAAACAGAATATGATCAAATATGATCAGGCTGGTGCATAGATCAGTGCCACACACTAGATTTTGGGTGTATTTTGGTCTGTTCGAAGAAAGTGCCTCCCAAAATTTTAAAGAAAGAAAAACTTATATATGTACAAAAATAAGGGTTGATATGATGAAGGGATGGAATATGACTGTAAAGATGAAAATTATAAAAAATTTTATAAAATGAATTGATAAGAAGTTGTTTGAAAAAAGAAAGAAGAGGATTTAAAAAAAAAAAAGAAAAAAAAGGGAGAGAATGTGATCTGGCAGGAGAGTAGAACAAAACCATACATTAGAGATTTAGGGTATATTTTGATCTGTTAGAAGAAACTATCTCAAAATTTTAAAGAGAGAACAACTTAAATATATATGCCAAAAATAAGGGTAACTACTATGAAGGGATAGAATATGACTCTAAAAATGAAAAATAAAAATGTTTTTTAAAAAGGGGATTGATAAGATGTTGGTTGAAAAAGGGAAAAAGAAAAATTCAAAAAAAAAAGACAGTTAAAAAAATTAACTTTTTTAAAAGATTTTATTTATTTTTTGACAGAGAGAGACACAGCGAGAGAGGGAACACAAGCAGGGGGAGTGGGAGAGGGAGAAGCAGGCTTCCCGCTGGGCAGGGAGCCCGATGCGGGGCTCGATCCCAGGACCCTGGGATCATGACCCCAGCCGAAGGCAGACGCTTAACGACTGAGCCACCCAGGCGCCCCCCAAAAAAATTAACTTTGAAAGACTAAAGAATCATGGTAAAAACGCCATGGATTCTATGTGCATTATTCCCCTAGTGCTGGAGTTCTGCTGTTCTCATTTATCAGTAAACTTGGTCTTGGCTGGCTGTTCTCGCTGATCTCCTGGGGGAGGGACCTGTTGCCATGGTTCCCAAATGTCTTTGCCGGAGGCAGAATTGCCCTGCCTTTGCCCGGTCTGGGCTAAGTAATCTGCTTGGGTTTGCTCTAGGGAGCTTTTGTTCCCTGCAAGCTTTCCGTACAGCTTTGGAGGCGGAGAGTGAAAATGGCGGCCTCCCAATCTCAGCCCCGGAGGAGCCGACAACTTGGGGCCCCGCTCCTCAGTGAGCCCCCAGAGAAAGGCAGTCAGTCACTCCCATCTCCCCAGTCTCTGGCCGCACTCCGTGCTCACCCGGCCTGTGCCCGAGTGTTTCTATCTCTGGCACCCGACTCGGTGTGGAGTCTCCAAACCAGGCAGATCCCTGCAGTGCGCCCCGCGCCACTCCTCCTGGGGAAGGAAGGGGAGTCTCCCCAGATCTGCCGCTTGTTGGGTCCCTGCTGGAGGAGCAGTGGCCTGACTGTGCCGCGGATCACAGTTTATGGCAACCCTGAGCTGAGAGCCCACTCCTCAGCTCCATCTCTGCAGCCGGCTTCCCTGCTCTGATCCCTGGGAGCTCTGCCACACTCAGGCACCCCCGGTCTTTCTGTGACCCCAAGGGTCCTGAGACCACACTGTCCCACGAGGGTTCCACCCCCCGCTTAGCCACTGGAGCGACGTCCCTCAGCGGAGCAGACTTCTTTTTTTTTTTTTTTTTTAAAGATTTTATTTATTTATTTGACAGAGAGATTGACAGCGAGAGAGGGAACACAAGCAGGGGGTAGTGGGAGAGGGAGAAGCAGGCTTCCCGCTGAGCAGGGAGCCCAATGTGGGGCTCGATCCCAGGACTCTGGGATCATGACCTGAGCCGAAGGCATATGCCTAATGACTGAGCTGCCCAGGGGCCCTGGAGCAGACTTCTAAAAGTTCCGATTTTGTGCTCTGGGGCTCTACCACTTGCCAGAAGTGGCCAACAGAGGCCCCCTCCCCCGCCATCTATCCTCCCGAATATTGCCTCAGATTCACTTCTCCGCATGTCCTACCTTCCAGAAAGTGGTCGCTCTTCTGTTCAGAGAGTTGTTGCTATTCTTTTCTTCGGTCTCCTGTTGAGTTCGTGGGTGTTCAGAATGGTTTGATCCCTATCCAGCTGAATTCCTGAGACCAGACGAAGTCAGGTCTCCTACTCCTCCGCCATCTTGCTCCGCCCCCCCCCCCACTCCCAAATGTATTTTAAAATTCTTCTGATTTTCTCTTGATATCTAGAACAGGGTTGAGAAAGCATTTCAAAATATTTTTGGATGGATTAACTGGAGTATTCAATTAACCAGAATATCATAGTTCCCAACATTTCCAGATAAAGGAGGTTTACTAGAGCATGTTTGTAAAAGGCAAATAATCTAGATGTGTCTCCCCAATTCTGATTTCAGTAGAAGGCCATTGAAAACAGGTAAGCAAACTAAAGGTCAGTTATAGAATATCTGTTTTAAAGTTCAAAAGAAAAACGAAAAAAATACTTTATCCCACAAAAGCTAGAAAAACTTCAAAAAAAATTTTGAAGTTAATGAACCTCTTTATTTTTTAAATTTATAGATTCAGGACCATTGGAATATACATTCACACTGGAGTGTTGAACAGTGAGAAAGCAAAATCCTTTTTAAGGAAGCAGATGGTGAAATACGACACGAAGGATGACTCTGGGCACAGATAAGGAGACTCCTTCGGACTCCTTCTCTACATGGTAGAGACCACAAATCATGTGTTGTTGCAATTGAGCTTCTCTGAGACTCTGTTCCATTCAAGAGGCTGATAAAAAAATGTGACCATTTAGCTACAGGTGGAAATCTCAGAGTGTGTGAAGCATAGCAACTAGGAGAGTTCCAAGGAAATCACCCAGCAACAATCAAAGTTGAAAACAAAGCAAGCCAGTAACCAAAACATAACCCAGACCTGCCAAGGAGTCAAGGAAAGAAAAAAAACTCCATACAGAGTGGAGATGCTCTGTGTCAGGTTAAAGTCAGCAGAGTAACAAGACTTGTACTTGCTTACTCATATTTAGTGTGTGCCTACTATGTGCTAGTGCTTTGATGCAGGAATTCTAATATGAATAAGAAACAGTCCCTGTCTTCAATAAAATAATAATAATGTATTCTTTACACCCCAACAGTATAGTGTGATAAATGCAAGGGTAAGTCATCAGCAGAGTTCCATGGGAACACAGAAGGTTGGGGAGTTAAGAGCCATGTTTAATTTGAGGTGTCTTTAGTGGATCTACTCATTTGGCAGTTGGATTTACAGGCCAGAGGCTGGAGCAGACAACCTGAATGGTGATACTGGTGATAGGAATATGGACAGGTAGTAGTGGAAGTCGTGAATTTGGAGAAAGCCATGGAGAAACTCATGAAAATGAGCTAAGAGCTCTGGGGAGCATTGACATTTAAAAGGGAAGCCAGAAAAAAGGAAGATGGAAGGAGGTAGAAATCAACCAGGAAAGAGAAGCAGCAGAAGAGGGAGGGAAGAGAGGGCACCAAGAAGAAGCCAATGTTGCACAGCACTTTAAAGTTTACATGGAATTTGAAACCCAGGACGTCATTGGTGACATTCATCAGACTGGTTTAGATCAGTGCTAGGTGGAAGCCAAGTTACTGTTGTTGAGAATTTATGCCAGTTGAGGAAGGAGGGGAGCAAACATAAATATTTTCATGGTGTTGTAAAGAAGAGTGTCACAGTCTTTACATTTTAATGGCACCCTTTGACACAAACCTGCTAGTGGCTATTCAAGTAATCACTGTAGGCTGTATTTTAAAGACTTCTCCCTCACTTAACAAGATCTGTGATGGAACCCTGAGAAGCCAGGAGAGAGTGTGAAGTGAACTGACACTTTACAGCAGTGATTGGGTACAATCACATGATTTCATTTAATTCTTACAAAAACCTTATAATAAAGTTATGTCAGCTTAAGATTCAAAGTAATAATAAAAGCGACATGTAAGTTGAATAGCATTCCTACCAACCTCAACGGTCATCACTTTGATTGAAGAGCCTCAGGAAGACCTTTTATTTCTCTTGCTTATGGTTCTCCCAGATTTTGAAAAGCCTTTGGCCATCAGCTGTCAGAACATTGCATTTAGGGTTTGTCCCATCTCCTCTTGCAAGCTGCATCATGATTTCATTGCCTACATTAGAGCAACCTGCTGTTGGGGCTCAGCTCTGCTCACTTAGCTGATTCATCTTATTCCCAGGTGATCCTCAAACCACTGTTTCTTTCAACCTCCGTTTTTGCCCCTTTTGGTCATGATCTGAAAAGATCATGTTGTATCTAGAAGCTGTGTCCAATCCTATGATGATTTTCTTCAACTGGAAAAATGTACTCTGAGCAACTAGTTTAAATTATTCACCTGCTGCTTGTATTCCCACTTCATATCAGGTTAGACTGTGTGAAACTGCCATTTTGGGAGGTCAAAAAAATTAAATGCTGGAAATTCCCTGTAGGCTTTTGGTGATCACTTGAGCTTCGTGGAGGAAGTGATGGGAATATTGACTCTTGGTATCTTAATGTTTATGCAATTTTTGTGTATTTAGGTTCTATTTTAAGATTTGTGTTGTTTACATAATTAGTAAGGTCAGTCTATTATTTTAATGTCTAGGAGATATACTAACTTTCATAGGACAGGACCTCAAAATGGAATAGGTTAACTGAGGTATCTGTTTAAAGCTCTCTATTATTTAGAGAATGTATATCCAAGAAGCTGAGTTTTCATAGCACAGTTTTTGAAATAAGAAACAATCAAGACCTGGTCTTTCCAGCCCACCTGTGAACAGGTCTAGGCACTTTAATCAGGTCTTTGTGTTGCTGAATAATGTACCTTAGACAAATTCAGATCTGAAGCTAAACCTTACCCCATTTTCAATTTCTCAAGCAACATGTGAACAAAACCATATTTACTTAAAGTATCAAGCTGTGTGTTTATGTTGACAAAAGATATTAAGATGAAATCACATAGACCAAATACCTACTTGTTATTTGGTCTAAGACTTCATTTAAATACATTCTTATTTCCTTGAGGCTTAGACTCTTAGATCAGAAAGCCTATTTATGTTACACTCTAAAATCAAGCTATTAAACAATTCACCAAACACTAACAGAATTCATCACCACCTTCAAATCATTCTGGAGTAGAATAAAAGAACCTCAAAGTGGAAGGTCATCAAATCCAAATACCAATCCGTTATGTTTGAAGAGCCTATAAAACAGCTTCCATATAACAGTTAATGAGAATATTACTTATACTTTAAAAAAATATGACTTTAACTTCAATCCATTTGTCCTAGCTATAATCTCTGGTTCCAACACACACATATCTAATCCACTTGCAGGTGACAATCTATGATACCCCTTCTAAAGTCAGAATTATTGTGTGATTTTGATGTGCAGTATTGTTTTGGGGGGAGGGAACACACAATATACTTCCATTCCTGTGTTTCTAATCATAACTTCTACCTTGCCATGTGATAGTGATATTTGTGTGCCCAAAAAAGCCCCAAGTTCAGTTTGTGATGTTTGAAAATAGACATACATTTAATATCAAACAATAATATATAAAATAATTTATATAATAATTGATTCCTATACTTACTAGTATATTTATTTGGGAAAAATTGTACTGGATCTAGAAGAAAAGAAATGAAAGGACTGAATAAGTGGTCCCAAATCTAAAGAAGTGTTTACAAAATGCTTTCTTATTAAGGAATTCAGAGAAAAAAATAAAGTTGGAAATAGAAAAGGTATAATTAGCTGTGAAAGCAGTCATTTGTAAAAAATAAGACAAACCTTCTTGGTCAGAAGAAGGAAATGTTTGCCTATGGGCTAACACTGTTGTAGGAAAACTCTCAAGTATTGCAAGGGCAGGACTACGAAAGTGTGTGTAGCCAGTTTTAAAGTAACTGTGCTAAGTGAAGTCTGAGGGGTTCCAAACTGTCAGAGTATATGATCACTCTAATGGTTTGGGGATGGAGTTTTGTCCCACAATCTAAAATCCTTAGTAAATTACCAGTATGGAGGGTGGGAGATGCCCTGGTGTTGGACGCTGTTAGTTGAAACATAGAAGAAACACAAGGTAAAGTAGAAGAGATTCCAAAGGCATAAAAGGAGAAACAGGGATGGCAAGTCTTGGCCTTTCATACCTGTGACTTTATCCTAGTGTGGTCTAGTCAGAATGTTAGAGCTGGAAATGACCTTGAGAACCTTGGCTTCTACCGCTTCATTTTAAGATGACAAAATTAGCCTCAGACAAAAGCTATATGATGGTAGACAGGTTTTGAACTGAGTAATCTTGTTCTCATTCTTGGTGAAAAAATTATATTATTTAATATCATCTAAGCTGTTCTCATTAGTTCTTGCTAAGGTATTATTATAATAAAAGTGATGCAGTGGCTATGTGTAAATGTAAGCAGTGGCATCATCATTACCAGTTTTACTGAGCTTTTGAAAATGAAACTCTCACATCCATCCGAGAGCAAACACTTGAATAATCCCCTAGAAGCCTAAAGACCGGATTCTAGATCAAACCTCTAAACTGGTTTGCTTGTCCAGTTTCCGGCCTCCAACTTTCTTGGTGGGAAATGATTACTGACCCTCCTCAAAGACGGTATATTGACAAAGCATAGATTTTCACACTGCCATTGGACGTTGCATGGAGAATATGGAGAATCAGAGCTGATGCTTTTGTTTGCAAGTGAGAGGCCCTGATGGAAAGAGAGGGTCAGAAAACCCCAAATCTTTGGACTTTCCTCACCATCCTTCTGTAAGCCACCCTCATTGGTGTGTATAGTCAGCAGCGTCTCTGGGACAGACCACTACCAAAGGTCTTCACAGAGCTCTCGTCAGCAGGAGTGACCAGCTCCCAGGGATGAATCCAGTTCGTGGTGTTTGCTCTTTGTTCCTGGTGACAGGCCCTTCCAGGGGCTACTCCACTTGTCAACCACACCTCCTGAGGAGAGAATGCTCTCCCAGAGTCTTCCAAGTGCCAAGCTCGAGCTTCTTCAGTAACAAGACAGCTCTACTATTTTTTCTAAAGGCTCCTCATATTGCAGTTCTTGTTTTATCACAGTGTTTTCTGACTTGTGGGCTTCAGATGCCTGAGAAGCCATTGAATTACCCCAAGAAAACGTGAATTAGTAGTTACATCAAGTATGTCTGTAACTGAAAAAGTAACATTTATTGATGGTTATTGTGCTTTATATCCTACACTGTGCCAAGCCCATTGTATACATTATCTCATTTAATCTTCACAAAAATGCGGGGCATCTGGGTGGCTCAGTTGGTTAAGCATCCAACTCTTGATCTCAGCTCAGGTCTTTATCTCAGGGTTGTAAGTTCGAGCCCTGCGTTGGGCTCCACGCTGGATTTGGAGCCTACTTAAAAATAAATAAACAAATAAACAAACAAATAAATAAAATCTTCACAAAAATGCTATGAAGTTGATATAGTGGCTACTTCTATTTCATAGATGAGGAACCTCAGCCTCAGAGATGTTAAGTAAATTGCATAAGATCACAAAGCTAGCAGATGGATAGTAGTCAAACTCAGGCCATTGAATTTCAGAGTCTACAGTCTTAACCATGGTATATCTCTTACATACATGCAATTACTTTTTTACAAATATCTGTACACATTTTGATTAAAAAGTTATAGATTTAAAAGCATTATATAATTTATAATAGATTTTTGTTATTTTGTGTTTTCATTCTTTTTCTACACTGAAAATTCCTCAACTATTATATACTTGATACATGATATATTATTTTTTAAGAGATTTTTTAAGAGTTTTGCTCAAAGCCTTTTAAAAATATAATAGAGAAAAACAGCTGTGTAAGTTGATGGAACATCACACTTGTACCTGCGTTTTTAGTAGCATTCTGCTGTACCTTGGGAAGGGACTCCATCCCTTATTATGCCCTTGACTGAAATGTGCACCAAGACATCCTTCAATGAAGACCTTGAGTTACATTAATTCACCAACCCTGACACAAATAAGTTGAAATAAAATAAGGTGAAATTATTTTAATTGACTAGCTATTTTATTCATTTGTTTATTCACCCTTCTAACAAATTTTTATTGGCTCCTAGCAGTCATTGAGTTAGAAACTAACTCAAGAAATGGTCTTGGCCAATTGCAAGACAATATGATACCTGACGAGTTATTTTGCCCGTTAAAACTCTTTCCTTCTTTTTTGTATTTATATTCTAGATACCCTCACTTAAAAGAAATCACTTTGCAAATGGAAAACTTAAGAAATACAAACGTTAGAATTTCACTCTAAAGATTCACCAGGTCCCACTTTGCCTGCTCCCCAGGCTTCCAAAATTTCACTGGCCATGGGTTTACTCTACAGGGATCTTAGATATACTAGCTGCTAGCTACACCTTTGAATCCAGTTTGCCACATACTGTATGGTTGCTCTCTTCAGGCGCAAATGGGGATTCCAGGAAAAGTTCTCAAAGAGCTTTTACTTCTGCTTTTGATTCTAAAGAGAAATTCTGATTACTAGATTTTTAGGACATTCTATTTCAAATTTTTATGTTAGAATCAGGAGCTAGGCTAGACAGAAGGAATTTAAGGAGCTTTTGCCTATCTAGAAATCTGCATCAAGACAAGTTTGCTACCACAGTGACATGGCCCACATGTAAAAACTGGGTTTGCCACTACCTCTGGGCCTGAAGTGAGTAAACTGCCAGGGACAGCATGTTTGTAAGAACCCTTCCTTGTTCTGTAGGACTCCTCTTTCCCACGGTCTGCATTTCTATACTGAATGCTTTGGCAGTGTGGAAGCCCTTTTACTGGCCAGCAGACTTGCTTGGTGCTACAGTCATCTGACCCAAATCCTGAAAAAAAAAAAAAATCCTGCATAATAAGGCTCTCCGTACCTGTTAGGATCCCTGATGAGGTGGTTTCAAATACCATGGCTTATCTTTCACCTGAATGTTGCTCTCCCCTTTGATAACTATTTTCATTAATTTGACAAATATTTATTGAGTGTCAGGCACTGTTCTAGGACCTGGGAATATAATAGTGAACAAAAATAGAACAAAACAAAACCACAAACCCCGCCTTCATGGGACATTCTATAGATACCAAATTCTGGTGAATTGGGTTCCCCCTCATCTGCCACCGCTAAATATTTTTTCCCTATACCTGAAAACCCTATTTCCAGGTTGTAATTCTCTATAGTCTGCTGTTCCACAGCAGTAAAGGGATTCTATCTTTTTACAAGATGAAGTGTTACATGAAGAAAGGGTACACAAACAAGAGCAAGTACATAGGGCCAGCAAAAACCTAGAGATCAAAATGAGTTAAGGTTGCAAAAATGTGGGAAGCACTAATTATAACTTTTAAAATTTGATTTAAAAAAAGGAAAAAAGAGGCAGTAGGCGCATTGAGTGGCATCACGGCAGCAGTGATCTATTGTTGAAATAAGAAAAAACATGCTATTAAAGCTCAGTTTTACTTTTGTCTCCTTACTGGAGAGAGGAGAGACACATTAGCAAAAGAAAGGGAAGGGCACCTGGGTGGCTCAGTTGGTTAAGCGACTGCCTTCGGCTCAGGTCATGATCCTGGAGTCCCAGGATCGAGTCCCGCATCGGGCTCTCTGCTCGGCGGGGAGTCTGCTTCTCCCTCTGACCCTCCCCCTCTCATGCTCTCTCTCTCTCTCTCATTCTCTCTCTCAAATAAATAAATAAAATCTTTAAAAAAAAAAAAAAAAAAAAGAAAGGGAAGCCCAAGGTGGAAGAACTTGGTTCCTTTAAATAGTCTCTTAATTCTAATAAACTGCATCCCAATGTTTTGTGAAAAATATGCAAATTACATTGTCGATCCAATCTGAAAAGTGAAACTATAAAGAATGGTAGAGGGGCACTTGGGTGGCTCAGTTGTTTGGGCACCTGCCTTCTGCTCAGGTCATGATCCTGGAGTCTCGGGATCAAGTCCTGCATCAGGCTCCCTGCTCAGCAGGGAGTATGCCTCTCCCTCTGACCCTCCTCCCTCTCATGCTCTGTCTCTTATTCTCTCTTTCTCAGGTAAATAAATAAAATCTTTAAAAAAAATGGTAGAAATGCTAGTTTACTGGAGATGCATAAGTACTGTCTCTTTTTAAAAAGTGGAAGGAGTGGAAGGGAAATTTTTCATAATCAATGCCAGTGACTTGATGTAGGATTTTAAAAAGGTGTATAAACTATTTACTAATAGACAAGGTCCATAGACCATTTTATTGTGTGTGTGGACTTGCGGGTCACACTTGTGATATGGCCACTGCCAGAGTGGTCTTGATGTGTTGGCCTTGGGCATGAAGGCCCCAGGAGTGGCATCTGAATCTTCTTCAGTTGCTCCAGGTCTTTATAGAGCTTGTTTTCCAGACCATTAGCCAGGACCTGCATGTAATTTCCATCCTTCATGTCATTCTGTCTGTTCCAGAAGCAGTCTGTGATCTTGCATTAGGGTGATCACAAGTTCCACTTCATCCTCAGTGACCTCTCTTTGTGAATCAATGTTAATGTTCCTCAACCTCACACAAGAAAAGTTTTGTCTCACAACCTTACTGGCAATGATGGCAAAAGCTATTTTCAGCAGTCCAACAAATGGTGGTGGTGAGTACTCCTAAAACGTGCTGGAATTTCTGAGTTACCTAGAAATATGGTGGTGGTATGCTGGCCTCCTGTGGGGGAGAGATGTTGGATTTTAAAGAGTTGGTTTGGAAGCTTTTAGGTCGGGAGTGGGTATACGATGGCCCACAGTCCAAATCCAGCCCATTGCTTATTTTTGTCAATAAAGTTTTATTGCAACAAAGCCATGCCCTTTTGTTTATGACTACTTTTGTGCTATAAGAGCATTTTTTGAGAATTTGCAACAGAGACCATAGGGCCTGCAAAAGCCTGTTTTTACTAAGTGTAAAATTTGCTATATTTACTATGTGTCCCTTTATAGGAAAAATTTGCTGATCCCTGCTCTAGGTAAAGAAGCATGGCAACTAGGACTTGAGTTTGCTAAGAACTTCTAATGAAACAATTTTGGGATGGGGAAGGGGGTCAGGTTTACTAGATACATAGATCAGAGAAATGCTGTTCACGTTGAAGACCTGGTGTTCACTAAAAATTCAACCACCATTTCTAGAGTATTACATGCCAAGCACAGGAAATGTGACTATGAATAACGGTTGGGTAGAAGAGACACATCTATAAAGGAATAATTCAAAATAAAGTTGTACTTGCTATGAGAAGGGTGTGTTCAGAATGATGAGAGACTTCTGAGTGGGGAGTTTACTAACCTAAAGAAAACAAAGTGCAAGCTGAATACTAAAGAATGAGTGGGAATTAGCTCCTTAGTGAAGTAAGATATTCCAAATAGACCTGTTTCAGCAGTGGCACAAGGCACAAGGTAGTATGTTTAGTGGGAGAATAAAACTCAATGTGATATTGTTATAAAGTGCAAAGTGAAAAATGGCAGGAGATGGAGGTTGAGGCCATGTTCAGAGAAGGAATTTTTGCCAAGTTGATGAATTTGAACTTTATTATAGAAGCAAAAGAGAAGTACTGAAGCATTTTAGTTGCTGGAGTAAAATTGTTAGATTTGCAAATTAGATAAGCATCTTTGGCAATGATGTAAGTCAAAATAGGAGCCCAGGAGCTGGCTTAGGTGACACTGATAAAATCTAATCAAGAAGAGGTTAGTGCCTGGACTAGGGTAGTAGTGGTATGGGTTGAAAAGAGGAACAGATGTGAGAAATATAGGATGTAACACAGGCATACTTTAGGGATGTTTGATTTAATGATGCAAAAGTATGATAAATCAAGAATAATTCAGAGATTTCTGGGATGGTACCTAGATAAATCATGTTATCAGCAGCTGGTATGGGAAAATTAAAAAGAGAATGAAGTTTGGGCATGGGAGAGATGATGAACCAGTTCTGAACATGTTGATGTGAAGAACTTGTAGGTTATCTATTTGGAGATTTCTAGCAAACAGTTATATCCTGAAGCTTAGGGGGAAGATGGGACCAGTCAGCCATGTGTACAACTAGTGGTTGAAAATATATTAGAAAAGCATGTACATTAGAAAAGCAGGGATCCCAGTGGAACCATCAAGAAATCCAACATTTTTGAGTGATGATCAGAGAAGGAGTAACCTAAAAGGAGACCAACAAGGAACTATTAAAAAGTCAGGAAGATGGATGGGACTAGAGGGTATTATGCTAAGCGAAATAAATAATCAGAGAAAGACAGTTATCATATGATCTCACTCATATGTGGAATTTAAGAAACAAGGCAGAGGATCTTAGGGGAAGAGAGGAAAAAATGAAACAAGATGAAACCAGAGAGGGAGACAAACCATAGGAGACTCTTAATCATAGGAAACAAACTGAGGGTTGCTGGAGGGGAGGGTGGTGGAGGGATGGGGTAACTAGGTGATGGACTTTGGGGAGGGTATGGTTTGTGAGCACTAGGTATTGTATAAGACTGATGAATCACAGACCTGTACCCCCGAAACAAATAATACATTACATGTTAATTAATTGAATTTAAATTAAAAAAAGAAAAACAAGTCAGGAAGAGGGCTCATTTTCCATAAATCCCTTATGAAAAATGGATAAATATGGTCTTGATAAAAGTAAAATTAGGCAAACTGAAACTATTTGAAAGAGTACATCCAAATGCACTGATTAATGCCCAATGTCAGCCTGGAGAGAGGACCCTAGAAGAGAGAAGTGAGACTCTTCATTGTATTCAGCTTTTCAATTAATGTCTTAGATAAAAGACAACTCCTTAAATGTTTGAACTATGAGAAGCTGAGAGGAATAGAAAACATACTACATAAAAAAATTAGGATGTGAGAAAATCTTGAATGACTACAGCCACATGTTCTATCTAATAAAATAAAATTGTAAAAGGATTAAAGTTTCAGTAGTAAAGTACATGATGGGAAAATGTGACTTAGCAATTTTTGTAGAAAGAAAAAAACTTATAGGAACTAGTTGATAATTAACTTAAGTCAACAACATGAAGTAGTTGCAAAAAAGAGGTAAGATGATTTAGACTGACTTAATTGGAGAATAGTGTCTAGAATAGTGGTTCTCAAACTTTATTGCACATGATAATCAGCTGGGGAATTTTTACCACTCCTTCTGCTCCATACCAATTAAGTCAAAATCTTGGGGTTGGGGGGGCGGGTGGTGGGGCCAAGGCATCAGTAAAACTCCCCAGGTGATTCCAGTGTGCAGCCATATTTGAGAAAAAGGGAATAAGATTGAGAACAAAAAATAGAATAATGGTTTTTAACTGGGAGCAGGAGACATTAGAATCACGTGGTGGTACTGTTGTTCAAAATACACATGGCTGAGCCCCCTCTTCCCAAGGTTCCGATAAGCCTTTTTGGTTGGGGTTCTAACGTACCACACTTCTCCACCTGGGTTGGGAACCACTGGTCTAGAATAGCTCTACTCTGTACTGCTCAGACCAACCCTAAGGTCTTGAGTTTGTTCTGGCTGCCTCTCTTTAAAAAGGACTGTAGATTAGGCATCTCAAACTGGTGGCCACAGGCTGGATCTTTGTTTGGTCCTGGGAGGCAGGCAGAACAGTAGGGATTGGGAGTGTGATAGCTAAAAGATGAAACACTGTCAATATTTTTAAAATTACAAAACTTCATATGATCTTGATTTTCAGGTTCCCTTAAAAACTGGTGAGATCTGGCAAATCTGAGCCCACCTACCCCTTGGAATAATCACTTAGAGCCGAGTCATGGCTGCCCACTTTAGAGCAGGGCTGTACTCTCTAGTCCTAAGTTCACTTATTTACATTTTCACACAAGCTCCCAAAAATGCTTGAATTGGCTACCCCTACCAATGGATCAGGTTCTAGGGAAGAGCAGGAAGGTGGAAAAATCTTAAGATTATGTCTTATAAGGAGTGCTTTAAAATATCTACAGTATTAGATAGAAGAGAAGATCCAGTAGGGCTCTTCACATTCTTGGGTCATTGTCATGTGGAAGAGAAACTAGACTTATTTGGGCCCAAAATGAAGAAGTGGGACTACTGGGTAGAAGCCACTGGGAGACAGATCTGAACTCCACATCCCAACTAATTTTCTAATAAGCAGAACTGTCTAAAGAGGAAGGTATTTCTTTAGAGATAGTGAGTTCTCAGTCATGGAGATGTGTTGGGCTAAATTTCTGACACCTCTGTGGGGGATGAGGCAGGCTTGGGATGGGCTTTAGGGTAGAAACTTCAGTGGGGCTTGGAGTTGGGTGTGGGACCTGATGCCATTTGACCGGGGATCTTGGTGTCTGGAACTAAGGGGCAGTTGCTGAAAATTACTTCTTAATGAAGTGTTGGATCACAACCCAAAGGTCAGTTTGAGTTCATATTGACAATCCGAAGAGAGCTAAGCAGAGTTAAATGGGGTGTGAATTAGGGAGAGCAGTTTGGAGCCGATAGTGGTGACAGGGTGATCTGGAGCAGTTCCTGAGTTTAGGGACAGGAAAGGGAAAGAATAGGGAGATATTGGTAAGACTAACTCCGGTCTTTCCATCTTAGGCACAGTTGGGCCAGAGTGCTAAAGGGACTGTCAGCCCTGAGGTGGAATGTGTGTGTGTGGGGGGGGGGATACTCTAGCCGTATATGAGATGTGTCTTTTAATGTGCTTACTAGCTATGGTAGATTCTGATTCCAGCTTTGAAAATCACCACACCTGAAAGCCAAGAATAGTTTCCATAAATCCTGCCTTTTTTGGTTACTAATTTGTGTTCTGGGATGAAGTTGACCATTTTCCAACATTTGTAATCTTTTTTTCAATTGTATGAAGAATAAGGTTGTAATAATTTCAAAATAATTTCAAAATTAATGAACCCATATTTATGTGACATAGGACTTTTTCTTTAAAATACTTTGAAATTTTCTTCTGATTGTAAGATATATGCTCTTTGTTAAAAAAGAAGAGAGAGAAAAAAATCACAAAGAAGAAAATTAGAATCATCCAAAATTGTATCACCTAAAGATAAATGCAACATAATTTGGAATGTATTCTTTCACTCTTTCCTTGTGCAAGAGGAAATTTTTTTAAAGATTTTATTTATTTATTTGAGAGAGAGAGAGAGCCTGCTGGAGCAGAGGGGAAGGGGAGAGGGGGAGGGAGAGGGATAAGCAGACTTCCACACTGAACTCAGAGCACAACGAGGGGCTTGATCTCATGACCCTGAGATCATGACCTGAGCCAAAATCAAGAGTTTGCTTAACTAACTGAGCCACCCAGGTGCCCTAAGGAAATTAAAAAAAAATTAAACATGAAATAAAATTTTAAAAAACTGTTACATGACTTTTTTTTCACTTAAGATATCTCTAACTTTTTCTTCATAATTAAATATGTGGGGATGCATAGAATGGTGGATAAGAATATGCATTGTTCTGCACTTACACTGCTCTGGGTCTTGAGTCCATAATGTAGAAATTCTTTTTTTTTTTTCTTTTAGGTTCCTGGACTAAATTCTAATATGAGGGCTTTTCCCCTCAACACCAAGCAATTCTCAGACATCAGCAGGGTGTCCAAGAAGTCAACTCAATTCTGACACTGTCTACCTGGAGATAGCATCAGATTCCATAGGTTAAGAATTCAGTCCTATAAGACTGCACCCTTTATGCTTTGCATGCCAGTCACAAATCCCAGGCTGCTACTTCAGTGACCTCCTCCTTAGGTTTGAGTAATTTGTGTGAGTGGCTCACAGAACTCAGGGAAATACTTACTTACATTTACCAGTTTATTAAAGTATAGGCTGAAAGAGATGAATCAACAGCCAGATAAAAATACATAAGGTGAGATCCCTAGTAAAGGAACTTCTGTCCTTGTAAAGCTTGAGGCCCAGCTTGAGGGCACGTTGAAGTGGACCGGTTCCCCATGCATGGAAGCTGCCTAAAAAAAAAGAAGATAAAAAAAACTGTTTTCTTTGGTTTTAATGGAGGCCTCATTACATAGTCATGATTGACTAAGTCACTGATCATTGGCTGATTCACGCTCCAATACCTCTCTCCTCCCCAGAAATTAGGGAGTGGGACTAAAAGTTCCAACCTGCTAATCACATGGTTCTCCTGGCAACAAGCCCCTCCCTTGGGGCTGACCAAATATCATCTGAATGACCAAATATATATTTTTTTGTAAATCATTATATCACATTTTTCTAAAAGAGATGGCAAAAAATCTTAATTAGCTTTTTAACTGGTCTTAAAACCTAATAATAAATGGACAATAAAACATATACAGGGAAATTTATAGATCACTACATCCAACAAAAGCAGAATGTATATTCTTTTCAAGTTGTACACAGAACATTTACCAAAGTGGACCATATTCTGAGTAATAAAAATGTCTCAATAAATTGAACTATGCAGGTCACATAAAGTATGTTCTCTGATTACAATGGAATTAAATTAGAAATCAATAACAGAAAGATGTGTGAAAAATCTGCAGCTATTTGTCTGGCATCAATAATCCATAGGTTGAAGAAATCAAAAAGAACATGACACTATGTTTTGAACTGAATGAAAATGAAATCACAACATATCAAAATTTGGGGAGTGCCTTTAAAGCAATATGTAAAGGTAAAATTTGTAACACTAAACCTTTATGTTAAAAAGAATAAGATCTCAAATCAAAGTAAAGAATCTAGAAATTGCCAAAACAATTTAAAAAGAACAAGGTGGAGGGCTAATATTACCTGATGACAAGATTTATTCTAAAGCTGCCATAATCAAAACTGTGGTATGACACCAAAATTATGATCCATAAATAAAAAGTTGGTAAATTAGACTTCATCAAAATTAAAAATGTTTGCTTTTCAAAAGACACCATTAAGAAAATAAAAGAGATAATCCACAAGCTGAAAGAAAATATTTGTAAATCATATTCCTGATAAAGGATGTGTGCCGAGAATATATATGTGGAACTCTTAAAACTCAATAGTAAGAAAACAGCAACCTAATAAAAAATGGTGAAAGATTTGAATAGATGTTTCACCAAAGAAGATTGGTGATAGCTACTAAGCTCATGAAAAGACACTCAACATCATTAGTCCTTAGGGAAATACACATTAAAACCACAATGAGATGCCACCGCACACTTATGAAGATGGCTAAAATTAAAAAGATAGACCATATCCAGTGTTGTTAAGGTATAGAGAAACTGGAACTCCCCTAAGCAGTTGGGAGCATAAAATGGTATAACCACTTTTAGAAAACAGTTTGTCAGTCTTTTAAAAAGTTAAATCTCCATGTACCACAGACCTGGTAATTTTTCCTCTTATTTATCCAAGGCCAAAGAAAGCATATGTCCATACAAAGATGTGAACATGAATGTTTATAGTGGCTTTATTTGTAGTATCCAAAGTACCCATCAACAGGTGAATAAATAAATAAATCGTCATCTACACATACAATACTATTCAGCAATAAAAAGAAATGAACTATTCATCCTCCCATCAACATTGGTGAATCTCAAAATAATTATGCTGATTGATAACCTAGACAAAAAGAGTACATACTGTATCAGTCCATTTACATGAAATTCTAAAAAAATACAAACTCATCTATAGTGGTAGAAAGCAAATAAGTGGTTGCTTCAGAATGGAGAGGGGGGTAGAGGAAGGGATTACAAAGGTGCAAAGAGGAAATTTTGGGGATGATGAATATGTTTGTTTTTTTAAAAGGTTTTAAAGAGAGAGAGAGAACAAGCAGAGGGAGCGGCAGGCAGAGGGAGAAGCAGGCTCCCCACTGAGCAGGGAGCCCGATGCGGGACTTGATCCCAGGACTCTGGGCTCATGACCTGAGCCGAAGGCAGACGCTTAACCGACTGAGCCACCCAGGCATCCTGATGGATATGTTTATGATCTTAAATGTGGTGATGGTTTCTCAGGAGTATCAAACTTATCAAATTGTACATTTCAAATATGTACAGTTGACCGTGTGTCAATTATACCTCAAAAAGCTATTTTAAAAAAGAACAAACTCATGTATGCCTCCTTTTGAGCTCTGTGCTCAGGTTTCATACACACATGCTTTTGGGGCTGCTGGGGTTGGTTACCTTAACTGTTTAGCATATGGAATACTGTGATCATTGAACTTCCCTCATAGAAACATCTTTGGGGGTTGCCTGGGTAGCTGTCGGTTAAGCACCCAACTCTCGGTTTTGGCCCAGGTCATGATCTTAGGGTCATAAGATCAGGCCCCACATGGGGCAGCGTGCTGATCGCAGAGTTTGCTAGAGATTCTCTCCCTCCCTCTCCCTATGCCCCTCCCCACCTTCTTGTGCACCCACACATGCTCTCTCTCTCAAAAAAAAGAAAAAGAAACCTCTTTGGTGGCTGAAGACAGCCTCCTAACCATGCTTGTCTCACTCAGGACTGTACCCAGTGTAGTCAAGGCTCCTCCATCATTTTTCTAGGCAATGTCAGAAAATATAGGATACCGCCAGATTGTGAGCCCCCTGGGGCAGAAACTACCTGTCATTCAACTTTGTCATCATGGAATCGTCATATCCAGGGCCTGGCAGGTGTGAAATATGTATTTGTATACTGAAATGAGTTGAGTGGAATCACAGTTTTCTGAACTATGGCTATTGAATCTACTCATAGGTTTCCTCTGGCCAAGAATTTTATATGGAGTCCATTAACTCAGGTAGCTTTTACTTTTGGATCCACGGTGCATAGTCCCACAGCAGATAAATTATCTGACCATTTTGCAAGACCCTGAAAAATGATACTGGAGTATTTGGCATACTGAGTATGACTAGAATCTTGGCCTGTAGCCTGTTTCTCACCTTTCTATCATTGCAAACTCCTAACTCTCTAGGTGATAAACCTTCAGTCAGATTGGTTGTCTGGCTCTTTTGCATTCATCCTTGAGACTCTGCCTTACTGCTCCCACATGCCCAACATAATGGTTCTTGACTGGTTACCAATAAGCCCCTCCGGCCTCCCCCTCCCAACAAACAAAATACCGCTACAGGGAGCACAAGCTAAAATTATTTTCTCAGTGCTTCGTTCCCAACCCTAACCGCACATCGGGATCACACCTGGAGAGATTTTAAGAACATGGTGAGTGCCACCTCAGGCCAACTAAATCAGAATCCCAGGGTGTGCCCTCTGGGCACGAGGTGGTTTTTGTTGTTGTTCTTGTAGTTTTAGCTCCACAGGGAGTTCGAACGTGCAGCTAGTTGAGAAACACTGCTAGGTCGATAGTATCATCTTTTTGTATGGAAAGTCAGCACTTTCTTAATACATCTGAAAAAACCTAACTGACTGCCTTTACGAACTACATTTTCCTGAAAGGCCAAGTTCTCTCACTGGTTACGTATAGGTCATGGTAGTTATGAGAAGAGTTACCCTGTAATTAAAATAATATGAAACTTAATTCCTGTAGGAAATTACATTGTACCATACAGTAAATTATACTTTTTATTGGGAAATTATAAAAAAGAATTTAGCATTGGCTAGAATAATATAATGTTTAATTTTTTAATTACATAACTAAAAGATAATTAGCTGAATAGGTAATCATTTGGCTAATTGCAGTGATTAAATGATTGCTTCCATAATGTAAATTACCTTCCATCATAGTCAGTGACCTAAAATATTTTCTAAACAGCTAGTGGTATTTTAAACGTTAGATCATTTTATGAATAAACAGCCTATATTTTGGTTGATGGTCTCCTTGTGACCAACTTGTCAGCTGCACCAAGGAAGAGACCAGGAGACCAGTCATCCAGAGCTGCAAGGGTCTGTCAGGATCTCTGGGTCTTAGCTAAGCAGGTTGGTGTCCCAAGCATATCTCCAGGGGCAGAGAAAGGAGACTGCAAGTGCTCAGGGCTCGTTGTGGTGTGCTAGATACTGCATTTGTGTCTTTAAAAACTCTGAGTCTCAGTTTCTTCACCTGTGAGGAGGTGATATTAAAACCTACCTTGCAGGATTGTTGCTATTATGTGCGTAGTAATAAAGCTCTTAGCATAATACCTGGCATACAGTTAGTGCTCAAGAAATGAGAGTAATTATTATCTTTTAAGTTATTTTCTTTGTACCAGAGCTTTCTTATATTGTTCCTGGCCCTTTATTTAGCTGGCCACAGAGAGGACCTGTGGAGACACAGGGACACCGCAGAGTTAGGTCAGTGGATTCTGGATGACAGTTTCTGGTGCTGCAAGATGGAATGGCAGGTGGGGGTGAGGGTAAGTTCATTTGTATGGGTCTCTCCTCTACTGAGGAGGGCTTGGACACCGGGGCAAGCCCAGTCTGTAGGGAGAGGGTATCCCTGCATTCAGCATTGAGGGAGAGTCTCTGCTCCAAATCTAGCCTCACAGATCCGAACCTAGACAGTGATCAGAAGATGTAACAGTGGAAATCAAGCCTATTTAACAAACACTCCTACAGAGATCTGAAGTCTATTTTCTGCTGTTAGAAAAAAACAAACAAACATGTTTTTTTAAACATTTTTCAAGGTTTGTACTTCCTGACTTTCCTTTCTCTGACATTATACACACTAATTGAAATTGAGCCAGATGCTCTGCATCCAAGCGGAGAGATCTGGAAAGGCTCTTCTAGATTTGTGCTTTTAAAATGGGTTTTCAGTCTCCTGAGCTAAGTGACTCAGAGGGGCTAACAGCAGAAGTGGATAGAGTTCCACATACCACCCACTGTTCCCCCACGTCAAATTTGGCGATTCTACTTTGATCTGTTTTGTTTGTTAGGGTTTTTGAATAAAAATTCTACTTGCAAATAAGGATTCTTGTACTAAAAAAAAAGTTGAAAAATTAGAGAATTAGTAACTCTTCCATTTTATAAATGGAGATTAGAGTTGTAAAGTGACTTGTTCGAAGTTACACATTTAAAAAATAATAGAACTAGGACTGGTAATTAGTTCTTCTGATTTTCAGTCCAAAGACATGGTCCCCTACATCCATGTCTCTTAGAAGATAGGGAAAAGCAGGTAAGAATACATGACACACTTTCCAGGCCACGGCTGTGTGAACACATTGCAAGAGAAATCTTCCAGCAAAGTGAAAGGAAAGCGGCAAAATCTCAGCATCTTTATAGCGGAGTTATCACCCTAAAGGAAAACCATACAAAAAAGGGACACAGAAAGGGCATATTTTCTCTTCATTCCTCTCTTCCCTTGGAAGCTTTCTATTGTGTTGCCAATTAAGCGACATGATTTGAGATAGGCACCTTGGAAGCCATACAAAGGTTTGTACATCATAACTAGGAGTGGCGGGAGGACCCTGTAACACGTTCGTTTCATTTCCAGATTTCAGGAAAATGTTACGGAGAAACTCAAGTATCTATATTTCTCACTGAGGCTTAGGACTCCTTAATTATGGATCGCTCCTGGTGGTACTCAGCTGTAGCATTAATGGGCAATCAGTATCTGGCAAAAGGATGCGCCTTATTCAAAGGTATTTAATGGAACCCCGTGGTTCCTATCAACCATACTCCATGCATTCCTTTTTCTTTTGCCCTAGACTTTAGTTATGTTCTACCCTCGTGGTCTCACTTCAAAGCATGACATGATTCTCTCTTGGAATCTTGATTTCTGGCTCATCTATCGTCTGGGTAAGGTCTCTTTTATTTCAGCGCCCTCCACCATAATCTTAAGCATTCCCACAAACCCACCTTTAGTTAACATACAACTAAGTAAAACAGAATGTTGCTTCTCTCCATTCCCAGTTCTACGCAGAGTGCTGTGCATGAGTTCCTCCCCTGTACAAATTCCAGTGCTGCTGAGAAGAAGAAATCCTTTACATGTGTAGAGTAGATGAAAGGAATGAGCATTGAATGAAAAGAACATGGGGAAACATCTGCACAGATGAAGAAAAGTAGTCAATTTGGGCAAAGAAATAAAACACAACCATTGGTTAAGTTTTGAGTGATCAGGACTGGTAATATGGTGGGACGCCTGGGTGGCTCAGTTGGTTAAGGGCTGGTGATATGGTGTCACTCCCTGGGTCACTATGGTTGTACAGGTACAGCCGCAGAATCCCTCCTGGGGCAGGACTGCAGACGGAAGCCAGACCACATGGCAATTGTTCTCTTTAGCATCAAATTGCCTTTGAGAAGCTTGCCAATCACTATTGCTCAACCTCCGTCTAGATTCTTCTACCTTAATTCAATGCCACAACATTATTCTGATTGGCAACATGAGGTGGGGTGGTCTTCCTTTTTTTTCTTTGGTCTGTGTTTGTTTGTTTTAAGGAATAAAATAAAGACAAGGTAATCATGTTGTTAGCAAGAAGTATTCAATATAATGTGCTTTGGGTTGTTTTAACATTACAACTTAACTAAACTGACCTTGGTTTTATACCAGTTGAATAGAGACGTATTCCTCTGATTTAACAAAGGGCTGAAAGAATCATTAAAACATAAAATTTATGCATGCACCATCTAACTACCTCTCTGCAGCTAAATGTAATTGCAGTTTTCCAGCAAAGAATTTGTGGGGAATTAAAATGAAAAGAAATAAAGGCTTGGGAAAGTAGAATCAAAATGGATGGAAAATATGAAATTAATTATCTCAAGTCCAAAAAAAATCTGTTTCTTATAAAGAATTGGAGATCTGTTGCACTTTAGAATTATTTACATTTTTTCACAAATGTTCTCACTGTCAGTGGAAGAATAATATGTGAAGAAGTATCTTTTGTCACATGAGCCATGTAATAAAGAGCTGGGAAAGGGTCCAAAGGACCCAACCAATCCAGTCCTCTGTGTCCAATAGGATGGTGACCTCAACTGCTTGAAATAAATGCTTCCTGTCTACTGTGGCCAGCTCTTTCTTTTATGTAAAAACAAGCAAACCACCAAATAAAAAAAGGAAGACCTGTTTTTCTTCTTGATTTTTAAAATTTCTTCAAAGAAAAATTTATCCCAAACATTATATATTTTAAACTCAGTTTAGGTCTGTTCTTTTTCTATTTCATGTAGTATCAATACTAGGAAAAGGATCGAGTTATCAGCAATGTGCTAACAATTTCCCAACACATGAATTTAGCTTTACATATATAAAACAGAATGTGCTGATTTGAAGGGGGATTCGTTAGAATTAACAACATTGAAAAAAGGAAAACTGTAGAAGGAATTCTTAGTGGCGCTCCTTCAGCCACTATCCAGAGGAAAAGGAGTGTTTGTCACCAGACTTGAAGTACTGAGATCACACTGGGCATCTTGCATCTATTCTGAGCTCAATCTATTAGGATGTCTTAACTTGCAGCCTTTAAACTTGAAATTCAGTTCAGCCCTGATTCAGTATTTATCAAGAAAGCTTCTATTATCATTAGGATTTCCATGAAGCTCCATCTATAAAGAGAAGATAAGCTTCACCCTGGACAGACCATAGAATGTTTCGTTGGAGTCAAAGCTAGAAAACTTATTCTGGGAGCAAGCAGCCTCTAGAAATTCTTTTGGTTTCAGATTGTCCTGGTTTGTGTCTGGGAAACAGGTGAAAGGAGATCTGCTCCCTAATTGCAACCGGTGGTGCTAAGAATCCACACTTGGGCTGGAGCGTGTGCAAACAGATATCAAGGAGCCAAACACAAAGCTGGAGCCCCATTTCCTCTTTCAGAGAGTATGCCTCTGAGCTGTGCCTAGAGGGGTGAGCTTCCAGAGTTAGTGATTTCTATAGGTGACAAGTTATGGTTCTAGCAATCTTTGGGGCCAGATGTGCTTTTCAGTCTTAGAAGCCCTTCCAGTGATTGAGATTTTCCATCTGTAAAGCCACCAGATGAAATCTGCAAAGGTAAGGACCCACATGAATTTTTGATGTGTATTGTATATCTGCAAGAGACCTAGATTCTATACTTTTTTTTTCATATTTAAGACTTGCCACTTTTTAACTCTTATGGGTAGGGGAGGGGGTGTTCGTTGGGGGAATATTTGTCATTGATAAAGGTGGATTGGCTGGGGATTTCTAAATGGATCTGATTTAATTCTCTGACAACTAGGTGATAATTTACTTCTACACCTATAGTTCCACTAAGATGCGTGCTTTCTGTTTGGACATATGGTCACACATTGAAGATTTTTCTAGCTTTTATTTATTTTTATTTATATTCTGGCAGAGTTGATTATCTCCAGGGAATACTGGTGGTGTGCTCAATGCACAGCTAGAGAGTGGCTCTAGAGATAGACATTTTTAATTAAATTAAAAATTCTCCAACATGTGCCTATGTAAAAGGGAACCTGATAGTGCAAGGATGCTTGTTCCTGAAACAAATCCGGGACAAATTTAAATCTGTCTCTACTCAGAGCCAGTATATAATAGTTATTTTCTGCTTACTGTACTGGGGTTGATGTGGGTGGAGATGTAGAGGGAGAGCCAAGAAACAAAAAGAAGATTACACGCACATAAGATGATATGTTCACTTATTTGCGATATGTAAAACTGGATGTGTCCTAAATGGCTGCTGAATTAACAAAATTATCAAATGTCTTTTCGGCATCTAATAATTATGTCATCTTAATAAACTTTTTAAAAAGTTTATTGATGCAAAGAATAATGATGATAGATTTCTTGATATCAAGCCACACTTGGAATCAGGAATACACTCTACTCGTTCATACAGTATCCTTTGAAACTCGAGTTCCTGGAGTTTAATGGACGCTGTGGTGTGCGCTCAGGTGCCGTTATCAACGGGAGGCCCTCCCCCCCCCCCCCCCAGCTGTCAGGAGTGTTGGGGGTTGCTGATGGCTCATAGCTGAGTGTCTCCTCTGGGAGCAGTCTGCCCTCCGTACCTGGTGCAGAGCTCTCTGTGGGTGAGGCTGGAGCCACTCTTGTAAAAGAATTGCATTTCAACTTCTCTCCTTACCTGGGTTGCATTGCTCACTTTCTTAAAGGTGTTGTTTTTGAGAGCACTTTCCAAAACACCTTGGGCAGGCATATTTCTACGTCAGAGTCTATCCAGGGAACCTGGACCTAAGACAGAAGCAAGTTGCATTTTATTTGCTAATATTTTAGTCAAAATGTTTGTAGCTGCAATTTTAAGTGAGATGGGTCTAGCATTTCTTTAAAAAAAAAATCATCAGGCTTTGCGATTAAAATTAATCTGACTTCATAAAATTAATTAGGATCCCCCTCACTTTTTTCCATGGCCTGGGAATGTTTAAACATCGGAATCATCTGTTATTTAAAAGATTAAACCCATTTGGTCTTTGGGCCTTTTTCCACAATAGATTCTTAATCACCAGCCCGACATCTTCTGCAGTGATTGGCAATTTAAGGAACTTACATTTTGTTAGGAAATCATTCACTTCCTCTGTGTTTTCAAATTTGTAGCTTTCAACTTGGAAGCAGTAATCTCTTAAAGTTCTTTTAATCATGCCTGTATCTGTGGTTTGTCTCCTTCTCATTTTTAATCCTGTGTATTTTTCCAAATGCCCTCTTGTGTGTGCTTACCATGTCTACTCTCTCCTTTAATCAAGTTCACAGTTTATCTGCTTTATAGGTCTGAAATTTTTTTTGACTTTTGGATTTATTTATCCTTTATCTGCTTTATTTTGGTTTGTTTTGTCTTCTAGTTTATTTCAGCTTTTACTTTAATTCTTTTCCGTTTCTTATCCATTTCCTAATTTCTGATAAATGAATACAAGTTTTCTTTGTTTTTCTGCTTTTTTCTTTAATAATAGACATTTAAGGCAATGAATTTACTCAGCGTGTTTGAGTTTACTGTTCCCTAATTGCTTTCTCAATCGTTTGTTCACTTTTTATATTTTTGATTCATAGATAAACTTTTTGAAAGCTGAAGCTTTTATAATTTAACTTTATTGGGGTGTGGTCAAGGAAGATAACTTGAAAATATTTTTTTCTATATATATTTTTTGAAACTTGTGAAGCTTTTCTCTTTGGCCAAATACATGATTGATTTTGTAAATGTTTCATGAACCTATGGGAGAAAATATATATTCTCTACTAAAAGGGATTTAAGGTTCTACATATATCAGATAAAATTACTGATGTGTCTAGTAGGTGTATCCAATTCTGGAAGACCTCTATTTAAGCTAGTAAGTGTATCCAATTCTGGAAGACCTCTATTTAAGTCTATCTAATTGGAGTTTTATCAATTCTCAATTTCCAATAATTTTTGCTTATATTTTTTAGCTTGCATATTATGTGAATTTGACTTTCACTGAAGTTTTGAACTGATGTTACAGGGTGTTACATAATTAAATATTAAACATTTTTGTTCTTAAAAGTTAATTGTCATAGAAAGCAACTTAAGGAGCACCTGGCTGGCTCAGTCAGTTCAGCATCTGCCTTCAGCTCGGGTCATGATCCCAGGGTCCTGGGATCGAGTCCCTCATCGGGGGAGGAACTGCTCAACAGGGAGTCTGCTCCTCCCTCTGCCTGCAGCTCCGCCTGCTTGTGCTCTTTCTTTTTCTCTCTGATAAATAACAATTTTTTTCAAAAAAAAAAAAAAAGAAAAGCAGCTTAGTGTCATCAGAAAAGCTTAGCTTCAATGTCATCAGAATCCCCTGGAGGCCAGAGTTTTTATGAGTCCAGGGTGGGACCCTAAAATCTAATTTCTAACAAGTTCTCAGGTGATGTTAAAGCTGCTGAGGACCACACCAAATTAAATACTATTTGATTTTGCTTATTTCTTTGAACTACCAAAATTTTAAAACAAATGTTCTCCATTTTAAATTGATACAGGCCAAAATTAACCTGAAGTTATGGTTGCTTAGTATCTTTTCCTCTATCTAGTCTTGTTCCTTCCTTCAATTTGCTTTCCAATTTATTGTTAAAATTAATTTCAAAAATGCAAATTTTACCATATGGCAAATCAACCTTGTCTGATGTTAATATCCTCACTCTTTCATTTGCATTAGTTTGATATTTTTGTGTATCCCTTTATCTTTAACCTTTCTGTATTGCTTTAAGTTGTTTGCAGTTGGGTTTTGTATCATAACAAATATGATAAGCTCTGACTTCTAATGGAAGACATCAGTCCATTGATACTTAATGTAATAATATATTTCATTTTATCCTTTATGTCTGCTTTTTTTTTTTTAAACAATGTTTTTTTCCTTTTTGCTGGTTTGATCAACTCACTCCTTATGCTATTTCCTCCCTTGTTAATGTAAATATTCTACTTTTCCATTACGTCTGCTCTATTAATTCTAACAATAACAATTTGTTATCTTTTTTCTGTACTATCATTTTTCATGTAGATAACTTGCTTTTTATGCTTGGAAATTTTTACAGTTTTGGTGGGGGGGTATCAAGAATTCACCTGACTATACCCAGGTACATGTCCTTTTCTCACCAGTCCTGCCCAATACTCAGCAATTTCTTTCAATCTGCAGACTCTTATCTTTCTTCAGCTCAATAATTTTTTTCCTATTAATCAAATATTTTATCTTCCAGGAATTCCTACTAGATGTTATAAATCTATCCTCAGATTGTCTTACCTGCCCTTTCCTAATTTCACATGCCCGTGCTTTGAACTATTTCTTCTGTAGTCTTCTGGGTCATTCTTTTTAGACTCTATAATGATCATCTTCAATTCATGTGCTGAATTGTTTCATAGGGAAATTATGGCTTGTTTTAGATCCAGAATATGTGTGTTCATATGTATGTGGTATGCTTCATCTGAATCTTCTTGAACACCTTTTTCTTCATCTATCTCCTATAGCAGTTCTTTTTCACCAGGAAAGTTGCATTTGTCCAGACTGCTCTTCCTCTCTCTCTGGCTGCTGGGCGCTTTAGCTGGGTTTTTACATCCTGGACTTGTTCTGGGCTGATTACCCCATTAGCCCAGCTTGTGGCAGTATGGCGAGTGATGGGTGGTGGCCGGCTTGCACAGGCTGGCAGTGCAAGGGTTGCCAGGTTGCCAGCGTCCAGGTCAGCTACCCAGAGAAGCCACCAGCATCCCAATCTCCTCTTACCTCCAGCCTCCGGAATGGCAGGACCTGGCACAGCCATTCAGCACTTGGTTAGCTTAGTTAGTGGGGGGAATCTGACCTCTTAACCAACTGAGCCACCCAGGCACCCTTTTTTTTTTTTTAAAGATTTTATTTATTTATTTGAGAGAGAGTGAGAGAGAGCATGAGAGGAGAGAGGGTCAGAGGGAGAAGCAGACTCCCCACTGAGCGGGGAGCCCGATGTGGGACTTGATCCTGGGACTCCAGGATCATGACCTGAGCCGAAGGCAGTCGCTTAACCAGGGAATCTGACCTCTTAATGTGGGGGCATAGAATGATTTTTTCTCCATGGTAAGAAGATCCCTGGGGAACAAGCTTTTCCCAAAACTTCTTTCTAATCCTTGTCCTGGGCAGTCTGATGCAGGTCTCTCATTCTTGCCCAGCCCCGGAGGAAAACCTCACTTTGGGTCTCTCCCTGGATGTCCTCAGAGCCCAAAGCCACTAAAACCCAGCTCTGCATCGGTCAGAGTAGCATGTCAAAAATCGACATGTTGCCTGGAATTGGGAGTAGACAGGTAGGTAGCAGCAATCATTTCCTAGAATCCCCTCTTAGCATGAAAGATGTTAATTTTAGCAGGGTAAAACAGGGAAATGGTTTTCTTTCCTCTTTATTTCCCCAGTAGGTTAATGATTTTTTTTTTAATCCCGTTTTTGTATGAACCCCTCTGTGATATATGCTAATGTTTTATCATTGAACTATCAGTGGCCCCAGAAAACTGGTCTGATAGCCCACTATTTCCAATCATAATGGTTTAATTTAAATAAAATAATCATTTTTGGTAACTGGCCTACAGTACTTAATTGGTTTATACCAAATAATTTTAAATCACTAATCCTTATGTTTACCTAGGATAATAATTTTCACATAGTTCATCTTGGAAGTTTCTGCAAGAAGTTAAGTTGCTTAAAAATAGACATGACTTACATCATAGAGATATGTATATCTATATCTCTGTAGATAAAGATATCTGGTAACCCCGATATGAGTATATGAGGAGTGCCAGATTTAGTCCAAAACAACAACCAGGATGTTCAGTTAAATTTAGATTTCAGCTAAATAATAAATTTTTTAGTGTAAGTATGTCCCATGCAATATTTGAGACATACTTATATTAAAATTTTATTCATAATTTAGCTGAAATTCAAATTAGAGTAGAAGTTCTATATTTTATCTGGCAACACTAAAATATACATAAATATACAGATGGTCCATGACTTACAGTGGTTCAACTTACAATTTTTTGATTTTACAATGGTGTGAAAGTGATGCACATTCATTAGAAACCATACTTGGAATTTTGATTTTTTTTCTTTTTTTTCCTGGGCTAGCAATGTGCAATCTCTAATTTCTTCTGATGCTGGGCAGGGGCCACAAGCCACGGCTCCCAGTCAACCCTGTGATCAGAGGGTAAACAACCAATAGACTTAGAAACGTTCTGTTTTTCACTTTCAGTATCGTATTCAGTAAGTTACACGAGATAGTCAATAAGTTACATGAGATAGTCAGTAAGTTACACAAGATAGTCAATAAGTTACACGAGATAGTCAACATTTAATTATAAAATAGGCTTTGTGTTACATGACTTAGCCCAACTCTAGGCTAATGTAAGTGTTCTGAGCATGTTTAGGTAGGCTAGGCTAAACAATGATGTTTGATAGTTTAGGTGTATTAAATGAATTTTCAACTTACAGTGGGTTTATTGGGATACAACCCCATCATAAGTAGTGTGTGTGTGTGTGTGTGTGTGTGTGTGGAGAGGGGGAGAGGGAGAGATGAAGATTGGTAATTGGTTACTTTTGTCTTGACATTTTTCAAGGCTAAAATCACCGTGGCTATGTTTTCTGGAAGAGATTCTAAACTATGCCAGAAGTAAACTGCATGAAGTTGTGAATCTCTCTTGCTCACTGACGTAGCTCTATCATCTATCATAGTGCTTGATATAAGCTGTTTTCAGTGAATGTTTTCTAAATAATTGGATGAACCAGTTCTTTCTGAATTCTAGAGCCCCGATGGTAACTCAAATGTAAGCAATAATATACATTTTCTACTAAAATGTGAAAATTTAAACTTAACTGAATATGTACCTATCCATCACTTTTATCTGTTTTATTGGTATTTCATTATAAGGAGAACTTGGGGTTTCAAAACTATTAAGCTAGAAATTGCTCATCCATTTGTTTTTTGGTATGAACCATTTCTGAGGAAACAGAGATTGGATGTGTCCAGGTTAGGCTTCTCATCTTGCATAGGGAATATGTACATTTGCACCCCAGGTTCTTGCATTTAACTCTCAGATGTTTAGTGTTTATCACAAGTATTGTTGGAAGAAATAACATTGAGGAATTGCCTGGGTTAAGCAATCCACTCATTCTTCTGAGTATTAGATATTTTCTTCAGAACAAATAAGATTATCATTACATTTGGCTTTCACTCTCATGTGCACACGCACGTGCCCACGCATTCTCTCTCTCTCTCCTTTGAACTCTTGAATTTTGTCTTTCCTGCATTATATTTTGGTATTATGTTACAGACCAGCATCAAGGAAAGTGGGGAAAAATCATGAGTATTTCAGATTATTTTCAATTAAAGATTGGTTTTGTTTCATTGTACACACAAAAGGCCCAGCAATTCATTTATTTTAGCCTATACTATCATAGAGACAATCCAGTTCTGTGAGTTTTGACACATAGTATGATACTCTCAGATACAGAACATTCCCACCACTCAGAAAACCTTCCCATGGACTTTAAGAAACAAAACAAATGAGCAGATGGAAAAAAAGAGTGGTAAACCAAGAAACAGACTCAACTATAGAGAACCAACTGATGGTTACCGGAGGGGAGTGGGGGGTATAGGTGATGGGGATTAAGGAGTGAACTTGTGATGAGCACAGGGCGATGTATGGAAGTGTTGAATCAATATATTGTACACCAAAAGTACAAAAAAACAAACCCCAAAATAAAACCAAAACCCTTCTTCCTGCTGTCCCTTTGTAGTAAGCCCCTCCCTGCAACTTCACTCCAGGTAACCACTAACCTAATTTCAGTCACTATGAATTAGTTTGCATTTTCTAGAGTTTTATATAATGGATTCATAGTATGTGTTCTTCTTGTCTGGCTTCTTTTACTCTGCATAATTATTTTGAAATCGATTAGAGTTTTTGCGTCTCTCAATAGCTTATTTTTTATTGCTGAATAGTTTTCCGTTTTATGGATATGCTACAATTCGTTTAGCCACTCATCTGTCCATGGACATTCGAGTTGTTTGTGGTTTGGGGTTATTACAAATCTGCTATGCACACTCATGTACAAGTTTTTGTATCAACATCTGCTTTTATCTCTTTTGGAAAAAATATTCAAGAGTGGATTGGATGGATCATGTGGCAGGTGTATGCTTAACTTTGTAAGAAATCACCCAACCATTTCCAGAATCATTGTACCACTTACGTTGTTACCAGCAGTTGCTCCACATCCTTGCTAACACTTGGCAAGATCAGTCTTCTAAATTCTAACCATTCGGATCAATTTGTAATGATATCACATCATGGTTTTAGTTTGCACTTCTCTAATGACTGATGTTGAGCATTTTTTCACATGCTTATTTACTATCTATTTTGGTGATGTGTCTGTTTAAATCTTTTGCCTACCCACCCCCATTTTAAATTGGGTTATTTTTTTAATCGACAAATTGAGAATTCTTTTTATATTCCAGATACAAGTGCTTTACCAGATAAATAAGTTGCAAATATTTTCTGTGTGGCTTGTCTCTTCGTTCTCTTAACAATGTCTTTTGAAGAGAAGTTCTCAATTTTGACAAAGTCTAATTCATCAATTCTTTGATTTATCGTTTTGGTCATTTAGGTCTATGATCCATCTTGAGTTAATTTTTGCATATGATATGAGCTATTGATGGAAGTTTGTTTTCTTTCATATGTATAGCCAATTATTTTATCATGTGTTGAAAAGACCATTTTTTCCCCACTCACTTGCCTTTACACTTTTATTGAAATCAGTTTTCCATGTATGTGCGGGCCTATTTCTGGATTCTCTATTCAGTTCCAGTAACTTATTTGTCTATTTTTGACACCACAATGCCTTGATTACTGTAGCTTGATGATGAGACTTGAAGTAAGGTAGTGGTTGTCTTCCAACTTCGCTCTTTTTCAGGTTGTCCCGGCTATTAGGGGCCCTTTGCATTTCCATATGAATTTTAGAATCAGCTTGTCAATGTCTACAAAGGCTTGCTGAGATTTTGATTAGGACTGCATTGTTTCTACAGATAAATTTTCAGAATGAGTGTTGTTGATGATTTTTGCAGTTTTGCTTGCCTAAAGGATATTCAAAGATTCTGTTAAAATGTGGGGAGTATTGCTATCACTGATGGCTACTTGTTAAATGCCTCCCTACATCTGATGCTAAGAAATGTAAACATAAACAGTCTTGCCTTTTTCTAGTCAAAATAGTACATCATTAAATATATATTTACACACATACCATCTAAGATTATTATCCTGCCTCCACACAGGAGGTAATCAGAAATTGGCATTTTGAATTAATCTGGAGGAAGACTGACACTTGTTGAAATGTAGGGGAATAGTAATTCCCAAGTGAAAACAGTGCAGGAAAATTCATGGAGTTGGGAGAGGGAAATGCTGAAAAAGAATGAAATTTGCAGTTAAATATGAATATAAGCTCTAACCTAGGGAGGACTTTTCAATAGGCTCAGGACTTTAACAGTGAAACACAACTGAAAGGACAGGCCAAGTCAGGTTGTAAGAAACAGGGGTGCTCCCTTCAGGAGGGAGAAGTGTGGTTTGCTGTGGTACCTTATGTAAGTTTTAAAGGTTGTGCCCAAGATATGTGGCTGTCCCACAGTATTGGTTCCCTCCTCCTACCATACACCTATTTTAGCTCGATACATGGCCCCCTAGCTAATGACTAGATTTCCTAGACTCCCTTACATCGAGGTGTGGCTATATGGCTTAAGTTCTTATTAATGAGTTTCGAGTGCAAATAATATATGCAACCTCAGGGTCCTATTTCTCAAGGGAAGGGTAAGATTTTCTTCTGCCCTCTCCATCCTGTGCCTAGGTTGGAAAAGTGGTGACAAGCCATCTTATACCAGGCAGGATGAGAGCATCACTCTAGGGCAGTGGAATAAGTAAAAAGCCTAGGACCTGATGACTCGCAACCCCAAGACCAGCTGTAGACTTCTTCCTAGACTACATGTGAGGAGAAATACATTTTTAATGTGTTTGAGCCACTGTTAATTGGGTTTCTGTTATAGCTGCTGCCAACTAATATAAGGAAAGGATAACTGCTCACTGGGAGGTTGGTAAGAAGGTTCTGTTTAAAGTTCTACATTTTTAAGCTTGAAATATTTGTATTATGTGCCAATATTCCCCCAGAGAATCACACACATTATACAAATATCATTAGTTTAGTGCATACCTCTGAGAGTCAAATGAATAATACTTTATTTTGTAGCGATAGGGGAATAGGTCTAAGAAAATATGGTAAAATTGATAAAACAGATTTTTTTTTTTTGGTCACAAGATCTGGCTTTGAACAGTGGTCCTACCAGTCAATAATTGTTTAACATCAAGTATGTTGCTTTACTGTCTGACTTGACTTCTTAATGTGTAAAATACCTACCTCCTGACCTTATCATGAGGTTCAAATTAGGTAATATCTAAAGTTCTATGTAATTGGTACAATTTTCATGATAACCTCCTCCCTCGCACCCTTGACAAGATACTCTATAGTAAAGTGTAATGTGTTACTTGAGCGAGCTTACTTGACCTAGCTGTGTAGAGCTGCCATTTAGTGGATGCACACAGTCTGCCTTATCAGTGAGCTAGCTAATATACAAATATAAAGATCCTCTTTGTGCCAACTGTGGGATGAGTATATGTCTTTTAATTCCGTTTTCTGCTCTACTCTCTGCCTTCGTGGTCCCGTGCTCGGGTGTTAGAGGCCAGGCAGGGACCACGAGCGAGGCTGGCTTGGTGAAGTCCACATGCAGAGACTGCGGTGGGGAAGAGGCTCTGCTACTCAGCTCCTGCTGATTTGGGATGAGACTCCCTGTTGCTAGTTCTCATAAATTTTCAAGGGAATTGCAAGTCTGAATTTTTATGTGGAATCTCCTATTTTTTTTTAAATGTTCAGTTTTTTTTTTTTTTTTTTTAAACCGTGTTCGGGTGGAATAAAGCCATGTCTGTGGTCGCCAGCTTGCTGCTGCAGCTCTCCATGCTGCCCGCTTTGACAGACTCCCTCTTCGCTGCCACGGATGCCTCTTGAGAAATCCACTGACTATAGATGCGCTTAGCACCAATGTAGTTACTTATGCATGCAGATCTGTGTGCTCAGAACGGGGGCTGGCTCCAAATAAGGTCCTAAAAGTGCAATTACAATGAACTGAACTCAGGGAAGGTATTTCAATACTACACTAGTCTAAAGGGTAGGTACCTACAGTTAATTCTGTGGGGAAGATGATGTAATAAATATTTCTCTGTTTATTTGGTGTATGAAGCCACATACTCAAATGCTGAGTATCTTTAAAAAAATCAAAATCAGCAATTCAATTATTTTTCTTTATTAGAACAGCCAGGAGTGAGCTTGTTAAAATAGATCTGCTTTGTTGTAGCTTGCTCTGCTGGCAATGTCTAAATGAATTAAATGAGTCAGACTCAAGGAAATCTCACAGGCGGCTTTAATCTCTTGTCAGAAAGAAGAGCTAACTAAGTCAAACATCAGTAATTTTTTTCTTGGCTCATCTTAGGGGTTCATGTTCTTAGCTATGTGTTTGTGGACTTATATTTTAATCTTAAAACTACACTCCTAAAATATTAAGATTGGGAATTTGGGTGCCCAGTCTTCTTAGAATTTGCTGGTTCTTAAAAGTCACTCGCGTAAAAATACCATCTCTCCTCTGAAGCTCGTAAGAGGCAACTTCTTTGTCACTCAATTCAATACCAGAACCCAGCCACAGTTTTGTTTTCTGTTTTTGTAAGACCAGCAAGTTTCCAAATTTCCATTTTGAGATTTTTCATTTCTAGTATACATATTAGAAAGTATATATAATATGTCACAACATGAGTCTCTGAGGTTGAATGTGAGGGAGATGTGGTTCTCTTGTGTGTCATGTAAAATTCTCTAAAATATTCTATGGCTGAAAAATTTGTGCCGGAGAGCAATCCAGAAATTGTGTCGGCCTCTTCTCTGGGGAGGCCTTGAGTTCTTGGGAATTTGTGTTAATACTGTTCTAGTCCGTTCCTCTTTCAAGAACTGACTGATGGATTAATCTCCACTGGGCAGGAAGTGGAGCTTTTTTTCTGTTAAGAAAAAGACCCTCTTCTACCACTGTGGGTCTTTGCTAAAGGTTAAAAAAAAAAAAAAAAAAATGGCCTACAGATACCAGGAGTTGAGTAGGTTGAAGGCTGTAATGTTGAAGAAACAGCAATTGCTGAATGAGAGTCTAAGAGGACCCAAAGTGCTGAAAAGGAAAATTAAGATATTTAGCCTCATTTTAAGGATATCTGTGCATCATGGGCTTTGATGTTGGCTTATTAATTACACATATAATATACAACTACACCTATAACAACAGTCATGTATAAATATAAAGATTCAGACACTAAAGTTTCTAGAAAGTATGATAGCCTCATAAATAAGGACCATCTATTGACCTGTAGGCAATCTTCATGAAGCACTTTATAACAGTTTCTTGTCAAGGGTTTTTTTCCTACACCTGGGTGTTCCTCTTTCGTTGGGTATTTTCTAGCTTGATACATGTTTCTTAGCACCAGAGTTATAGACTTCTATATTTTGGTAAGCATGTTCTCTTTTCCCTGTTAATAGGATTGTCCATCTTCCCACGTTGGAATTAAGTAGAATAAATCTAATCCTTGACCTACCTGTATTTAGTTTGACCACAAAAAGTATAGAGGAAAGCCCATAAACTTACCACCTTGAGAAATTAAACGTTATACATTGCAGCTCCTATATATTCTTCCTTTATTCTCTTTCCTCCCGGGAGGCAACCATTGTTCTGGTCTCTTTATACAATATTACACATAGTTCCCCAAAACACATATGGTATTTTATATATTTTTATACTACATAAAAAGATAGCACATTCCTGTATCCTCCTGAAAGACTTTTACATCTATGATAATATAATCCCTTCTCCCTCAAAGATACTCTTCCTGTAGATATAAAAATCCTTTGTGGGGATTTTCTTTCTTTTTAGTATGTCAAATCATTTTTTCTAAATATAGAGGAAAATAATTAAATGCTTGGATTCTCAGAATAAATTTACTCTTTATAAATGCAGCACCACTGCTTAGTTTAACCTCTTGTAATCTCTACTTCATCTATTTTTTAATATTCTCTATTAATAGTTTATTTTTTAAATGTATTACTCAAGTAAAATAAAATTTCACCTTGTATGCATACCCTTACAACCAGCAATGTCAGTTTTTTTTTTTTTTTAAAGATTTATTTATTTGACATAGAGAGCACAGTGAGAGAGGGAACACAAGCAGGGGGAGTGGGAGAGGGAGAAGCAGGCTTCCCGCCGAGCAGGGAGCCCGATAAGGGACTCGATCCCAGGACCCTGGGATCATGACCTGAGCTGAAGGCAGACGCTTAACCGACTGAGTCACCCAGGCACCCCAGCAATGTCTGTTCTTGACCAGTTAAGTACCCATGTTTAAGTAGAAGTGTATAGGGATGTTTGTTGCAGCACTGTAATAGCAAAAGTAATACTTAAGATTAAACTATAGTCCAAAATATGTAGAACTAAAAGGAATGAGATAGATACATATTTACTGATCATAGGTAAAGCTCTAAGATATATCATTAAACAATTGCAAAACAAATTAACATGATAACATTTATATTTTAAAACTTTCTAGGTGTTCTTATTAGCTTTATAAATATATAGAAAAAGTTTTGCAAGCAAACACTGAAAGTTGATAAGTGATTATCTCTAGGATAGGAGTGGGATGTCAGGGAGGACTTTGTATTACCAGTGTTAGTTGAATTTTCACAACAAGAAGTTCCTATGTTAATTGATTAAAATATAATTAAGGTATATACTTAAAAAAGTATAACATTTTTAGGGCAGGCTAATAATATTGTGGCTTGAAGCAAGAGATTAAAACTATCCCAGCAGGGATGCCTGGGTGGCTCAGTCAGTTAAGCGTCTGCCTTCGGCTCAGGTCATGATCCCAGGGTCCTGGGATCAAGTCCCACATCAGGCTCCTTGCTCAGCAGGGAGCCTGCATCTCCCTCTGCCTGCCTCTCTCTCTCTCTCTCTGACAAATAAATAAATAAAATCTTTAAAAAAATAAATAAATAAAACTATCCCAGCAAATGACTAGCCTAAATGGCCTCAAGTAGAATGAACAAATTGGGGGACTATGCTGTACCTAAATATATATCCCAATCCCTTAAATTCACAGAAATTGTGTAGGCATAGTGCTATCAACACTGGCAAGCAAGAAAAGTCACCATCAGCAGACTAGAAATTGCAAGGTACACCCAGAAGAAAGAAATCAGTGGGCTTGGTTGGACAAGAGTCAAGGAAACACAAAATATGTGCATGAAGAAAACACTGAGAAGACCAGATCCACTGATACTCCAAAAATAGAGTGAACAAATACAAGAACTAGACTCAGTACTAGTGCAATCAAAAGGCTAATAATTAGAACATGAGCCCTAACAACTAAAAAAGCAGTACTAACCTGAGTCTAAAATGTCCAAGATACATTCCAAAGAAAGCAATATACTTGCTAGGAGCGTGTTCCTGGGGAAGGCATAGATGAGCAAAAAATGTAGCCAAACTAAAGGAATAAGGCAGCCTGTTCAGGAGGCAGAAACACTAAAGACTGCTGCTACCAGAGAAAAGCCTTTCTTATTTTAGTAATGGGGAACTCCAGCTTGCCTGCCTGCTTCACACCCAGGTGCCCTAAAGTGAAGCCTCCCAGGGGATAGGCTGCACCCGGTTATATAAACCCTGCAATCAACTCTGCCATCCGGGGAGTGAGAACCCACACGAGCTAAAAATAATCAGTTTCTCATTCATAGATGTGAAGAAACAACAAAAGATCATGAGATATTTGAGGAAAAGAAACTAAATGAAAGGAAGGACTGATATGAATAAGTCAATGTGCCAACTGACCCTAGAAGAAGCAGAAAAAATTGAAGGACACAGAACTTGAAAGAAAACTTCTAATTGATATTCTTATACGGGATAGTGCAAAGAAAAATATGTAAAAGATTGTTAGGAAAAAGAGCAACCAGAGAATACGAGAGAATTTTAGTAGTTAAAATGTAATTGCGCTGGAGGATGTGCTCCACTAGAAGGGCAAACCAAGCAGGAGGAAAACAACATGGGATTCAGAGAACAGAAACCTCCGTCCAGAAGAGCAGTGAGGAAAACAGCTATGCAACAGGCCGAAAGAGCAATCAGTACAGAGTGGAGCAGGAAGATGGACGGATAGATCCTCAGGAAGGATGACCTCAGGAAAATGACAAGGGACTCATGAGAATATATGGTGTGATGGAAAATATGAAGAAAGCATGATGTGATAGAGATATAATGGAAAAGGTGAATAAGAAAGGCATAGCCTGAGTATTAAAGAAAAAGGAAAATGAACCTTGATTTTAATCAATTAATGGAAGAAAATCCATTTCTTTGATTTTAAGATCACTATTACAAATGATTTAGGAGTCACAATATTGAAAGATAATACCATCACCATGCTTGGCTTGGCATTACATAATACACACACACACACACACAAAGGTGCACATCTTTGTGGATTTTCACCTTTTAGAGTCAACCTATGAATGAAGCATGGAAGGCTTGGTTGAGTTTCAGATGAAATATAAATTTAACTGTATTAATCAGGTAAAAGAAAAACCTATAGTGTACCTAACTTTTGGAATTTAGAGATGAGAGTGAGGAAAGTGGAAGGAAGAGATAAATGTTAGTAGTTAGTATTCTATGTTACAAAGTGTGGAATGAAGAAATATTATCAAAGTTGATTGGATTACAATCACCATTAGTAGATCTAAGGAGAATGTCACAGATATAAAATTTGGGGAAAAGATGAAAGAATTGTAATAAAGACAAGGAAAAAAATGGACTAAGCCTCTGTCTTTTATATTAGCAAGACAATAAATAGAGGTACAAATGTATTTAGCATAGAGTTAATGCCTAGGAGAATTTCTTAAAAGTTCAAATAAACAGAGTGGAGGAGGGTTGGGGGAGGGGGTAACAGGGTGATGGGTATTGAGGAGGGCACGTGCTGTGATGAGCACTGGGTGTTATACTTAACTAATGAATAATAGAACACTACATCAAAAACTATGTACTATACAGTGGCTAACTGAACATAAAAAAAGTTCAAATAAAGAGGATCTGTAGGTGGGAACTGATATGATTTGAGATTAAGGGTTTTCCTGTACTATTTGATTTGTTACTGTGTCTATGCATTACTATCGTTAACAAAATTCTCTGGGGAGGTAACAGATCTAAAACATGAGAAAAAGATTGAGAGATGAAAGACCAATACAGATCTAATATTGTATTAGGAGGCGATAGAAGAAAATCAGAGGAAGTCTACTCACTAGATGGCTCTCAAATAGTTTCTATAACTTAGACAACACTAGAGCAGGGGTTCATAAACCAAAGCTTATAGGCCAAATGTGGCCCACTTTCCGATTTTTTAAAAATAGTTTTGGTATACAGCTATGTTCATCTATGTATTGTCTATGGCTGTTTTCACATTACAACAGAGTTGAGTAGTTGTGACACTGTATGGTTCACAAAAGTATCTATTACCTGGCTCTTTACAGAAAATGTGCTCGTCCATTAGAGAACAAATGAAATGAAAAAATTCCAACTGCTTAACAAAAGATAAGGGAGAAAACAAACAGAACAACAACAAAAAAGAAAGAATATTATATAGAAAACATAAAATAAGATTGCAGGAATAAGCCCAAACATAATAATATATTTGGGGTTAAATTCCTCTATGCTTAGATTGGAGGGGAAAATATGACCCTGTTTAAAAGGAGTTCCCTTGGAACAATGTGCCATAGAAACATCGAAAATGGTGAAATAGACAAAAATGTACCAGCAAAATGTAATTGCTAAAAACAATGCAGAGGATTCTAGGAAGATGGCAGAATGGGAAGCACAAGGAGTCTGTTTCCCTACCTAGACAAGAATTGCACTGGCAGAATCTGTCGGATGTAGCTATTTTGGAACTCTGGAGTCAATTGAAAGTGTCAAATTTTATTTAATTCATTTATAAGAGAATTCATAAAATACTATAGCTGGTTGAAAGGAAAATCCAAAGAGAAAACAAATATATAGTTATGCTAATAATTGACAAATGGATGCAAACTGGCAAAATTGGTCAATATCCATAAGGTAACAATCAATTGCATTCCTCTAGATAGTATTTGCATTTCTATAAATAAGACTCCTTTGCATTACTAATCAGTTTTTTAGCTTTCTACAACTTACAGAATTGAATAGCTAGCTCAAAGACCATAAAAGACTGTAATAACCTTGAATGATGCACTAGACAGAACATGTAAGTATGTCTCTTACACTAATCTTCTCCTGTCTCCCAAGGGTATATTAGAATGTGAAAGTTTAAAGGTAGAAGTTTGGCATGGCTGAAACGACCTACATTGTAAAGGCAAGAGGCACTTGAAGTTGGGAGTGGGGCATGAGTATGCAGAAAAGTGGCTCCCCAAGGAGGTTCATGTTCCAATCTCCAGAACCTATGAATATATTATGTGGCAAAAAAGAATTAAGATATCAGGAATTAAGCATACTAATCAGCTGGCCTTATAATGAGATTATTTTGGATTATTGGGGTGGGCCCAAGGTTCCTACGTGGGGAAGAGGGAGCTGAAGAGGAAGTCAGTATTCTAGGATCTGAGAACAACTCCACCCACTGTGGTTGGCTTTGAAGATGAAAAGAGGCCAAGAGCCAAGGAATGTGGGGGGCCTCTGGAAGCTGGAAAGGGCAGAGAAATGGATTTTCCCCTAGAGAATCTTCCAGAAAGGAATGCATTTCTGCTGATTCCTTGATTTTTTAGCTCTGTGAGCCCCATTTTAGTCTCCTGAACTACAGAATTGTAAAATAATTTGTGTTGTTTTAAGCCTCTGACTCTCCTTCCTTGTTCTTTTACTTATAAGGATCCTTGTGATGACATTGGGCCCACATGGATAATCCAGGAAAATCTCATCTCAAAACCTTTCATTTAGTTTAATCACATCTGCAAAGTCCCTCTTGCCATGTAAAATATGTATTCACAAGTTCTGGGGATGTGGACATCTTTGTGTGATCATTGTTCTGGCTATCACAGAACTTCTGACTCTATCTCTATGTTTTTTCTTATATTTTTATGCCCTTGTGTTTACATAGCATTTTGAGAGAATGCCTTAGTCTTTCAATTCACTAATTGGATCTTTTGTTCATTCTGTTATATAGTTAATCAGGTTTTAATTTTGGTAATCATGTTTTTAATTTCCAAGAACGGACTTATGTGTAGATTTTGTGAACACAATCTCTTGTATCTCTCTGAAAATACAAATTACACTTATTTTCTATGTTAACTCTTTTCTTGGGAGTTAATTCTTCTTGTTGGAGTTCATGCTTTCTCTGCTGTAGGTTTTTCTCAAATATTTGGTGACTCTTCATTTCTAGATTATACTTTTAGATGAATGTTTAGATAATATTTATGTTCAGGGTGATTTTCTTTTTCCCCTGCAAAATGAGGCTTTCCATTTCCATGACTGGTTTACAGGTTCTGCTTTCAGGAGTGATGGCAGTTATAAGAAGGGTAGGAGACAGGTTGTCAACTGGGGAGATGGTCTTTTACGCTATGCAGTAGAGCCCAGGTTAGGGGTAGACTCTAATACCAGATCAATCGGGGACAAATCCTTGCTTTACCATGTATAGCTGTGTGACTTTGGAAACTTGACCTAACCACTCTGTGCCTGTTTCTGTATCTCTAAAATTGTGGTAAGAGTAGCATCAATCTCCTAGAGTTATGGGGGTTAAATGAATCAGTACATATAAAGGTCTTAGAACAGTGCCTGACACATATATAGTAAGAGTTTAATACATGTTAGCTATTGTTTTGTAGTAATATTCATTTTGCAAATATGTGCACTTGTGGTTGTGGTTTTTATTTTTGAGCAAATACTGGAGTCAGCTGGTCCTAGCCCTTTCTTCTGCCAACTACCTATAGGCTGTTTTTTCTCTTAGTTCACATGGTCTCCAATCTGGAGCTTTTCCCTGGGGAAATTCCTTCCTTATCTCTGATTTCCTCCCATTTCCACGTTCCAATTAACAGTTTGATTTATAGCCTTCCATAAATTTCTATCCAATACAAGTATATATAATACATATTATGTAGTGATCTATACATAAAATTCCTTTTTCAAACAGAAACACATTTATCTGCAAATTCCTTTTCAATTACTGTATTTTAGACATGTGTTTAACATAAAAATGCATATGAGTTTCCTTCAAAAAAAGAAATGCAAATAATTTTATAAAGGATACTGGGACAATAGGCATTTGGGACCAAAAAAAGCTAATTAAAGAATTAGATATAAAATGTCAAAAGTTATCCAGAGAAAAACAGAATAGCAAAGAAAGAACTCAGTGTGTGTGTGTGTGTGTGTGTGTGTGTGTGTGTGTGTGTGTCTGGGGAGGTGATTTGACTAACATAAGTGTTCTTCAAGAAAGTAGACTGAATGAACTCACATTTGAAAGCCTCACCTTCACCCAAATCCCATTGAAATGACAGTATGTATTTTAAAATACACAGAAACTCTGGAAAAATAAAATAACATACACAGAAACTCTGGAAATCCAGGAGGACCCGACCTGTAGTCCAGAGGAGCAAGAGGTTTCTGGAACACATAAAGCAGAAGCAAACAGATCAATCACGAGATAACAGAGCTGAGGGACTGGTATAGAAGCAAAAGAGGGTCCTTAAAAAAAATGAATTTCCTCAGGAGAATTGCAAAATAATCTCACATTAGGAGCTGTATGGACTAGCAGAAGGAACAGCCTATAGACAGTAGGCTGAAGAACTGTGTCAGGACCAGTCATTCAACATATGTTCCCGTATAAAAGCACACAGGCAATCCTCTAAACTGAGAATTCTGACCAGAGTAGTTCAGAAGCCTCAAGTTACTAATGCTATGTGGGGGAGGAGGGGCGCTATGGGGAGTCCCTATAATATTATCATTGGAAACAATAGCTCATATGTGTTAGTGATAGTCTTTTGTTAGTGCCACACAGATTTATTTTGACTTTAAACATTTTTAATAATTTCTAGAGTTAGTCTCCCCTTACTCATTTTTAAAATTTCTTGAGATTTTTACTATTTCTTTTTAATATTTAAGAGTTTGCTTATCCTTAACTTTTAAAAAATAGTTCATAAAGCCAATTCCCACATGGCTTTTTAAATGTTTAGAAAGAGAAATTAAAATTGCCCCTGAAAACATTTTTTAAAAAAATCCAATATGGTAAGATTCTGGACTTTTTCCAGAAAAATCAAGAGTGAAAAAATCCGTTTTCAATGAAATATGACCTCTTACATCATTTAAGTTAATTGTATTAGAAGACAAGTTAATATGAGACATCTGTCCTTTCTGATATAAAGGTAAATCCTGAATATGCCTTACATTTCTCCTAAGGTTTAAGTGCAGGTGGTCATGTTCAGTTCAGGTTCTCATTAAAGTTCATTTTCATCTGTAGCAGCAACAAAAGGATTGTGTCCAGGGTACTTAAAGCCAGAGATTTCTACTGTGTGTTTGATACAATCAAGGCAGTATCTTGGAACTTCAAAGGAATCTTACAAGTCCCAGGATTGTATAGGCTTGCTCTTGGTAGTGGGTAACCCAAGTTTGTATTGGGCAAAGCTTCTGATTAAATTTACTTATATCCATGTAGTCATTTTGAAAAGAATTCAGTGAGGCAGAATTTTAAAGTGCAAGGAGGGGACGCCTGGGTGGCTCAGATGGTTGAGCGTCTGCCTTCGGCTCAGGTCATGATCCCAGGGTCCTAGGATCGAGTCCCGCATCGGGCTCCCTGCTCCTTGGGAGCCTGCTTCTCCCTCTGCCTCTCTCTCTCTCTCTCTGTCTCTCATGAATAAATAAATAAAATCTTTAAAAAAAAAATGAAGTGCAAGGAGGGAGGGAGTGTGTGTGTGTGTGTGTGTGTGTGTGAGAGAGAGAGAATGAGAATGAGATCAGTGTACTTAAAGGTTGTAACACATATGTACTTAGAGCTAGAAAGATGTTATAGGAGCTGCCTTTCTTTGTTCTAGGGAGAAAAAGACCTTTTAATGTCCCATTTCATTTTATTGGCATAAATGGGCATCGATTTTTGTGAAGGAAAGGTTAGATGGAGACAATTTTCCCCTTAGGCTTCTAAGACTTGGAACCTTAGCTCTGAAGGCAGATGGCTTCTGGCTGTCCGTCCTTCAAAATTATTATGCTTGAAGGTTTATGAGGGAAAAAGAGTGGGTCAAATCTGCATAGAGGCCAAAGAGCCTTTTGGGAGGAATAGGAAAGAGACATTGACACTTTGAGTTTCAAAGTCACTACAATGTGTCTGATTCCTGAGGTGGTCTAGGCGAAGACCCGTTGGCAGAACAGCAGAGGCCTCTGAGAGGAACCCTTTGGGAAGAGAAAACTGGAACTGGTGCCTGGCTCCATACAGAGCCCAGGTTGATTAGGGAGACACAACATCGTATTGTACCTTGTATGGAATGACTTAACCATCTTAGAGGAGGCCAGTGTGTGCTTCCTGCACTTGTTCACCATTAAATCCCACCCCTGTCATTAGAGTTGTACCTGAGAAGCCCGGGGCTGCCATGGTGTGGCACAACCAAACTGGATTGAGAGGCAGGAGGCTGCTGCTTCCTTCCCCAACACGGAGAAGCTGCTCTCAGAGCAGCAGTGGGGGTGTGGGTGAAGGCCGATACAGGGTGTTGTTGGACTTGAATTTATAAAATGTTGAGTTCCTTCTTTCAGATTAAGAGAGTACAAAATTCCACATACGGAACCTCCAGGGCCCCCTTCCAGGACCATCGGAAGGACCTGGGTAAGTGAGAGGCCCTGACGCTTCAGCTTGGTTAATTTCCTGTTGGTAGCCCCTGAGGGAGCTTCCCTCACGTGGTGGCGGCCTGCCCTGGGTAGGAACTTCTGCCTTCTAGAAAGACTCAGTGTGGCAGAGAAGGTGGCCTCTGGTAGATTAAATGAGATGTTTTAATTTTTTTTTTCCAGGAGGGACAGATTCCCTAGAACTCCATAATGAGGGGAAAATAGGCATTCAGGTCATAAGGAGGATGGGGAGGTACTAGGTCCCTATTTTGAATACTAGAAGTAAGAACACACCTATGCATTATATCTTACATCTCAGTGACTCTGAAGTTAATGATAGTTTAACTGATTTAAATTACTTATTAAGTCTATCACACCAATCTTTTAATTAGTATAAATGGTTTCCATTAAATTTTACAAATGTTCTTTCTACTATGTCAGGACCATTCCTATGATTTCAACTGTTGCCTTCATGTCAATGATGCAACATTTTCAACTAAATACAAGTCAGCCCCATCTACTGTACCCCTCTTTTCTAAAATTGAGCTATAGTTGAGATACAATATTAGTTTTAGGTGTACAACATAGTTATCCAACAATTATACACTGTGTGAAACAAAATAACACTATCTTGGACAAATGCACTCTGATGACCACTCTGGGACCTGAAACTTTCTTCTGTACCATCAGCCCCCTTTCCTTTCTTTAACCACGCCGGTAGGGCATAATGTCTTTGCTCCCCTCTGGAGATAGGACTATGATTCTCAAGCATATCCTCCTGGGTGGTCAACCAGCACATATTCCTCAGCTTCTAAGGCTATAAAAGCAGGTCTAAGGGGTGGTGGGTTTGTGGAGATCTGCTCATCTCATCCCTGCCCAAGACCCACTTCAGTTTTTAAGTCCCCTTAATAAACGATTTCTTGTCAAGCTGGACCTGTCGGCCTTTTTCTTAGGTCTTAAAAGTGCCTTTGGAGGGGGTATTGGTTGTGTATATAACTCCCTTTCAGAGAACATTAACATTACAAAATGTCACTATGGCAAGTTACCATATAAAGTTGTTACAATATTATTGACCATATTCCCTATAGTATACTTTCCATCCCTGTTTTGGACTTATTTTATAACTGGAATTTGTACTTCTTAATCTCCTTCATCTATTTTGTCCATCTTCCCATCCCTTTTCTCTTTACCAACCACCAGTTCTCATTTATGAATCAAGTTCTGTTTTTTTGTTCATTTGTTTATTAGATTCCACATATAAGTGAAACCATATGGTATTTGTCTTTTTCTGTCTCATTTCACTTGGTATAATAGCCTCTGGGTTCATCCATGTTATCATAAATGTCAATTTTTCTTTTTTTTTAACAGCTGAGTAATTTTCCATTGCATATATATATGCCAAATTTATTTTGCTTTTTTTGAGTATAGATGACACACAACGTTATATTAATTACTGGTGTACAATACAGGGATTCAACTTCTCTATATGTTATGCTGCGCTCACCACAAGTGTACCTACCATCTTTCACCATACAATGTTATTATAATATCATTGACCATATTCCCAATGCTGTGCCTTACTCCATAACTGGAAACCTGTATTTCCCACTCTCCTTTACCCATTTTGCCCATCTCCCCACTTTCCTCCCCTCTGGCAACCATCAGTTTGTTCTCTGTTTTTATAGGCCTGATTCTGCATTTTCTTTGTTCATTCATTTTTTAGTTTCCCAAAACAAGGGAAATCATGTGGTATTTGTCTTTATCTGACTTGTTTCTCTTAGCATAACACCCTCTAGGTCCACCCATGTTGTCTTGAATGACCTCTCATTCTTTTTTTGTGGCTGTGTAATATTCTATAATATATATAATATATAATCACATCTCTCTCATCCATTTGTCTATTGATAGGTCACTTCCATATCTTGGCTATTGTAAATAACGCTGCAAGAAACAAAGAGGTGCATATGTTTTTGAATGGGTGTTTTTATTTTCTTTGAGTAAATACCCAGTAGTGGAATTACTGGATCATGTGGTATTACTATTTTTAATTTTTTGAGGAACCTCCATATTGTTTTCCACAGTGGCTGCACCAGTTTACATTACCACCAAAATTGCATGAAGTTTCTTTTTCTCCACATCCTCACAACATCTTCTATTTCTGGTCTTTTTTTTATTTTAGCCATTCTGACAGGTGCGAGGTGATATTTTATTGTAGTTTTGGTTTGCATTTCCTTGATTAGTGATGTTGAGCATCTTTTCATGTGACGGCCATCTGTATGTCTCCTTTGGAAAATGTCAGTTCAGGTCTTCTGCCCATTTTAAAATTGGATTTTTTGTTTTTGTGGTGTTGAATTGTAGGAGTTCTTTATATATTTTGGGTATTGATCCCTTATCAGATATATTATTTGCAAATATCTTCTCCCCCTCAGTAGGTTGCCTTTTCATTTCATTCGCTGTGCAGAAGCTCTTTATTTTGATGTAGTTCCAATAGTTTAATTTTGCCTTTGTTTCCCTTGCATCAGGAGGCCTATCTAGAAAAATGTTGCAGTAGCTGATGTTGGAGAAATTACTGTCTATATTATCTTCCAGGATTTTTATGGATCCAGGTCTCACATTTTGGTCTTTAATCCATTTTGAGTTTACGTTTGTAGATGGTATTATAAAGTGGTTCAATTTCATTCTTTTGCATGTGGCTGTCCAGTTTTCCCAGCACCATTTGTTGAAGAGACCATCTTTCCCCTATTGTATATTCTTGCCTCCTTTGTTGTAGATTAATTGACCACATAAGCATGAGTTTGTTCCTGGGTTCTCTGTTCTGTTCTAATGATCCATGTGTCTATTTTTGTGCCAGTGCCATACTGTTCTGATTATATAGCTTTTTAGGATATCTTGAAATCTGGAATTGTGATACTTCTAGCTTGTTCTTTGAGATTGCTTTGGCTATTTGATGTCTTTTGTGGTTCCATACAAATTTTAGGATTTATTTGCTCTAGTTCTGTGAAAACTGCTTTGGTATTTTGATAGGGATTACATTGAATTGTTAGATTGTTTTGAGAAGTATGGGCATCTTAACAATATTCTTCCAACCCATGAGCATGGAATATCTTTCCATTTGTTTGTGTCATCTTCAATTTCTTTCATGTTACAGGTCTTTCACCTCCTTGGTTAAATTTATTCTGATTATTTTATTCTTTTTGGTGCAATTGTAAACTGATTTTTTCCCCTAATATTTCTTTCTGCTACTTCATTATTAGTGTATAGAAATACTACTGATTTCTGGGTATTAATTTTGCATCCTGCAACTTTACTGAATTCATATATTACATCTAATGGTTTTCTGTAGAGTCTTTGGGGTTTTCTATGTATAATATATCTGCAAATAATGACGGTTTAATTTCTTTATCAATATGGATGCCTTTTATTTTTTCTTGTCTGATTGTTGTGGCTAGGACTTCCAGTACTGTGTTGAATAAAAGTGTGAGAGTAGACCTCTTTGTCTTGTTCCTGATCTTAGAGGAAAAGCTCTGTTTTTCACCATTGAGCATGATGTTAGCTGTGGGTTTTTTTTATATATAGCCTTTTTTATGTCAAGGTATATTTCTTCTAAAACCACTTTGAGAGTTTTTATCAAGAACTGATATTGAATTTTGCCAAATGCTTTTTCTGCATATATTGAGATGATCATATGATTTTGATCCTTCATTTTGTTGTTGTATATCCATCGATTTGTGAATACTGAATTTTCTTTGCATCCCCAGAATAAATTCCACTTAATTGTGGTTAATTACCCTTTTAATGTATTGCTGAATGTGGTTTGCTAATATTTTGAGTATCTTTGCATCTATGTTCATCAGAGATATTGGCCTGTAGTTTTCTTTTTTCATGGTGTCTTTGTCTATTTTTGGTACCCAGGTAATGCTGGCCTCATAGGGTGTATTTCCCTCCTCACCCCAGAACAGTTTGAGAAGAATAGATATTAACTCTTCTTTAAATATTTGGTAGAATTCAGCTGTGAATCTATTTGGTTCTAGACTTTTTTTTTTTTTTTTGGTAGTTTATTAGTTTCAATTTTGTTACTAGTAGTTGGTCTGCTCAGATTTTCTATTTCTTTCTGATTCAGTTTTGGAAGAATATAGATTTCTGGAATTTATCTGTTTCTTTTAGTTTGTCCAGTTTATTGGCATACAATTTTTCTTAGTATTCTCATCTTTTGTATTTCTATGGTGTCAGTTGTTACTTCTCCTTTTTCCTGATTTTATTTGGGTCTTCTCTTTTTTTTCTTGATGAGCCTGGCTAAGGGTTTATTAATTTTGTTTATCTTTTCAAAGAACCAGCTTTTGGTTTCACTTTCTCTCTTTTTAGTCTCTGTCATTTATTTCTGCTTTAATCTTTATTATTTGCTTTAGTCACCTTGGGCTTTCTTCACTAGTTCCTTTAGGTGTAAGGTTAGATTGTTTATTTGAGCTTTTTCTTGTTTTGAGGTAGACCTATATCACTATATATTTCCTTCCTTAGAACTTCTTTGGCTGCATCCCAAAGATTTTGGACTATTGTGTTTTCATTTTCACTGGTTTCCATGTATTTTTTTTTTAATTTATTTCTCATTGACCTACTTGTTGTTAAGTATTACATTGTTTAGCCTCCACATATTTGTGAGTTTTTTCTTGTAATTGATTTCTAGTTTCATACTGTTGTGGTCAGAAAAAATGCATAGTATAATTCCAGTCCCCATAAATTTATTGAGACTTCTTTTGCAGCTTAATATGTGATCTATTCTGGAGTGTTCCATGCATAATTGAAAAGAATGTGTATTCTGTTATTTTTGATGGATGTTCTGTATATATTTGTTATGTCCATCTGGTCTAGTGTGTAATTCAAAAACATTGTTTCCTTGTTGATTTTTCTGCCTGGATGACCTATTCAGTGATACAAGTGGGGTGTTAAAGTCCCCTACTGTTATTGTATTAACATAAATTTTATTCTTTATGTCTGTTAATATTTGCTTTATGTATTTAGGTGCTCCAGTGTTGGGTGTGTAGATATTTACAATTGTTATATCCTCTTGTTGATTAATCCTTTTATCATTGTATAATACCCTTTTTTGTCTCTTGCTGGTCTTTGTTTTAAAGTCTGTTTTGTCTGATTAACAATTGCTACCTGGCTTTCACCACCCCTCCCCCTTCTTCCATTTGCATGGTAAATGTTTTTCCATCCCTTCAAGTCTGTATGGGTCTTTAGGTCTGAAGTGAGTCTTTTGTAGGCAGCATATAAATGGATATATATATTTTTTTAATCAAATCTTCCTGTCCGCCCCCCCCCCCCGCCCTTGTCTTTTGATTGGAACATTGAGACCATTTACATTTAAAGTAATTATTGATAGGTATGTACTTTTTGCCATTTTCACTGTTTTCTACTTGTTCTTGTGGTTTTTCTGTTTCTTGCTCTCTTTGTGACTGAATTTCTGTAGTGTTATGTTTGGCTTTATTTTTTGTGTATTAAAGATTAGGGTTTGTGGTTACCATGAGGTACATATATAACATTCTAGGTTTATGGCAGTCTATATTAAGTTGATGTATACCACATCTTCCTTATCCATTCATCTATTGGTGGACACTTAGGTTGTTTCCATATCTTGGCTATTATAAATAATGCTGCAATAAACATAAGGGTGCTTATCTTTTCAAATCATTGTTTTTGTTTTCTTTAGGTAAACACCCAGTAGTGGAATTACTGATCATCTGGTAATTCTATTTTTAACTTTTTGAGAGACCTCCATACTGTTTTCCATAATGGCTGCACAAATTTACATTCCCACCAACAGTGTACAAGAGTTCCCTTTTCTCTACATCTTTGCCAACATGTGTTATTTCTTGTCTTTTGATACTAGTTATTCTGACTGGTGTGAGGTGGTATCTCATTGTGGTTTTAATTTGCATTTCCCTGATAATTAGTAATGTTGAGCATCTTTTCATGTGACTATTGACCATCTGTATGTTGTCTTTGAAAAAATCCCTATTCAGATCTTCTGCACATTTTTAAATCAGATTATTTGGGGTTTTTTTGGTGTTGAGTTGTAGGAGTTCTATATATATTTTGGATAGTAACCCCTTATTAGATATATCATTTGCAAATATCTTCTCCTCCTCGGTTGCTTAACATTTTGTTTTGTTGATAGTTACCTTTGCTCTGCAAAGCTTCTTAATTGATGTAGTCCCAATAGTTTATTCTTGTTCCCATTTCCTTTGCCTTAGGAGACAGATCAAGAAAAATATTGCTAAGGCCGATGTTTATGAGATTACTGCCTATACTTTCTTTTAAGCGTTTTGCAGTTTCAGATCTCATTTAGGTGTTTAGTCCATTTTCATTTTATTTTTTGTGGATGGTGTAAGAAAGTGTTTCAGTTTCACTTTTTTGCATATAGCTGTCCAATTTTCCCCAACACCATTTGTTGAAGAGACTGTCTTTCCCCCATTGTATATTCTTGCCTCCTTTGTCATAGATTAATTTACCCTAAAATATGCGTTTATTCCTGAGCTTTCTATTCTATTGATCTATATGTCTATGTTTGTGCCAGTACCATGCTATATTAATTACTACAGCTTTGTAGTATCATTTGAAATCTGGAATTGTGATACCTCTGGTTTTGTTCTTCTTTCTTAAGATTGCTTTTGGCTATTTGGGGTCTTTTGTGGTTCCATGCAAATTTTAGTATTTGTTTTAGTTTTGAGAAAAATGACATTGGTTTCTTGATGGGGATTGCATTAAATCTGTAGATTGCTTTGGGTAGTGTACTGTACCCCTCTTTTCAAGGCCTTTTCTTCCTATTTCTAAATTCCCAATTAATGTATCCAACAGCTACTTCATTGTCCATCAAAGCTCTATTAAAGTATAAAATATCTTCCTAGCTTCACTTTCTCCTTCCTCTTTACCTTCTATAGCTCATGAATTATTAAACCTAATTGAAACATGTTCTAATGTCTTCTATAGTCATTGCCTCCTTTATCCCAATGTCACTACTAGATTTTAGAATATTACAATGGCTTCAATCTCTTTATTAGTGTCTTTCTCTTCTACTAATTTCTTCATAATGCTACCAGACATGGCCTTTCTAGAGCACAGATACGACTGTACAAAACCTTTTGCTGGTTCAATAGAGTCTCAACCTACTTTTTGGTATCTTATCCCATCTCTTTTCCTGGCTTCACATTCAGTCATGTGGGACCATTTGCTGCTTCCTAAATATGCACATGCTTCCATCCCCCTTTTTCCTACCAAATGAATTCTTACTCATTTCAAGGGCCAAATGAAACTTTAACTCTTACATGCTGATTTTCCTAATCCTTTTCAATCCTAATTTGAATTAAGTAGTCCCACTTTTATGCTCCCCTAGCACTTTAAAAAATATTTCTACTTCCTCAATTTGAGCATTTTTGTCGTTCTAATTTCTATAGTATTATGTAGCATACACATTTGTCTCCACCATTAGGCTGTGAGCAGGATGTGTCCTGTTCATTATTATCTTCATGCCCTAACCTGGGGTTTGGCCCATCAGAGGCCTATAGGAATGTAGCCACTACTGTTGGCAGAATTTTAATTTTATTTAATATATCCTCAATGTCCACAGAAAAAAAAGTCTGAATTACAGATGGAATTTCAGTTTTCTTTTTCTTGCATGTACTCTATATGCAAATTCCATTAATCATTTCTTAATTCATTGCATCTTTTTCTGGTACTCAACTCTATTCTGTTTTTATTCTTTTTCCAGAGGTCTTACCTCTGATTCTAATAATATTTAGCTTCTAGGGCTCTTATCAAATTTTGTTTTTAATAAGGGGGAAAAAAATCTAGTTCTGGATATCTGCCTTCCTCCTATTCCATTTCATTTTGAATGGTCTTTATGTTCCAGAGAAGCTTTGGCAATTTGAGTCCAGTGAAAATAAGAAATGGTTTTTGACATAGCATAGAATCTGCTTACAGCTGACTTAAAACTAAATAAGAGGTGAACTATTTTCTGAGTTGTAAGTGACTATTAAATTGCTCATGAAAATAGCAAAGTCTTGGCAGAGAAACCAGATGACTTTGAGTGGATAATGGATGAGAAAGCTTTTGTCATGTGGGATAGTTATCTTATGAGATTATAATTCAGCCATACTTAACAGTGATTGAAGGCTATCTGTGAAGTGAAATGTAGGTTGATGGCTTCGGTTCATTTTCCAATAGAGAAATGTCAGAATTTAAATGAACCCCAAAGGGTTATAGGAAGCTGTGTCTTCTAAAGGAAAAATTATTGAATGGGGAAAACTGACTTGGTCCTGAGTTACCAACAGAATCATTTGCTTGAAGCCTGGCTTAACTCTTTCTCTCACAATGTACGCACTGGATGTGGGAGTTTATACCGTGCAGACCAGGACGGAGGCAATCAGAAAGGAGCAGGGAAAAGAGGAGATGTTCTGACCACGTACATATACACACTATTCACTGCTTGGTTTCGATGTTGCCATTCTATGGCAATTTTATTTTTTTAAAGATTTTATTTATTCGTTTGAGACAGAGAGATAAAGCTTGACCAGGGGGAGAGGCAGGGGGGAGAGGCAGGGGGGAGAGGCAGGGGGAGAGGCAGGGGGAGAGGGAGAAGCTGACTCCCCGCTGAGCCGGGAGCCTGTTGTGAGGCTCAATCTCAGGACCTGGAGATCATGACCTGAGCCTAAGGCAGACACTTAACCATCTGAGCCACCCAGGCACCTCTTTCCTATCCAATTTTAATTGTCAAATGAATACTTAATTTTATATCTAAGGAACATTTTGGTTACATACAAATAAAAAAGTGAAAGCATTCAAAATCTTCTTTCCCTCTCTTAATTGCTTTAGAGGAAATAAAAACTCAGGGAATTGTCAACAGTTTAATTTAACCTACACAATCCAGTTTTAATTTTAATTAAACCTCAAATATTTTTGAAAGTCTATTACATGCTGAGTATTAATATGTGGTACTGACAAGAATGCAAAACTATTACAGGGCTTTTGTGAGAAAGAAAAAATGAGAAATGTATTCAGGGGCTGTTTGTAAGCTATATAAGAAAATTTAAATGTCACTTATAACAATTATTATATGGATGTCCTATGTCCCAGAACTCATAATCTAGTGGGGGATATATATTTCTAAAATATTAATACTAACAGGGCTTGAATGAGCACACAACCAAATTTCATAGGAATTACGAGGGAGAATGAAGTTTATTTAGGAAACCTGGAAAGGCTTCTTAGAAGAGGTAACATATAGACTATTTTATAAAAAAAATAACAGTTAAAACACTGAGAACATCAGCATAACTTTTATTATTTGTTTTCATATAACTTCATCAATATCAATTTTTAAATGTACCTGATCAAGAGACACAAAGAATTATTTTCTAAGTTACTTTTTATAAAGCTTGCCAAGTTATTTATCTTTGGAATGTTCCTCCCCAAAAGAGAAAGCCAGAAGAATTTAAGAAGTGTGTATTTGTATTCTGAAAATATTTCTAGATATACATGTACGGATACATGTACATATAGTTGTATTATATATATGTTGTGTCTGTATATATAGGTCAAAACTTGTGTGTGTGTGTGTGTGTGTGTGTGTATAATTTGTCAAAGCTCATCTCTTCACAAGAGAAGCATTTCAACCTATATGCAACATTAATTTTTAAGTTACCTTCTCCTTCTGGTCTACCAAAGGCTGAGAAGATAGAAAGATCTGCCTACAATAATAGCTAATGTGTATTAAGTGCTTATCATTTCTAATCACTTTCTATGTAATTTATCAAATTCTCATTAACAGCTTATGAACTAGGTATTCACTCCCTTTTTATGAAGATGATTGAGCTGGGATGTGAATCCAAGATAAATGCCTCCAGTGCCTCTGTTTGCCATTACAATGCTTTATTTCCTCTCTGCAAGTGGTGATTATTCATAGATCTCTATTCCCCCTAGTGCCTAAATCATTCTCTAGATGTTACTTAACCAGTTTGGGAGACTCCCTTTTCTATCTGGTTCATTACTATACTATTTCAAACAAAGTAGATACATTCTGTCAAAATGAATTTCCATAAAGTGAATCAAGTTTTTGAGTCTCATAAAATCAGAGGTGTGTTTCTATAAGGAAACATATTTCTCAGTAAGTAATGACAAAGTTTTGATAAGGAGAGGATTAAGATGGTAGCTAGCCCAGATTCATTTGGAACCAACAAATCAGTACTTACTGTCTTGAGATGGCAGTATACTTCTCCATTGGAGTACTCCGTTGACTTTCAAATGTCTCCTTTGTCTTCATTAGTTCACCTCACCATTCCTGCTGGGGTCTGATTGATAAACCATAAATATCCAAACATGGCTCTTCCCCTGATTACCTCTACATTTAACAGTTCTCAGAATTTTTGTACTCATCTCCTGGGATTTATCTGACATTTGCAATGTCTGATTCAGTTGGACAGCTACCACACATTTCAACTATAATTTCCACCATATTCTTTTATTTCTAACAAGTTTTTATTGAGAACTGTGGTGGATTGAATAATTGTGCTCAATTCTTTACCCCCCTGAACTAGTATTGCACATCTACACTCTTGGCATGGGCTCAGGTAGGCAGAGTATTATACTTTCTGCCTGTTGGCTTTGGGGTTAGCCAGATGACTTGCTGGTGTAGACGAAGGTTTGACATGGGGCCTTTACTCCTGACTTTGTCATGAGAAAAATGTACTTTAGGTAAGTGTAATTAATATATATTTGGTCTTTGTCCTGTATAGGTGGCAATGTGAAGCTTTTCGCTGGTGTCTGATTGGGGACAATCTTGTGGGACTGAACCCTTAACCTTTGGGTCTGTGCTAATTCCAGGTAGTTAGAATCAGAATTGAATTGAATTGTAGGACACCCAGCTAGAGAGTTGGAGAACTGGTTGTTGGTGTGGGAAAACCCCACACATTTGGTGTCAGAGTGTTGTGAGTAAAAATAATTCAGAAGTAGTGTTTGAGCCAACAAGGAGAGACACATGCACCAGGCCTAGACCAAACCTTCAGCTTAGAACTAAGCCCAGCCTAAATCAGCTGAAACCCAGCCAACCCAACAATGCATAAAATTCTGTAAGTTTTTGCGTTCATATAATGAAAAATAAGTTACCTGTCTTTTTCTTGAAGTACAGAATTTTACATATTGAACACAGTATATGTAATTCTACATACAAATATAGTAGCAGCTGTACAGGTTTAGAAATTTGATAATACAAAGATGGAAGGGAAAGAGAGGCCAGTTAACCAATTAGGCAAGACCTTGTAGGTAACCCTCAGTTTTGCAGAACTCCCTAAACCATTTTTTCAGTGCACTCAAGAATTGAAGAACCTCTCAGGAACTGAGACACAATAACAGACATGGTAAAAGAAACTAATGCACAAACCACAGAACAATTGTTTCTTCTATTATGAGATATTCCTTTCTAGTGACTGTAATACATATGTCCACTTTCCTAGATACCCCTTTCTAATATCAGGTATCAGGGAAGTAGAATCATCACAGACACCAGTTAGGTTTGGCAGCATATAGCAGATAACTACCAAATACAGTAGTTTTAACAAGATAGAAATTTGTTTCTCTCATGATAAAGAAATCTGCAGCTACCCAGTCCAGTGCTGGTATGGCCTGAAGGTTTCATCAAGGACCTACCCTCTTATCTCTCTGTTCCATCATTTTCGGTATGTAGCTCCCATCTTCAAAGTTGAAAGCCCAAGATGCTAAAACCCCAGCTATTACGTCCATATTCCAGGGAGCACAAGAGGGAGGAAGGGAAGCAAATCTTTACTGGATTTCACTTCTATCACATTCGCTAGAATTTATGATTGTAACTGGTGCAAGAAAGTGTCAAAATTTCAATCTTTAAAAGCACGCATGCATTGCTATCCTGAATTACTATTTTTGCTACTAAACAGAAAGGGAAAATTGGATGTTGAGCAAAGCAGGTAGCAATCTCTGCTTACCATATCTGTCTCATTCTAGTTGTCTATTTCACATTTTGATGTTCCTTAAATCAGATGCATTGTACTAACATTGATATGTACATTATTTTTGCCTAAAAACCATTATTAAATTGATAGAATGTTTATTGATTTTTTTTTAATGTGGTAATGATATGAATATTCTTGGTGAGAAGAAAATCCGAGCACATGAGTTTTGTAGGCTATGGTGAAGCCTTGTGAATTACCCTGGTCCCACAAAAGGGATAACATTTTCAGGATTAAAATGTTCGGGTCTGCCAGACTCAGAGTGTCTGTTCCATGAGCAAGAAATTCACCAAATTTTTGCCTTTGGGGCTTCCCTTTTCTAGAATCGTTGCAATCTCCCCTCCTAAGATGGTATCTAGTTATGGAAATATTTGGTTTTGGCCATCTTTGCTCTGGTCCTTCCTTTCTGTGATTACTCTCTGGTCACTTTGATTGAACTTCTCTATTGCCAAAGTTTTCCAGACAGGATGAGTTAAACCATTTCTTAGGATTTGTGACTTCTATACATTATGTGTTAATTTTAACTAGTTTAACTACCGAAGTTCACCTCACTTCCTAGTTTCTAGGGACACCTGTCTCTTTCAAGTACTTCTAACATGGGCCCAAAGAAAAATTGTCCATGTATTTAATTTGGAAAAAATTTCCAGTAATGCTTTAATTTCTGAATTCACGAAGTCATAGCTTCAGGTAAGAAGGGAAAAGAAAAATATACATTAAACTTTGTGGTCTATTTCATAGAATCACTTATGAAATTATTTCCTATATTCTTAAAAGATACAAAATTTGTTGAATATTTTTCTTCATTTCTCTTACAAGCAAATGCTTTATGTACTAAAGATCTATTTTGCTATATATTTGGCAAGCTTTAGATATAGTGTTCGAGATCCTTTGCTGCTTAGGGCTACTACTGATAAGAATAAAGCTATATTAAAAATAAGACATCAGTTTTAAAATCCTGATTTCTGCCATGTGAAAATGTGGGGAGAAATGTGCATCTTAGAGTCACTGAAAAATGATTTAGCAGAATTTTTAATGATAATTACTAGCATAAAATATAAACTGTAGATTATAAAGCCTGTAGGTAGAGGACTGTGTAAAACTAGGGGATTTAGAGTCTGGAATTAAAAATATTAGAGTATTCCAATTCTAGAAAACATATGCTTATGTTTGCACATAGCTCATGTGCATCAAAGGATTATTATGGAAACTCACAATCTTTGTACTTATCAGAGACTTTAAGAGGGTAATGGCTGGAAGTTTAAACATCATTAAAAGCATGGAGTTAATTAGCAAATATTTAACTGCCTGGACGAAGAAATCAACTACTAACGAGAAGGAAATAAAGCTTCTATCTGCTATAGTTCTTGAGCTTTCCAGGTTCACCCTTTATCACGGAAGGAATGAATTTGCCAGTGCATGCAGTGAAGTGTCTGCTATAGGCAATGTAGGTCTCTGTAACTCTCAAAGACTATTCTATTGTGCTTTAATTTCATATTTCTCCATAATTCATATTCTTTTCTAAGTTCAGTTGCCTCCCCAAACTATATGAACCCTATGAGCACATAATAATTATTGAGCGTTTACCCTGTGCCAGGCACGCTGGAAGGAAGTAGGATAAAAGAAGAAACTCTCTTTGCCATCACATGAGCAGTCTTATAGGGGAGACAGTCTCAGTAATGCCTTAATAGCACTTCTACAACTTGTAAATTTAATAGTACAACTAATGGCCCAAACAAGAATATAATCCTAATTTAGGGGGTTAGGAGATGGAGATATGACAATTGAGTCTTGAGAATAAAAACGCAGGAATTTAGCAGGGCTACACAATGAGGGGGTAATGGAGGCATTTCAAGTAGAGTGAACATGGGCACATCTTTGTTTTTATGTTTGTCTCACTTACTAGACCTTCTAGAGTGAAGACCTCAAACTCTGGTAATACCCATCATCCAGCCAAGTGTAGGACAAGTGTTTTTTTCAGTAAAAATGAGTGATCTACTCTAGAGAACATTGAGAATGGTCAAGAAACAGGCTAGTGCTTCTCACCTTGTTAAGCATGAGAACCACTTGGGGTCCTTGTTCCTATGCATCACCCGAGTTGCTGTATCAGTAGGTCTGGAGTGGGGGCCAGAAATTTGCTTTCAGTAAGCCCTATCCCCAACTCCAAAACCCCATTGTGACTCTAATGGAGGGGGTCTACTGAGTGCAGAGATGTAGGTGGAAAAGAATTTGTGGATACTTTGGAGATACTTACATCCTGGTTCTTATCAGCTACCTACCAGCTCACCAAATACACCTCAAAGTGCACCCCCTGTCAGCCATCAAAAGCTTTTTAATCAAACATAACCTCTGCTGCTCAGACTTGTAAGTTAATTTTCTGGCAAATATGATGAGAGGAAAATAAATCTGCCTCCTGAGACTTAACAGGTCTTCTTGATTTTTAAGTATTAGCATGTTTTTCAAGTGCTGCGTAGCTGAAAAGTGCTAAAAAAGCTCTAGGATTAGTCATTTCTCTTAAAAAAAAATTTCCAATGGCATAATACTTACCTTGAAAGATGAAAATTTCCACCTAAGGCATTTTTTTTCTATATTTTGTAATCATAGTTGAGAATTTATGCCAACTCTACCTTTTTTAGCTATTCAATGAAACCTTTCTAAACTGAGTTGAAAATAATTCCATCATGCCTTTAACACCCACTTGCTCTAATTTAACTCCATTTGTCTCTCCCTTACTTACTCTTTATTTTCTTGAGCATTCCAGCTGTTAACATTAAATCTAATTTTTGAATGTCAGCCCATGTCAAAGCAAGCCTTGATCCTTTTAATGTTAACCTATCACCAGCTCAAAGCTGCTTTATATCATGAGATATAGCTGTGTTTCCAACCCTGTGGGCATGGAGTGTGATTACACACACACGCTAGAGCTTCCCTATAACAATACTTTGGTGTAGTCTGGAATTTTATATGGGGTGGGTAGGGATTGAACCCCATCCAAAGTGCTTTGGTTACACAAATAGAAAAGGCTTTGTTACAAGGTGGTAGTGCTGCAGAAGTATTGGAAAGAATGTTGGCTCTCATCTAGTCTTACACCTTTATTTTTTTGTCTAAGAAAGAGTAGAATGTCACGGACAAAGCATATAGTTAATGACAGAGGTGTTGAAACCAGAACCAGACAAGAAACCTTAAGATCCGTAGTGTAACACTTCATTAATAGACTTAAATGTCATTGTCATTTACCTTCTCTTTCTCTCTCTCTCTCTCATGAAATGCAATTAAAAAACATTACCATTCTTATTCCTCCCATTTAGACAATTTTTGAGGTGCAAGAAAGGCAACTGTGTCTTCAAAGTTTGGCATAGATTTTTCTCCTATGCTTTCAGACCAGATGTACTTCACATTTAGAAAACTGGTCAATGAAACAGGGCATTGTCATTGGCTAAGCCCGAGGTGGAAGGAACTTATAGTAAGGTACAGGTGACTTTTTTTGTTATTCTACTGGGACATTGAGTTTTGTTACAGTAATTACTAATAAAGAATTCTGTTTATGAGAAAGATCACCAAATGAAAATAAATACCATTGCCATTTAATTTATGGCTCTTGGTGCAATATCATTAGAACTTTAGTAAGAGATTGTATCTTAATTAAATGAAAGAAATGATAAATGTACTTTTAAATGAGGGTGAATAGACATAAACTACACAAGTTAAATGTCCAGTTAAATGTTCACATTAAAAAGCCAATAATAAAAAAAGGATAAAGAAAACGGTCTTCTATTCATATTATGTACCTTCGCACTGAGGTTAACAGTCAATCATAATATTTTTCCTAGAGGAACGCATGGCAACCTAAGAAGGGAAGAACAATACCAAACAGTTAACTATAAGTCCTACAAGAAAATTCTGTTCAAAGTCCTATGAGACCTTAAGGGGAGAGTAATTAATTTTGTTTTGGAAGTTGGAAAAGACTTCAGGGAGGATATAATGGAAACAAGTGCAAGCTCAATAAAAAATGCCAAGCCGATGTTTTTTAAAGGTATAAATATAGCAGCATGATATTTTTTCTGAACATTAAAAAGGCTTTTATAAAGCATGATTAAAATAATGACTTCTATGGAATAAACTTTCTATATCCCATCTCTCTGACTGGGATAATAATGCCTGCCTTTTATTTTTATTTACTATTTTGTCAGCCTTTCCATTAAGTCTGGTCTATATAGTTCATGAATTTTTTTACATCACTTTTTGGATAGGAGCTTCTTGAAAAAGTCTATCTACATTTTCCTCTAGAAGGGTCACTTTATATTTTATATAATTCACATTCTTCTCTTCCCCCTTTCCCATTTATTTTATTCTTTTTTATAATATTTCAGTACTCAGGTTATAAAGAACTGGGAACAATGATATATATTAATATTTTTGTATTTTATCTTGTGATAAATTTAGAAACAAAATCCTAACCTCCTAGACCTAGATAATGGTCGTTAGATCAATTGCCTAACGTTTAAAATGTTGTCCAAGGTTTGTTGCAGGACTCCCACTGACCGATTCTGAGAAAAAGGTTCATGATTTGAGATCCTGAGAAGGAAGGAGTTAAAAGGAAGAAAATCTTGAAGGGTTAGATTGATCTCAAGGGATTTGGAAACTAGGCAGACGATCTGAAGATGAAAGGAAAGATTTGATTCTGTGCTGAATTACAAGTTTTGAAGGAAATTACAGTGTAATTTTGTTCAGCTATAGATAAGGATCCACAGCCTAAATTAGTAAAGTTCTTATAGATTATCTTTTTAAATCATCATTAAAAAGTATTTCTGAAACTGTGTCAGTTGTGAGCAATCACCCTTAAGGTACATGTGTAATATGAAAAACCTAAAAAAGAAGAGCGGTAGCAAACAGTGCATATTAAACATCAGTTGCAAAGGCGGGGACATCTAAAAGGCATGTCATTGCATTATACCTTTTCTCTGGGTCGGGGAGAAAGGAAAGGGGTACATCACTGCTGTCATGCCTTATTTACACACCTCACAAAAGCATCACCACGTACTAGTCAACCTCATGCTTTTAAGGGAGTTGTTACAGCCTTGGATTCTCTCACCCTACCCCTGAGGGGAAGGCAACATTTAACCAGGCCCCAAAGAGCAACACCTTGGAACCCCCTATAGCCCATTTGTTAGATTTGACTCCAACTCAGTCACTGGTAATACCCTCAATCTAGGTTTAAATGCATTTGGAATGTTGGCCAAACCAGTTAAGGTAATTGCTGGCCACGGTTAGGGTTCCTAGGAACATCCTGTCTTGCTGCAAAAACAGCATCATCTTTCCTCAGTTGCCAATAAATACCTGATTGGTCTGATTTCCAACTGAATTCCTATTTCCCACAGGGATGTGCTTATAGAAAGTTCGAGTGGCCCTTTGGTAAAAAAACAAAAAACAACTAAAAACAACACAAAAACCCAAACCAAAAACTCCCCCCAAAACAAACAAGCCACCGTGAATTGAACACCCACACTCACCTCTATGTTCTTCAGAAGCTCTCTCAAACAACAGTAAAGGTGGGAGAAAAAGAAAGGAGAAGGCAGTGAAACCTGGGTTGTTGTTGGGGGTGTGGTAACTGATGTAGCAGATCCAAGAAAGCTAGACCATCAGTGGGAAAGTTTAGAAGCACACAGATTCGCATTGCAGAATCTGCAAAAGATTTATGACCCTAGTAATTCTGGGTGTCCGATGGAAGGTAGAGCTAAAAAAGGAAAAAAAAAGATTCGTTGACAGTCTAAGACTTCACTTTCACACACTTCTTTAACCCCACTTAAATCATAGCATAGGTTTTGCTTGATTTGTTTTAAGGAATGAACTGCAAATGGCAAAAACCAAAACCAAAACTTTTTTTTTTTTTTGCATACTTTATGTTAGAATCTTTATCTGGGTACTTTAAAATTTTTTGCTGTTATGAGTAGTATATTCTTGAGTTTTCATTTTTCTAGCAGTTTGTTGCTGGTATACAAAAATGCCACTGACTTTTGGTTATTGATCTTATAACTGGTAACTTTGCTAAAATCTATGATTAATTATAGTAATTTGGGTAAATGCCTTTGGGTTTTCCATTTTAATAATCTTTGAGTAACGACAATTGACTTTATTTTCAATCTTTAGAGATTTTTTTGCTCCCCTTAGTCCATGAACTATGAAATTCAGTCCAAAGTTGAATAAAAATAGTTATATTGGGAATAACTATAATGATTCACCATTGATAATGTTTGCTATAACTTTTCTATATACACTGTGTTCAGGTTAAAGAAATTCCTTTTTATGCCTTACACACTAAAAATTTATATCAAAAATGATTATTAAAGGTTATTAACTACTTTTTCTGCATTTGAAATTATATAAATTTTCTTTTATATGTTAATGTAATACATTATTTAATAGATTTTCTAACATTAAGTCAACTTGTATTCCTAGAAAATATCCAACTCCGTGATGACGGATGATCTTTTTATGCATTGCTAAATTAAATTTGCACTTTTTCTTTTTTAGAAACTTTTTTTGCTCCTGCATTAATAAAAGATTGGCCTGTTTTTCACCCTTCTTTTACTTTATTTTTTGATAACAAGAGAAATTAGATATATAAACTGAATTGGAGAGTCTTCCTTTTATCTTATTAACGGGAAGTTTAGGTTTGGAGTTATCTCTGTTTTGAATATTTTGTTGAACTCTCCTACAAAATCACCTGGTCTTGCTATTTTCTTTGAGGGAGAATTCTGAACTAATAATCATTTTGATTTTTATTTCTAGACCAATCTTGAGTTTTTTTTTTTTGGTGACTTTTAAAAGTATTTTATTTATTTCACTTGATTTTTCAATTGTATTAGAGTTATTTATATTTTATTTCAATCTCTGCTACCTCTTTAGTTATGCCCTTTTCAATTGCTAATATTTTGTGCTGTCTCTTTTGTTTCCCTAACCAATCTTACCTGAGGTTTGTCAACTTCATTAGTTTCTTTTTCTTTTTTTTTTCCCTCAAGAAAACACTTTTGGTTTTGTCCATCCTCTCATCTTTTTTCTACTTCATACTTTTCCATTCTTAATTTATTCTTTCTACATTTTCTGGGTTTGTTTTGCTCATTTTCTAATGTCGTAAATGCTTATGGAATTGACTTTGAGTTTTGCTTTTTTTCCCTCCTAATATAAGCATGTTAGGCTTTAAATTTCCCTCTAAAAACTTTTGGCTACAGGGGCGCCTGGGTGGCTCAGTTGGTTAAGCGTCTGCCTTTGGCTCAGGTCATGATCCCAGAGTCCTGGGATCGAGTCCTGCATTGGACTTCCCGCTCAGCAGGAAGCCTGCTTCTCCCTCTCCCACTCCCCCTACTTGTGTTCCTTCTCTCTCTCTCTGACAAAGATTAAAAGAAACCCAAAACTTTTGGCTACACTTCAAAAGTCTTGAAACAATATTTGTATTAAAGTACAGCTGCTTCTGTTATATACGCTGACTTTGGTTGTTTATTTCTTGACGTGTTAATCTTTTAACCTCATGTGTTAATTTTTTATTGTGATTTCCTAATCCTTGGATTTCTATCTGGGGGAATTCTTTGAGGCCAGCACTTAAAGTGCATTTTTCCATAACTGTAGTACCTAAAGTTACAACTTTGGATCCTTTTAAACTAAAATTTCAGTTTGTTTCCAGGCGGTATAAATTTCAGGGCAAATCCATGTAAATATGACTTGTGGTTAAGCAATCTCAAGGGGGACTTTTTTTCTTTATTTCTCCTCTATCCAGAGAGAAGGTTGAGACAAACATCTTTCCCTTTGTAGGTCACATTTGTTTTCTTATTCCCCCAACCTAGGTGTTGCTCTCCAAGTGGTTCTGGTTTGATGCAAGTGTCTCTGATCCCACCTTCCACTCTGCTCTGGACCCTGGTTTTGGCTTCTGTTCCACCAAACACATGGCCAGTTAAAAACTCAGATGAGTCTATTAGAATGAGCAGATACCCTCAGGGATGAGGCCAGCTCCAGTGCTCAACTGATCCTCATGGAACCACACTTGCTCATTGTTTGTCTCCTCTATTTCCATTTCTTAACTTCCTGCTCAGCTCAGCTATGCTCTGAGAGAGATTTTTAAAAATATTTTACTTTGTATTATTTTTCTTGTTTCTGAAGGGATTTCTCTGCATATGTAGTCTGCCATACTTCTGGAAAGGGAAGACCAAATTTGTGACACTTTCTGTTGTAATTTATAGAAAACTCAGATCAGTTTGCCTTAAAGAGACATAGATAAAAACTCCAGAAATATGGTGACTTTTCTGTTTCATTTGAGTCAGCATATAAATGATATCCTCAAAGCCATGGATTATTCGTCTCTCCACTCTGCCTTTCATGATGTCAGCTTTAGTCCAAAGCTATCTGTCCCCCTGACACAGTCACAAAATGGCTGCCAGCTACTTGCAGAGCTACATATTTCACTATCCACATTCAGGTTGGAAGAGCCAGTCCCTTCTCTAACTATCAAATGAGTTTCCTGAACTATTCCCAATGAAACTCAATGAAAACACTGAACCACATTTTATAGCCAAAGAAATGTCATGCTCAGATTGACTTCGTTATGGGAAACACTTACACCTGTCCCTTGTTTATGACTAATTCCTTCCTGAAACCCCTGATGTTAACTGAAAAGTCATTAAGTGGAAAACCAATTTCCATTAATTTTAAAAGAAAAATTGTGATGCATTTTATCCCAATTCCCAACAATTGAACAATGCAAATAACTACATAATTTTCAAAACTCCAGTAATTTGAAAGTAAATACAAATTTATACACAAAATAGGATGTACTAAGGGTTTATCCTTTACCACTTTCTCCAATCATCCAATCTTTTGGGACTCAGTTCATCTCACACTCCAAAAGCACTTAAAAGTTCTATAATAGAAAAACACTTTTAGGATAAAGTAATAGCTGAGCAAAAGAATGCTTTGAAACACATGGAAATAGTACATGTTCACAACAGACTAAGAGTTGTTGAAGCAGCAAACCCTTTATCCCCCTCATTTGGCATACATAAGCAAAGTCAATTGTTTTGGGTTTATCTAAACATTGCATGTAATTCAAATTAGATCCATATGACATTGTCTGACTAGAAAATGTTTGTGTTGAGTACATTGATGAGCATGTCTTCTCCTGTACCATAATCTTGAAAATATTATTTATATTATTCTATTTTTAGTGTGTTTTAGGATAAAAAGGAAAAGCCTCATGTAGGTAAAAGAAATTGTCTGAAAATGGTTTGACATTTCAAAAACTATATACTATTCTATCACAAAGCAGAACATTTTATATGAGGTAGGTCTGTACTGTGGCAGAAGAGATGGGTTTATGCTGACTCAGACTGATCAGGGCTTGTCCTTGGGGATCAGTCTCTGCCGACCCCCATGCTGTACACAAAGGGTGAGGAAGAGAAGGAATATCAATGAGATAATCACAATGCCTTTTCAGCCAGCTTTATTGCAGTGTTCCTCTAAATTAAATTTAATCTACACTGAGATCCCACTCACATAAATGATGGGACATTTAATTTTCATAATCATTGGGGTTTCCTCCCTCTCTGTGAGATCAGGGAGGCGCTGGTTAGTCATGGTGGTCGCCAGTATTGATGCCGCTCCTTCTCCTTATTGATGCCATCAAGCATTAACTCCCAATATCAATCAAGCATTCAGCTCTGGGTGGACTTAGGGATAAGCCCATCAGCCATTTATTCCACCAATGACAGACTTTGCCTTCTGCTCACCAGGGCACTATATAATGCCCAGCTTTGATTTCTCACTTCTGCTGTTCCCACTCTTTTCTGCTTTCTCTTCCCTGTTCTAAAACTTTGCTTCCCATTTTCTTTCTAAGAAAACAATTTTATAGCTATGATTCACATACCACACTATTCACCCATTCAAAGCCTAGGATTCAATGGTCTTCATTATAGACACAGAGTTGTTCAGTGATCAGCACAATTTTAGAATGTCCTTATCCTCCTCAAAAGAAATCCCCTACCCATTATTAGTCATTCCGCATTTTTCTCCAGCTCCCCTAATCCCTGAAGCCCTAGGCAATTACTGATCTACTTTCTGTATGTATAGATTTTCCTATTCTGGACACTTCATATAAATGAAGACATAAAAAAGTGTAGTCTTTTGCATCTGGCTTCTTTCACTTAACATAGTGATTTGCATTTCATTCGTGCTATAGTATATATTAGTAGATAATTCCTTTTTATGGTTGAGTAATATTCCATTACATGGATACTACACTTTGTTTATTAATTCACCAGTTGATGGACGTTTGAGTTCTCAGTTTGGGGCTATAATGAATAATGCTGATATAAACTCTTGCAAAATGTCTTTGTGTGGACTATGATTTTATTTCTGTTGGATAAATTTCTAGGAGTAGGATTACTAAGTCATATGTTAACTTTAACTTTTTAAGAAACAGCTATATAGTTTTCCAAGGAATTATACTATCTTATATTCTGATCAGCAATGTTATGAGGGTTCCAATTTCTCCACATCCTTACCAACACTTGTTACTGTTTATCTTTTGAGTTATAGCCCTTCTTTTAAGTGTGTAGTGATATGCATTATATTTTTAAAATTGTAATTAGCTATATTTAAAACTTGGGAGAAAATCTAGGCATCTGCCCTTGTCAGAAATACTCAGATGTTCTAGCAACACTGCATCTCAGCACTTAAGGAAGCAATTGGCTGAAGCTGTGTAATTGCCCTTTATTCTGGTACCCTCTCCAGTTTTTTGCACTCACTTCTTATTTTATGAGCCTGACACTGAGGGTAAGTGTCCGTTCTCATTTTTCTTATAGTTGTACTGTTGTTTTTCTGGAGATAAGATATGTTTTATGTCTTATGTCTCTAGCAAAAGTAGAAAATGAGATAGAGACTTGGAGGGCAATATAATTAAAGTAGGAGAGAGCAGAGTTCTTTGTTGAATTAAAGACAACTCCTAAGTGTTTATAAAAAATAAATTCAAAATGGATTAAAGATCTAAATGTGAGCCTTGAAACCATAAAAATCCTAGAGGAGAACACAGGCAGTAACCTCTTTGATATCAGCCATAACAGCCTCTTTGTAGATATGTCTCCAGAGGCAAGGGAAACAAAAGCAAGAATAAACTATTGGGACTTTATCAAAATAAACAGCTTCTGCACAGTGAAGGAAACAATCAACAAAACTAAAAGGCAGGTTTTGGAATGGGAGAAGATATTTGCAAATGACATAACTGATACAAGGTTAGTATCCAAAATCTAAAAAGAATTTATCAAATTCAATGCCCAAAAAGACAAATAATCCGGTTAAAAATGGGCTGAAGACCTGAATAGATATTTTTCCAAAGAAGACATGCATATGGCCAACAGACACATGAAGAGATGCTCAACATCACTGATCATCAGGGAAATGCAAATCAAAACTACAATGAGCTATCCCCTCACATGGGTTCAAATGGCTAAAATCAACAACACAAGAAACTGGTGAGGATGTGGAGAAAGGGGAACCCTCTTGCACTGTTGGTGGGAATACTAACTGGTGTAGCCCTTGTGGAAAATGGTATGGAGTTTCCTCAAAAAGTTAGAAATAGAACTACCCTACGATCCAGCAATTGCACTACTAGGTATTTACCCAAAGAATATAAAAATACTAATTCAAAGGGATCCATGCATCCCCGTGTTTATAGCAGCATTATCTACAATAGCTCAATCAGTGTGTGTGTGTGTATACACACACACACACACACACACACACACACTGATTATATAGTCAGTGTTTTTGTATGTATGTGTATATATACACATATACATACACACACAATGGAATATTATTCAGCCATAAAAGGAATGAAATCTTGCCAGTTAGAGAGTATTATGCTAAGAAAGACAAATACCATATGATTTCACTCATATGTGGAATTTAAGAAACAAAATAAATGGGCAAAGGGGGGAGAAAAAGAGGCAAACCAAGAAACAGACTCTTAACTATAGAGAACAAACTGATGATTACCAGAATGGAGGTGGGGGAATGGGTTAAATAGGTAATGGGGATTAAGGAGTATACTTGTTGTGAAGAGCACTGGGTGTTGTACAGAAGTGTTGAATCACTATATTGTACACCTGAAACTAATATTATACTGTATGTTAACTGGAATTCAAATAAAAACTTAAAAGGCTTCTCTTACATGTTTGCAATATGCAAAGTATGTCTTTGTCAAAAGAATGCAATTTAAAACATTATGAACAAACCATACAAAGACAATGTATGATGGAAATTTTAATGAACTGAGAAAAACAATAGAAATTTGAATGGAGTCCTATTTTGAATCAAATAAGTAATGCTAACATGAAAAGTTATCTATTAATACAAATGTAAAAGAGCTTATAAATTTTAAAATACATGTTTTGATTATCTTAATTTTAGGAAAACCGTTTCTTTGGCAGGCAATAATCGAGTATACTTTAAACTAAAATTGGTTTTCAGAATTGGACATTATAAGCATTCCCCAGTAAGAGTTGAAGACCCAATTCCAAACAGGATTCTTTCCTTCAAACTTTTTGAAAATTAATATTGTTCACTTCCTCTCTCTCGATTAATACTGATAGAATGAATGAAGAGTTATCAAATAAAATCATATAGCAGTATCATATACTGAATGCTGAATATGATGGTGTTGGAAAATTAGATTTCTTTAAATGTCTTGAGAGTAGTTATTCTAAATATAAAACCAAACTATGTTTGGAAGTAACTACATTTGGGTACATCTGTTCTCCATTATGCAATGGAATAAAACTAAATATTGTTCCCAATTAAGGGATTTAAGGCCAAATTCTGGACTGTCCATTTCAAAGAGAAATGCAAGACAATACATCTTATTTAGAACAAAAAAGTTAGTTTTAGAATTCTAATCCAGAAGAATTAGAATTAGAAATTTTTAAATTTTTTTGTTTTGAATTTCATCTATAACCCAAAATACCATTGTCGGTTTAGATTTTGTAGTGTACTTCTAATATAGTAAAAATAAATGTTGATTTTATTTTAGGAAGTTAATATTCTTGCCTTGGGGTGCTGTACACACATTACCTACTTGGATTTTTTTGACTTTTGATTTTTGAACACCTGTGTAAAAGAAAGTGTTCAGGGATTCTTCGTATTTCTTCCTGATCCAATCCAGATTATCAGGATGAGAGGATGCATAGAAACCATGAGCAGATGCTCAAAAATAGAGAATCTTCATTTGTTAAAGATAAGAGCACAGAATGGACTAGGAGGAAACAAGTACTCAGCTGATGGAGAAGGGGGAGACCCATCATTTATTTTGGTCTGCAGGATGGAACTCCAGTTTGAGGCTGGTGGAGGTAGATAAGGGTGGCAAGAGAAAAAGTCTTGGCTTGTGTTCGCTTGTTGGTTGTATCTCATGGGTTGCAGAAGCTCAGCACAGGCATTGCACTGACCATCTTAAATACTTAAGCCTATAGCAGCCCTTCTCCTGGGCAAGCACATAGAACTCTGCTCTTGGAGGGCTGTGGCAAAACCTAGTTAGAACAGAGGGGTTAAATGCTTCCTGAGTTCGGTACAGTTAGTTCCATATCCGTGTTTACAAGCGAAAGATCCCTGCTTCTGACCCCTACAGCAATTGGCCTGTGCTCTTAAATATGTACTTTAATCACCCCTTTTATCTTGGTTTGAAGAGCTGGAACTGGCATTTATTAATCATAATGTTATTCATTCTGCTTTAAATCCAATGACAGTGCTCAACTCTATAACCTCCTGAGGCAGTGGGTATCACAGGTTGGCTAAATGTGGTACAAAGTAATAGTTTCTTCAACTTGCTCTAAATTTATCAGCCATTAATTCCACCAGATGACATTTCATTCTTCAGTGACATTATGGAACATTCAGTTCTTTGGCTGAGAGTACAAACAAAACCCTCTGTCAGGCTCTCAGACGTTAAATAATCACCACTTGCCATTTTCCCTTTAAATATGTTAGCCTGGTTTGATTGACTTGGAGAAAATCTTAAACTCTTCTAATTTGCCATAATTGTATTCAAAGTTTATTCTCCTCTCCCAGTCTTCCTTGGGAATCAATTCAAATGTGTATTTATTATTGGGTATATACATGAGGTAGGCTATTTGGTAGAATTGGTATCCATTTGTGTGAGGAGTGCACTGAGGGCTTCTAAGGTATCGGGCGTCTTGTGATGATGATGACTCACAATAAATTGTCTGTGTCCAGCACTTCCGGGGAGTAGGTGACAGGACACATTCATGCTTTGAAAACAGTTGAATTAGTTCCATGCCTGCCACCACCTCCCTCCCCTGCCAGTTCTTCCACTCACTCTGATTTATGAAATTCCTCTATTGAGGCTCAGTGCCTTTGATCCCTATTCCAATGAACACTTCTTCAGAGAGAGAGAGAGAGGTGTTATTTAAGCTACTGTCAGCCATTTTCTCCTGGGCACAAATTGTCATGATGTATGATGCCTCTTTTCCTTTAAACCAGTCATTTTCAAATCATGTCCTGTAGGATCCCAGAGTCCCAAGGGTATCGTAGGGATCATTGAAGGATAAGAAGAGATCAGATAGGCTTGACTTCAGCAGCCACTCTGCTTACCTGCTGTAGATATTTAGCTTCAGTGTAAGATTTCATATGATAAGAAAATTTTATATTACTGCTATTATATATGTTTTAGACTCTGAGGTTAGACCCTTAGCATGACCCCAGGAATGAGCCTCCATTATTTTTGTCATTTACCCTTAGTTGATGCTCTCCTATTCTACATTCTCCCATGTAGCCCTTGTTCTTGATTAGGGCACTCTTCCAGCATCCGCCGTTGCTTCCATCTCCCAGACGATAAGCCAGAGCCACTCTCTTGCCTCCTATATGATTCTAATCTTCGCTGTACTAGAAAGAAAGAAGAAATAAGACTAGGAAGAGAACAGCTACGAACATGCTTCCACTACTTCCTGCCTTCCTAAAATAGATATAGAATATCACTATCTTAAGAGCTTTGGAATGGATTCCTCCAAAAGAGAAAAGTAGCTATTTCACCCTAAAGTCAAACACATTGAGAGCCTGGATAGCTGGAACTATAAAAAAACAAACAAACAAACAAACAAACAAACAAAACTAAAGTCACTTGCTACTAGAAAATGTGGAAAAAAAATAACTTAGAAATAATAGAAAATGAGCATACATTAGAACGATTCAGATTAATCTCTTCATTTTCTCTTTTGATTGTATTATTGACTGACAAAGGGAAGCTAGTATTTTAGCTTTGAAGGCATTGGTAAAAGGTCATATAAAAAGATCTAAAAACTTAATTCTACAAAATTCCACAAAATTGAAATCTTCTAAACAGTAAAAATAATAAAACTAAATATAAAATGATATAAATAGCAAAACTAAAATTTAAAAGGAGTAAATGAACTAGCAAAAATTTTACATAAAATTTGACTAAGGACTATATAGTCAAGTTATAAACAATAGAAACCAGTTCTAGTTAACAATTTTATAGTAAAAAATTGGAATTAAGTTTTATGATGCAGCTTGTAAAACTAAGTTGGAAAACGGGGGAAGTGTGTAAATAAGGGTAACAAACTAATGGCTGAGCAATCTTCTCAGAAGCTGTAAGAATCCTAACGTAGCTTTCATCATTTTCTATTTTTGTTCCATTCTTAAAGTTCAAATCGCAGGGGCCATATAATGGGCCAGGGAATAGGGATATGCTGAATGCCCCACCAGTGTAGCTTGCAGAAGAGGGGTAGTTCCCAAAGGAAAATCCAGGTATGAAAGGGAAAGGGCCCTGTAGGCAAAAGGAACAGATGCCCACCATAGAGCTCACTCAGTTTCAGAAAAACGGGGGGGTGGGAATTAATAAATGGACAAAGGCTGTGCATTATATAATTCCTAGAAGATGCAATGTAAAGCAATATAGGTGAAAAAAACAATCTTATAAAAAATAAAATACCAAGTAAAACAGAACTTTTTTTAACCATTAAGAGAATAGCACCCCTCAAAAGTTAAGCATAAAATTACCATATAATCCCTCAATTCTACTTCTCAATATATATTCAAAAGAATTGAAAGTTAAGAACTCAGACACTGTACACCAGTGTTCAAAGCAGCATTATTCACAATAGCCAAAAGGTGAAGCAACCCGAATGCTTGACAGATGGAGGAATAAACACAATGTAGTATATAAATACAATGGAATATTATGTAGCCTTTAAAAGGTATGAAATTCTGATACGTGCTACAATATGGATGAACCTTAAACATTTTGCTGAGTGAAATAAGCCAAACATGAAAGAAAAAATATTGCATGATTCCACTTAAATGAGGTACCTGGATTAAGTCTCAGACACAGAAAGTAGAATACAAGTTACCAGGGACGGGAGGAGGGAAGAATGAGAAATTGTTTAATACGTACAGAGTTTCTGTGTAGGATGATTTTTAAAAAGTTCTGGAAATGGATAGTGGTGTTGGTTGTACAATATTATGAATGTACTTAATACCACTGAGTTGTACCCTTAAAATTTACCCTTTTAACCATTTTTTTATCTTACATGTATTTGACCACAATCTTTTAAAAGATGAGTAGCTGCTTAGAATAATGTTATGTTTAACTAGTACATTTATACTGAGGGTGGAAATGCAAATTTATACAACCCATTTTGGAAAGCAATATGATCATTTTTATCAGGAAACTCTAAAGTGTTCCTATCTTTTGACTTAGCTGTCCTGTTCCTGAAGATACCATCTTACAATAATGAAAACTTATTTGCATGAAGATGATGATAGCAGTATCAAAAAAATAATAGGTTAACAAACCTAAATGTGCAAAAAGGGAACTATGTCACACTAACTCAATGAAACATTATGTAATCATTAAAAATTATGATTGAGATAACTGATAAGATTACAAGATGGCATATGCGATGAATATAGTTTTGTTAAAATGTTCATGTCAATAACACGCAGGAGTGAAAATTTCTGTGGTAAACTGAGGGAATTGTAATTAATATATTTCCTTTTAAATTTGTCTTTAACTTTTTTTATTTTGCCTTAATAAAAAAGTGATAATACTTAGCATCAAAGAAAACTAAATAAACATTTAAAATATATTGTTACAAAAGATAGAAAAGAGAAACAATTCTTAAATACTCATAGCAGAAATTATAAGGAAAATTTGAAAAGTAATCTTCTTCCCCATTATTTGTATTGTAAAAGATACCTAAATGATACTTATCAACTAGACTAATAAGAAGAATCCACTTTATAAAAAAGCTTATTTATAAAACTATACACATTCTTTTAGGGCTGGAAGGAGCCTGGAGACTTATATAATGTAGCTATATTATGAAATGCACATTTTACAGAGCAATGGAAAAGAGAAATAAATTGTGAGATGAAGTGGAAAATGGTTTTACAGATATTGGCAAAAAGAAGACAGGATAATAAAACAGAATGTCTCAGGAAGATTCTCAGATGCAAAAATCTTCAAAGAAGCATTTCTCACAAGAAGTGGCAGGAAAGAATATCCGTGTGTTAAAAGTCTCGGAATAACTACGTATAACATCAAATGGCATTGCCTCTCATAAGAAATTAAAAACGGGAGAAAATATGTAGGAAAAAATCTAATGAGCAAATAATTTGAAATTAGGAAAAGAGAGCTGAGAACAAAGGAACTGAAAACTTTCACAGCCAGAAAGTACTTCCTTAGTGTACCGATCTTTCTGGTACTTTTCCTAGATAGGAGTAAATTCCCAGCCTCTATAGCATCGGAAGGGATTTTAGAGATCACATAATAAAATTTCCTTTTCTAGTTGGGTACTCTAAAGTCTACAGGTAACAGCAAGTAAAGAGGATAAAGTTAGCCAGGAGGCCGGGCTCTGTGGGGCCCCACATTGCTAATACATTGCCTCCATGTTCCCACACCTATAGTGGTGCTGAGGGAGGACGCTGCACCCCTTCCCCCACGCTGGGCTTCCTTTGTTGAAAGACTGCTTTCTCCCATGGCCTCTTTCTCCGGTCCTCTTCAAGGCTATAAATAACTCCATCCTGCTGCCATCAAGAGGTCTTTGTTCCATGAACTTGCCATGCAATATTATCATTGCATATTGCATACCATGGGGTTCCTCCCAGGAGTGTTCAGTAGAGTTTAGAACTGAGATAGAACCACATGAAATAGTGCAAAAAGATAAACTATTCAGGGCTAAATCAGAGGTCAACATACCACTATAGAGTCTGAGGAAGAAATCCATGTGGATAGGCTCTATTAGGGAGGCAGAAAAAGGGAAAGTAAAGCACTGCTTGTTAATATAGGATCCGAGGATCATCTGCAATTGAATCACTGGGCAAACTAATTTTAAGTGTGAAACCAGGAGTCAGCATTTCAACAAGATCCCAGGTGATTTTTGTGCATGGAAAGGTTTAAGAACCACTTTCAGGTATTTGGGAGTTGGTGAAGAAAATGGCCTGAACCTGCAGTAAGAAGAAGCCTGATGTGTTCTGGAACTGTCCATGGAGTCAGACCACTCAAATAATATGATGTGAGAACTAATATAAAAAGATACCTCAGTAGGAAGCCATGAAGCAGAATAATGTTTAACTTGTATAAACAGAAGAGAATAATGATGACCTTTAACCTTGTGTCACTACTGATATAGAAATAAAGGTACATGGGAGAAAATAATGCAGGATGGATTCTCTGAAATTGTGAATCAAGATGACACATCTAATGGTGTTTACTAGAGTCAAGTGGGTATCTTAAAATTTCTCTAGGTACAACTCTTAATTCAGATGATTCACTATTAGAGGAAAAAAAACATACAAATGATTTAATAACTAGACAGGATTTCCTATTGTTTTTGCCTTACACTGGAGCTTGAAAAGATAATCTTTTTCATCTTATAGTTCAGCATATCAATTTATACTATAACACCTGGATATCTAGTAGAAATGATTCAATTGTAGTCTCCTTATAGCAGTTCAATTGAAAAAATAATAAGCATGTTAGTTTGAATCAGTCATTTTGAGAAAACCAATATGGAATCTCTTTTGGATGAAACTCCTGGGTCCCCTGCTCCATCTCAAGCAGGCATTCCCATGGCCTCTCATGAATCCCAGATCTCAGAGATGTGGTAGATTCTCTCCCTTCTCTCTAGCTGCTCTCACTCTCAAGACTGTATATGTAATTAAGATATAGTCTCCTTCGCTTTCTGGCTTTTCTTTGACACAGAATTAAAAGATCACACATTCTTTTTATTTTAGGGTTTTGCTCCTAATACTGTCTGAAAAGGCGAGGGTTGGGGGGGGGGGAAACAATGAACGTTGGAGTGTTGAAAGCTTTAAGAATTCTCCAAAAGCTCTTATAGTAATTACTCTTGTTGTAGCCTAGCCTGCAATTGGGGCTGGTCTCCTTTTCTTGCCTTCTGCATGGATTCCCTTTCTGCATTATCCTGATGAAGTCTCTGTATGGCATATTTAAAAAACATTGGGGTGGGGCATGAGGCTGACATCAGTCCTTCCTCTCTCCTCCTTCACATTCCCACCCATAAGGGACCTTCTTTCTAGAAAGCTCTTCTGGGGGCACCTGGGTGGCTCAGTCATTAGGCGTCTGCCTTCGGCTCAGGTCACGGTCTTAGGGTCCTGGGATCGAGCCCCACATCAGGCTCCCTGCTTGGCAGAAAGCCTGCTTCTCCCTCTCCCCAGTCCCCCTGCTTGTGTTCCCTCTCTCACTGTGTCTCTCTCTGTCAAATAAACAAATAAAATCTTAAAAAAAAAAAAAAAAAAAAGTTCTTCTGGAGATTCAGGGTTGAGATAATAGGTGGGAAATCTGAGGAGATCTGTTTCCCTATGCATATCTCCAGGCAGCCTCCCCACCAGCCTTCAGGCTCCATGTCTTCCTGGTTTACATAGGAAAATATGAATTGGGTGAAACCTAGACCATGATCATCTATCCCTTCAGTGCTGTGGAAAGTTCTAATTACCTTGGAGTTCATGAGAGACACTTTCATGAAGAAAGACATTTTTATTCTCTCCAGGGATGATTTCAATTCCCTTAAATTGGGCCTTTCTGTTGTCCTGGGCTCATCTTGGGTCACTTCCCTTAGAATCCCACTCCCCTTGTTCCTGAAATACCCTGTTAACAAGTTTCCCAGGCTTCCTTCTTTAATCACACACATAGTTCCTAAAACTCTGTTCTGGGGCTGTAAGGAAGACAAAAGGCAAGTATCTTTGTAATTCTCACCTGGAATTCCTACAGTTGCCTCTTCAGTTACCACCTTGCTGAGGGTGTTTACCGCTCCATTTGTACACAGTGAATAAGGTCTTCTTTCACACAAGGTGGATTTGGTTATGTGGCAGGAATATTAATGTTTTTGTTGTCAGTTATTCATTGTAAGACCCATATCTATTTCCTAGAATCACCTGCCCAGTGTTGCATAAAAGGGGAATGGGCAGCAAATGCTCTAGATGTGAGAAGGGGTTTTGTGCTGCTATACGTATCTTGTTTTTCTAATGCATTTAAGCAGGATTATTAAGTACTGTGTGGGATCTGTGTTTCCTTCACACATTCCTTCAAATTCCCAAAGGAATTGTGCTTTTAGTAAATACTACACATACAGAACAGAAAAGCCAAACAGTGCTCTAGGACAGAGCTATGAAAGAAGGAAGTACAGAAGCACATTTCCCCCATTCCAAGGCACATTCTCTTCCTTAAAAATGATAAATGTTTCTGTAAGACTAGCCTGAAATGTACTGGAAATTACAATAGTAATGATAAGTTTAGAGTCCCAAAGGTTAAAATTTAGGAATAAATTACTCAACTCATGATAATAAAGTTTAATTTAGAAATATGAAAGTTCTTAGTGGTTGTATTTTGATTCTATAGTGATTGTATATGTATATTTAGGGAAATAACCTAATTTGAAAATTTTAAAATGCCTTTTTTTAATAGAAGTACAATTTAAGAAAGTTTCACCATAACCCCAAATATTTGTACTGTTGCTACCTTAATTGAGGAGACTATCTTGAAACCTTTAAATTTGCATTCTAATGAACAGATTTCTTCACCAGTATTTTTTTTCCTAGAGAGAAATAACTTTAAATATTCAAGCAATTTCATTTTTTATGTTTACATTTAGCTGGTTTAATAAAGTACTATATTGAAAAATCACATGGTTTTTTAAAATTGTGGTTAAAAAAACATTAAGTTTAACCATTTTAAGTCTAAAATTAAGTATATTCACATACTAAAAGTTCTGAGAATTTCTGAACATTTTTTTCCTTTGTTTGAATGAGGTGTTTCCCAAACTTATTTGGCTAAGGAACTATTTTGTCATAAAACCTATAAATGTTGAAGGAAAAAGCATAGCCTCTAAAACATGAGACCACATCTCCTCAGCTGTGTCTCAGCACTGGAAGAGTGTTTTTCGACCTGGAGTCTGGATTTGACACTCAACCATCCTCCTTTATACCATATTTTCATATTTACTTTTAGATAGAGATTTCTGTATGCTCCATAAATGCTGTCACCAAGATACTCCTTACTGTAAATGTCAAGTTGATTAAACTTTCATTTGAAAGAATGGTAAGGCAAGCCTGACAATACATTTTTCTTAGCTTGGGGTTTGAAATGATGGCATAAATCCCAGGGGGCAGATCTATGATCCTCCAGGCTAAAATAAAAACTGTTTAGCTATTACACCTCCACTATATGTGAGCTATAAGCCCATCTCACACTATGAGAGAAACAAACGACTCAGCTGCAAATGCTTTTAAAGTACTAGAATAAAAACAGTAAAGACAGGTAAATGAGAACATTTCTATGCACATGCAACATTAATATTGCATTGAAAATCTGAGCCTGTGTGGACTGTATTTAGAGATACAAACAATAATTCCAGAAAAGACTACATAAAATACAAGATGAATCATTGTTACTACACAAAAGCTTCTGAAATTATGCACAGAATTTAAGTGAGGAAGGCTTGAGTAATAACTAGGAAATGACTGATTTTCCACTGGAGATATTTTGTTAATTATTTCAAGGCTCTATAGGCAATTTAACACCTTGTGGGGCTGTCATTATGCTCCATTTACAATAACAGCAATTTCTCTCTAAGTATTTGGCAGTGCGTCAATCAACCCCTTCCCTATATGTCTTCCCCAATTATGATTGAATATTTGTACTCATGTCTTACCACTTTAACTAAATTTAAGCTCCTTGAGGGCAGTAGTGATATTTAAATCAATTTGGTATGCCCTTCAGAATGAGACCCGGTATTAAGTACCATTTTTTATGTTTCAGATGTAGAGCATTTTAATTCAACATCTGTATTCATTACAAAGTGATCACTCCCAAAAGTCTAGTTACCGTCCACCTCCCTACAGTTGACGCCTTTCCCCCACCCAACCCATTTCCCTCTGGTGACTACCAATCTGTTCTCTGTATCTAGGAGTTTGTTTTTGTACTGTTTTGTTTGTTCATTTATTTTGTTTTTAGATTCCACATATGAGTGAAATCATACAGGATCTTATCTTTCTCCTTCTGATTTATTCCACTTAGCATAATGCTCTCAGGGTCTATCCATGTTGTTGTAAATGGCAAGATTTCATTCTTCTTTATGGCTGAGTAAGTACTCCATTGTATATATATACACCAGATCTTTATCCATTCATTCCTTGATGGATATTTAGGGGTTTTTTTGATACAAATTGGCTATTGTAAATAATGCTGCAATGAACATAGGCATGCATATATCATTTTGAGTTAGTGTTTTTGTATTCTTCAGATAAATACCCAATAGTGACATAGCTATATCATATGGTAGTTCTATTCTTTTTTTGAAAAACTTCCATACCGTTTTCCATAGTGGCTATACCAATTTACAGTCTCACCAACAGTGTACAAGGGCTCCCTTTTCTTCACATCCTAACACTTATGATTTCTTATCTTTTTGATAATAGGCCTTCTAATAAGTGTGAAGTGACCTTATTGTAGTTTTGATTTGCATTTCCCTAATTAGTGATGTTGAACATCTTTTCATATGCCTGTTGGCCACCTAAATGTCTTCTCTGGAAGAAACAGGCTATTGAGATCCTTTGTCCATCTTTTTTTTAAAGATTTTTATTTATTTGACAGAGAGGGACACAGCAAGAGAGGGAACACAAGCAGGGGGAGTGGGAGAGGGAGAAGCAGGCTCCCCGCTGAGCAGGGAGCCTGATGCGGGGCTCAATCCCAGGACCCTGGGACCATGACCTGAGCCGAAGGCAGACGCTTAATGACTGAGCTACCCAGGCACCCCTCCTTTGTCCATTTTTTAAATTGGGTTGTTTGTTTTCGTTTTTGTTGTATAAGTTCTTTATGTCTTGGATGTTAACCCCTTGAATATATGATATGTGAATATCTTCTCCCATTCAGTAGGTAGCCTATTCATTTTGATGATGGTTTCCTTTGTTGTGCAGAAGCTTTTTAGTTTGATACGGTCCCTTATGTTTACTTTTGCTTTCATTTATCTTGCCTTTAGAGTCAGTTTTTTTTAAAAAAATTACTTTAAGATCAATGTCAAGGAGCTTACTGCCTATGTTTCCTTCTAGAGATTTAATGTTTTTGGGTCTTACATTCAAGTCTTTACACAAAAATTAACTCAAAATGAAGTATTAGTGGTCTGATTTCGTTCTTTTGCAAGTGGCTGACCAGTTTTCCCAACACTATTCATCCAAGAGATTGTCCTTTCTCCATGGTATGTTCTTGGCTACTTTGTTATAAATTGATTGACCAGATGTGTGGGCTTATTTCTGGGCTTTCAATTCTGTGTCATTGATCTATTTTTCTGAGTCCCAGTACCATACTGTTTTGTTTACTATAGCTTTTAGTATAATTTGAAATCAGGGAGTGTGATACTTCCAGATTTGGTCTTCCTTTTTTTTTTTTTTTAATTTTAATTCCAGTGTAGTTAACATACAATATTATATTAGTTTTGGTATAAAATATAGTGACTCAACAATTCAGTATATTATTCAGTGCTCATCCATATAGATGTACTCTTAAACTCCTTCATCTAATTCACCCATCCCGCCCCCTACTCTCCCCTCTACTAACCATCTATTTGTTCTTTATAGTTGAGTCTGTTTTGGGTTCATCTCTCTCTTTCTCTCTCTCTTTTTTTTTTTTTTTTGCTTTGTTCATTTTGTTTCTTAAATTCCATATAGGAAACAAATCATATGGTATTTGTCTTTCTCTGAGCGTTTATTTCACTTAGCATTATACTCTCTAGATCCATCCATGTAGTTGCCAATGGCAAGATTTTCTTCTTTTTTATGTCTGAATAGTATTCCTATTACATACATATACCACATCTTCTTTATCCATTCATCTATCAATGGACACAGGCTGCTACCATAACTTGGTTATTGTAAATAAAGCTGCGATAAACATAGGGGGTGCATGTATCCCTTTCAGTCAGTGTTTCCATATGCTTTGGGTAAATACCCAGTAGTGTGATTACCAGATCCTAGGGTAGTTCTATTTTTAATTTCTTGAGAAACCTCCATACTGTCTTCCACAGTGGCTGCATCAGTGTGCATTCCCACCAATAATTTACGAGGGTCCTTTTTTTCCCACATCCTTGCCAACCCTTGTTTCTGGAGTTTTATATTTTCCCCATTCTCACAGATATGAGGTTATATCTCATTGTGGTTTTTGATTTGCATTTTCCTGATGATGAGTGATGTTAAGCATCTTTATATATGTCTGTTGTCCATCTGGATGTCTTCCTTAGAAAAATATTCATGTCTTCTGACCATTTTTAAAATTAGATTATTTGGATTTTTGGTGTTGAGTTCCATAAGTTCTTTACCTATTTTGGATACTAACCTGTCTATACTCACTTACCTGATATGTCATTTGCAAATATCTTTTCCCATTCTGTAGGCTGCCTTTTAGTTTTGTTCATTGTTTGGTTTGTTATGCAGAAGCTTTTTATTTTGATGTAGTCCCAATAGTTTATTTTTGCTTTTGTTTTCCTTGCCTCAGGAGACAGATCTAGAAAGATGTTGCTATGACCAATGTCAGAGAAATTACTGCCTGTGCTCTTTTCTAGGAGTTCCGTGGCTTCAGGTCTCACATTTAGGTCCTTAATCCATTCTGGGTTTATTTTTGTGTATGGTGTAAGAAAGGGTCCAGTTTCATTCTTTCTCATGTAGCTATCCAGTGTTCCCAACACCATTTGTCAGAGAGACTTTTTCCCATTGCCTATTCTTGACTCTTTTCTTGAAGATTAATTGACCCTATAATTGTGGGTTTATTTCTTGGCTTTCTATTCTCTTCTAGTGATCCCTGTGTCTATTTTTGTGCAGTACCATACTGTTTTGATTGCTACAGGCTTGTAATATAACTTGGAGTCTGGAATTGTGATACCTCCAATTTTATTTCTCTTTTTCGAGATTGCTTTGGCTATTTGGTATCTTTTGTGGTTCCATACAAATTTTAGGATTGTTGTTCCAGTTCTATAAAAAATGCTGTAGGTATTTTGATAGGGATTGCATTAAATGTGTATATGGCTTTGGGTTCTATAGATATTTTAACAATTCTTCCAAGCCATGAGCATGGAACATCTTCCCATGTGTTTGTGTTGTCTTCAATTTCTTTCAACAATGTTTTGTAGCTTTCAGAGTACAGGTCTTTCACCTCTTTTGTTAGGTTTATTCTTAGGTATTTTATTATTTTGAGAGCAATTGTAAATGGGATTGTTTTCTTTCTGCTGCTTCATTGTTAGTGTATAGATATGCAATGGATTCCTGTACATTGATTTTGTATCCTGTGACTTTACTGAATCCATTTATCAGTTCTAGTAGTTTTTTGGCATAGTCTTCAGGGTTTTTTATATACAGTATCATGTCATCTGCAAATAGTGTTAAGTTTTACCTCTTCCTTACCAATTTGGATGCCTTTTATTTCTTTTTGTGATCTGATTGCTGTGGCTAGGACTTCAGTACTATGTTGAATAAAAGTGGGAAGAGTGGAATCTTTGTCTTGTTCCTGACCTTAGGGGAAATTCTCGGTTTTTCCCATTGATATATGATAAGGCTTTAATTATGTTGTGATATGTTCTCTCTAAACCTATTTTGTTGAGGGTTTTATCATGAATGGATGTTGTCCTTTGTCAAATGTTTTTTCTGCATCTATTGAAATGATCATATGGTTTGTATATTTTCTGTTATTGATGTGATATATCATGTTGATTGATTTGTGAATATGGAGACACACTTGCATCCCAGGAATAAATCCCACTTGAATGTGGTGAATGACTTTTTCAATATATTGTTGGATTCAGTTTGCTAATATTCTGTTGAGGAATTTGCATCTATGTTCATTAGAGGTATTGGCCTGTAGTTCACTTTTTTTGTTGTGTCTTTATCTGGTTTTGGATTCAGGTTAATGCTGGCCTCATAGAATGAATTTGGAAGTTTTCCTTCCTCATCTATTTTTTTTGCAAAAGTTTGAGAAGAATAGGTATTAACTCATCTTTAAATGTTTGGTAGAATTCACCTATGAAGCCGTAGGGTCTGGACTTTTGTTTGTTGGGATTTTTTTTATTACTGATTTAATTTCAATTTTCATTGCTGGTAATTGAGCTGTTCAAACTTTCTATTTTTTCCTGCTTCAGTTTTAGTAGGGTATATGTTTCTTTCTAGGAATTTATCCATTTCTTCTAGGTTGTCCCATTTTTTGGAATAATTTTTCATAATCTCTTAATTTTTTTTGGTTTGTAAGGCATTGGTTGTTATTTCTCCTCTCTCATTTCTGATTTTGAGTCTTTTTTTTTTAGATGAGTGTGGCTACAGTTTTATCAATTTTGTTGACCTTTTCAAAGAACCAACTCCTGGTTTCATGGCTTGATCTCTTCTATTATTTTTTTAGTCTCTATTTAATTTTTTCTGCTCTAATCTTATTTCCTTCCTTCTGCTGGATTTGGGGTTTTGTTCTTTTCTTTCTAGCTCCTTTAGGTGTAAAGTTAGGTTTTTTACTTGAGATTTTTCTTCATGAGGTGGGTTTGTATTGCTATAAACTTCCCTCTTACAACCACTTTTGCTGCTTCCCAAAGATTTTGGATCATTGTATTTTCATTTATCTCCATACATTTTTTTAAATTTCCTCTTCGATTTCTTGGATGACCCATTCCTTATTGAGTAGCATGTTATTTAACCTCCATGTATTTGTGCTCTTCCCAGATCTTTTCTTGTGGTTGATTTTTCATTTTGCATAATTTTTTTTTTTTTACTCTCACTTGCTCAACTTGATTATTTTCCATTACTCTGTCCTCAGGTCACTGATTCATTCTCCTGTTTCTTCCATCCTGCTATTTTTTCCATCTAGTGTATTTTTAATTCCAATTATTGGGTTTTTCATCTCTGATTGGTTCTTTTTTATCTCTTTGCTAGGGGATGTCCTCACTTTCATTGTGTTGATTGTGTTGGAGTCAGAAAAGATCCATGGTATAACTTTGATTTTTTTTTTTTTTTTAATTGTTGAAACTTGTTTTGTAACCTAATAGGTGATCTTTTCTGGAGAATGTTCCAAGTACACTCAAAAAGAATGTGGATTCTGCTGTTTTACGATGGAATGTTCTGAATATACCTATTAAATCCATCTGGTCCAGTGTGTCATTCAAAGCCACTGTTTCCTTGTTGATTTTTCTGTTTAGATGATCTGTCCATTGATGTAAGTGGATGTTAAAGTCCCCTATTATTATTGTATTACTATCAATTAGTTCCTTTGTATTTGTTACTAATGTTTTATGTATTTGGGTGCTCCCATGTTAAATACATAGATATTTACAATTGTTATGTCTTCTTATTGGATGGTCCTCTTAATGATTATAGTGTCCTTGTTTGTCTCTTATTACAGTCTTTGTTTTAAAGTTGATTTTGTCTGATGTAACTATTGCTACCCCAGCTTTTTTACACATCCATTTGCATAATAAATGTTTCTCCATTCCCTCATTTTCCTTTTTTCCCCCATCCCCTCACCTTCAATATGCATGTGTCTTTACATCCAAAGTGAGTCTCTTATCAGCAGAATATAGATAAGTCTTGTTTTTTTTTTTTAAATCCATTCCATCTCCCTATGTCTTGATTGGAGCATTTAGTCCATTTAAATTCAAAGTAATTATTAATAGGTATGTATTTATTGCCATTTTGTTATTTGTGTTTATTTTTGTGGATCTTCTCTGTTCCTTTCTACCCTTGCTCTCTTCTCACTGTAAGTTGGCTTTCTTTAGTGATATACTTGGATTCCTTTTTATTTTTTGCATATCTAGAACTCATTTTTGATTTATGGTTACCATTAGATTTGTATATAACATCTTTGGCAAATAGCAGTCTATATTAAGTTGATGGTCACTTATGTTTGAACCCATTCTTTATTCCTGTCCCTTGGCCCCCGTGTTTTAGGTGTATGGTGTCCTACTTTACATCCTTTTATTTTGTGAGTCCCTTGACTGAATTTTACAGATATACTTATTTTTACTACTTTTGTGCTTCCTACTTATCTTACTCTCACTTATGGTCTTTCCTTTCCACTCAAAGACTCCTCTTTAACATTTCTTGAAAGGCTGGTTTAGTGATCACAAACCCCTTTAACTTTTGTTTGTTGGAAAACTCTATCTCTCCTTTTGTTCTGGATGATAGCCTTTCTGGATAGAGCATTCTTGGCTGCAGGTTTTTCCCTTTCATCACTTTGAATATATCATGCCACTCCCTTCTGGCCTGCAGTTTCTGCTCAAAAATCCACTGATAGTCTTATGAGGTTTCCCCTGTATGTAACTGTTTTTTCTCTTGCTGCTTTAAAATTTCTTTCTTTATTGCTACGTTTTGCCATTGTAATTATTATGTGTCTTGGTAAGGACCTCCTTTGGTTGTTTTTGCATGTGCTTTCTCCAATAAATAAAATCTTTAAAAAAATAATGATCATAAAGACACTCTTTGGACTTGAGAACTCAAGAGAGAAGGACATCCCTTAACAAAAAGATTAAAAAAAAAAAAACAATCAGAGATGAAGAACCCAATAATTGGAATTAAAAATACACTAGATGGGGGCACCTGGGTGGCTCAGTCATTAAGCGTCTGCCTTTGGCTCAGGTCATGATCCCAGGGTCCTGGGATCGAGCCCCACATCGGGCTCCCTGCTCTGTGGGGAGCCTGCTTCTCTCTCTCCCACTCCCCCTGCTTGTGTTCCCTCTCTCACTGTGTCTCTCTCTGTCAAATAAATAAATAAAATCTTTAAAATATATATATATGCTAGATGGAATAAATAGCAGGATTTCTGTGCTTCCTAGATCTGAATTTCTGTTTCCTTACTCAATTTCAGGAAGTTTTCAGCTATTATTTCTTTAAGTAAAATTTCTTTCCCCTTTTTCTCTCTTCTGGGATCCCTGTAAGGCACACGTTATTACACTTGATGAAGTCACTAAGTTCCCTGAGTCTGTTCTCATTTTGCATAATCTTTTTTTCTCCTCTCACCTGCTCAACTTGATTACTTTCCATTACTCTGTCCTTCAGAGTAATGCGTTCGTTCTTCTGCTTCATTCCATCCTGCTATTTATTCCACTTAGTGTATTTTTAATTCCAATTATTGGGTTCTTTATCTCTGATTGGTTCTTTTTTATCTCTTTGTTAAGGGATATCCTCCACTCTTTTCTCAAGTCCAATGAGTATGTTTATGATCATTATTTTTTTAAAGATTTTATTTGAGAGAGAGCACATGTGCATAAGCGGGGGAAAGGCAGAGGGACAGGGAGAAGCAGACTTGCCACTGAACAGGGAGCCCAATGCGGGGCTCGATCCCAGAACTCTGGGATCATGACCTGAGCTAAAGGCAGACACTTAACCGACCGAGCTACCCAGGCACCCCGATCATTACTTTAAATTCTCTACCAGGCATATTACTTCTATCTGTTTCACTTAGGTCTCTTGTGATTGTTGTCTTGTTCTTTCATTTGGGACATATTCCTCTGTCTCCTCATTTTGTCTAGCTCTCTGTGCCTGTTTCTCTGTGTTAGGAAAGTCTGCTACTTTGCTTGCTCTTGAAAGTAGTGGACAGGGTATGCACTTTTAACAAGGTGGTGTGGGTCCTCTTCCACGAGAAGGGGGGAACTGCTGCTGAGACATGCACAGTGGACATGCAGCTGCTGCCAAGACTGGGGTGGCCAGGCTGCTCTGCAAAGCAAACGTGGGTAGGGCACACAGTTTTAACAAGGTGCACAGGTCCTCTGTGGGAGGTGACCAGCCACCACTGCCAGACCAAGGCTCTGTAAACCCCACAGTTGGGAGATGTGGTGTTGGCAAGGTTTGTGCAGACCTTCTGGGGGAGGGCACCTGCAGCACTGGGACTGAGACAGACACAGTGGGGGGTGAGGATGGTTTAAGCAAAGTAGGTAGTGAATACTGGGGCTGTACTGGTTCCTGCAGGTGGCCATGTGTTTATTATAGGGGGCAGGGGAGGGAAATGGTGCCTGCTAGCTCCCTCGTTTCTGGAGAAGTCTCTCAGCAAACTCTGAGATTAGTAAATAACTCTCCTTCCCACATGCCCCAGGCGTTTTTCAAACCACTGCTTCTATGTTTGTTTCCATGGGCTGTTTGTTGTGCTGTGTCTTTAAGGTGGGGACCCAGCTTCTTTTCTCCCAGAGGAGATATGTGGTGTATCATGTTGATTGATTTGAGGATGTTGAGTCATACTTACATCCCTAGAATAAATCTCCTTGATCATGATGTATAATCCTTTTAATACATTTTTAAATTTTCTTTGCTAGTATTTTGTTGAGGATTTTTGCATCTATGTTAATCAAGGATATTGGCGCGCGTGCACGCATGTGTGTGTGTACGTGTGTGTGTGGTGTTCTTGTTTGGTTTCAGTATCAGGGTAATGTTGACCTCTTAAAATATATATGGAAGCATTCCCTCCTTTTCAGTTTTTTGGAAGAGTTGAGAAGAATTAAATTTTCTTTGAATATTTGGAAGCATCCATCAGTGAAGCCATCTGGTCCTAGACTTCTGTTTGTTGGGAGGGTTTTTATTACTGTTTGAATCCTCCTTACAAGTAATCAGTCTATTCAGGTTTTATACTGCTACCTGATTCAGTCTTGGAAGATTGTATGTTTCTAGGAACTTATCCATTTCTGGTAGGTTGTTCAATTTCTTGATGTATTATTGGTCATAGTAGTCTCTTTTGATCCTTTGCATTTCTGTGGTATCAGTTCTAATTTCTTCTCCTTCATTTCTGATTTTCTTTATTTGAGCCCCTCTTTTCTTCTTGGTTAGTCTAACTAAAGATTTTTTAAAATTTTATCTGTTTAAATAACCAGCCCTTAGTTTCATTGATCTTTTCTATTTTTTTTTTTTAGACTCCATTTCATTTATTTCTGCCCTGATCTTATTTTCCCTTTTCAATTAACTTTGGGTTTTATTTGTTCTCTTTTTTTTTCTAGTTCCTTTAGACCTAAAGTTATATCATTTATTTAGGATTTTCTTGTTTCTTGAGGTAAGCTGGTATTGCTGTGAACTTCCCTCTTAGAACCACTTTTGCTGCATCCCATAGGTTTTGTCCTTGGGTATTTTTATTTCACCTTTGATTTCTTTGATCCATTGGTTGTTCACTGTCATGTTGTTTATCCATATTTTTATGGCTTTTCCAGTTTTCTTATTGTAATTTATTTCTAGTTTTATACCAATGTGGTCAAAGAAGATACTTGATATGATTCATTAAATACTAAATTATATTAAATATCCTTTAAATATTAAATTTAGAATGACTTTATGAGAGGTCTGATTAGAAATGCATCAAAAAGTGAAATTGTTTCAAACTACTCTGATGTTTTACTCTCCTTTCATGCTTGACTATCCAGTTACAGTAACTCTTTGGTAGGTACTCAGTGAAGGCTCTCTAGTGTTAAGAGTTGTACTTTCTACAAGAGGCTTTTCCCATTGTCTTTGTCTAGCACAGTGCCTGGCATAGAACAAACACTCCAGAATTCTTTATTTTGAATGAATGAAAGAAACCAACACCTTGCATTTGTATAGCTTGTTTAATGTTGGAACATTGTTGTCACACACATTATTTTCATTTAGTTTATTTTCTCATTCAGTAATGTTATTGGAAAGTATGGGAATTGACAAGTAGTAGGTATTAGCCATTCAAAGAAAATCAGTGATAGCTTTTACAATGAAAGAATACCAACTCTATTGGAGAAAATATCATAGCCAAGGGACGTTAGAATTTTTTAGAAAAGTGTCAGAAATTTGTTATGCATTAACAGATATTAGAAATAACAGTTATTGTGAGTAGATGTTTAATCCTCAAACCATTCTGTTAGATTGACAGAAATTAATGTTGGCAAGACTAAGGTCTCCAGTAGTGGAGTCACTTGCCTGAGGTCTTGTAAATAAAATAGAGATGGCTGAGACTAGAACGTAGGATTTTTCTCTTGTAGGACAGCATTTTCTCTTTTCCCCCAAGCTGATCAGGTGTGGAAGTTCTTTTTGCTTCAGCCAACTTCAGGTTGGAGGTGAGCTCAGATCTGAGAGAGCTTTGAAGCACAAAATGTTCATGGGCTGTTCAGAGTTAATACTGAGGATGAAAAGCAAAACAAAAGGTGAAACTTGGATGAATAAAGCAAAAGATTAAGAGGGAGTGGTTTTCTTGATCATAGTGGAGCATGGAGGAAAATATTAGGGGAAGAGGTTGAGGGTAGTCTTGAGGCTGGCACACAGACTCCTGAACACTAGTGAAAATGATTCTTGTATGTGCATGAGAAAGAAATGGAGGGGGGATAAAATAAACTGTAGCAATAGCAAATTTTCTCTGCGTTTCCCTTGGACTGTATTTATGTTTGTGCAGAGAGACTTTTCTGTAAGATATTATTCTACTTCCTGACCTCCAGTCAAACCCAATTCAAAGCTCAATATAGTGAAAAAAGAAACTACTGAATATCTGAATCTGAAACTCCTGACAGGTATTGTAAAAACTGATCTTGAGTATGTTCAGCTGCCCAGTAGAATCCCTATTTGGGGATTCCTATATCAGAAAAACTTCTTTGTAAAGCAGAAAGCATTTATCCTCATTTTATAGCTTGTTGAATAAAATTTAAACCCTTTGTGACATAAAATATATATAAGCAATAAATATTAATGAAAACATTTAGCATCTTTCAATTTATTTTTCCTTCTCTCTTCCAGCCCTTCCCCCCTGCTACAATGAAGAATCTAATAAATATGACAGCTTAAGATGTTCTGTTTTATATTATTTCTTAGGCATGATGTGGAAAGTTTACCTAATTGAACTGATGTTGTATAATTAAGTTTATGCTGAATAAATTTGGTTATGCTTTGATTCTATAAGTTACCATAGCTCTCAATTCAATATATGATAGGTATTTTATTTTGCATTAAATTAATATAAATTATTTTCATGTGTACTATAAGGCTATTACATATATATTAACATAAAATACTTAAAGTTCTTCATATGAATAGAATATACATAGAAGTTTGGAAGTATGGGTTCTTATGCTGAAGGTATTCAAACTGTGTCATGCTTTGCATAATTTAAAAGCAAAACAAAATAAAGCCAAATCAAAACAAAGTAACATAATTTGAAGCTTACATTTCATAGAAGCCACGGTGAAAATAATTGACTTTTGCAAAATCCTAATGTTCTACACATATTTGAATTCTTACTTTGAAAGTGATGATTTTGGTCACTGGATCTGAACTAAGTTTACTGTGGTTGGACTCTCTTGTGGCCCGATTATTTTTTTAATTAATATTTTAATGAAGTATAGTTGACACAATGTTACATTAGTTTCAGGTGTTACAATATGGTGATTCAACAACTCTATGTTATGGTATGCTCACCACAAGTGTAGTTACCATCTGTCACCAGACAACATTATTACAATATCATTGACCAGTTTCCTATGCTTACCTTTTCTCCCCATGATTGATTCATTCTGTAACTGGAAGCCTGTACCTCCCACTCCCCTTTATGTCCATCCCATCATCATCTTCCCCTCAGGCAACAACCACTTTGTTCTCTGTATTGTTGGGTCTGTTTCTGCTTTTCTTTCTTTGCTCATTTGTTTTGCTTTTCAGATTCCACATATAAGTGAAATCACATGGTGTTTGTCTTTGTTGGACTTATTTCACTTAGCATAATACCCTCTAGGTCCATCTGTGTTGTCACAAATGGCAAGATTTCCTTTTCTTTATGGCTGAGTAATAGTCCATTGAATATACAAACAACATCTTCATTTATCAATGGACACTTAGGTTACTTCCATATTTTGGCTATTGTAAATAATGCTGTAATAAACATAGGCCTATATGTATGCTTCAAATTGGTGTTTTCATTTTCTTTGGGTAAATACCCAGTAGTGGAATTACTGGATCACATAGTATTTCTGTTCTTAATTTTTTGAGGAAACTCCACACTGATTTCTACAGTGACTGTACAAATTTACATTCCCACTAACAGTGCATGACAGTTCCTTTTTCTCCATGTCCTTGCCGACACTTGTGATTTCTTATTTTTTCATGCTATCCATTTTGACAGGTGTAAGGTAATATCACATACTAGTTTTGATTTGTATTTCCTTGATGATTAGTGATGTTCAGCATCTTTTCATTTATCTCTTGGCTATCTGTATGTCTTTGGAAAAATGTCCATTGGGGTCTTATGCCCATTTTTTTTTTATCAATTGCTTGGGATTTTTGGTGTTGAATTATATCAGTTCTTTATATACTTTGGATACTAACCCCTTATCAGATATGTCATTTGCAAATATCTTCTCCCATTCAGTAGGTTGCCTTTTTGTTTTGTTGATTGTTTCCTTCACTGTGCAAAAGCTTTTTATTTTGATGTAGTCCCTATAATTTATTTTTGCTTTTTTCCCTTGCCTGAGGAGAAATATCTAGAAAATGTTGCTAAGGCCAATATCAGAGAGATTACCTCCTATGTTTTCTAGGAGTATTATGGTATCAGGTTTTTAATATATTTTTATCTTATCTTAGTATGTGGTATGAGAAAGTAGTCCAGTTTCATTCATTTTCATGTAGCTGCCTAGTTTTCCCAACACCATTTACTGAAGAGACTGTCTTTTCCTCATTGTATATTCTTGCCTCCTTTGTCATAGATTAATTGACCATATAATTCTGAGTTTATTTCTGGACTTTCTTTCCCATTCTATTGATCTATGCATCTATTTTTTTGTCAGTACCATACTATTTTGATTACTACAGTTTTGTAGCATATCTTGAAATGTGGGATTGTGATATGTCCAACGTTTTTTTTATTCCTCAAGATTGGTTTGGCTATTCAGGGTCTTTTGTGATTCCATAGAAATTTTAGGATTGTTTGTTCTAGTTCTGTGAAAAATAACTGTTGGTATTTTGATAGGGATTGCATTGAATCTATAAATTGCTTTGGGTTGTATGGACATTTTAACAATATTCTTTCAATCCATGTGCATGGAATATCTATCCATTTGTTTGTGTTGTCTTCAATTTCCTCCATCAGTGTTTTATAGTTTTCAGAGTACAGGTCTTTTACCTCCTTGGTTAAGTTTATTCCTGGGTATTTTATTCTTGGTGCAGTTGTAAATGAAATTTTTTTCTTAATTTCTCTTTCTGCTAGTTTGTTATTAGTGGACAGAAACTATTTGCTATTGTGGATTTCTATATATTAATTTTGTATCCTGCAACTTTACTGAAATACTTTATTCTAATAGTTTTTTGTAGAGTCTTTAGAGTTTTCTATGTATAATACCATGTCATCTGAAGATAGTGACAGTTTAACTTCTTTCTTACCAATTTGAATGCCTTTTATTTCTTGCCTAATTGCTGTGGCTAGGACAAAGGAGTAAGAGTGAACATTCTTGCTTTTTTTTTCTTTCTGATCTTAGAGGAAAAGCTCTCCATTTTTCACCATTATGATCTTAGCTGTAGGTTTGTCATATATGGCCTTTAATATGTTGAGTTATGTTCCCACTAAAATAATTTTGTTGATAGTTTTTAAAATGAGCAGATGTTGAATTTTGTCAGATGCTTTTTTTTTGCATTTATTGAGATGATCATATGATTTTTATCCTTCATTTTGTTAATGTCGTGTATCATGTTGATTGATCTGTGAATATGAAACCATCCTTTCATCACTGGAATAAATCCCAGTTGATTGTGCTGGATAATTCTTTCAATATATTGTTGAATGCAGTTGGGTCATATTTTATTGAGAATTTTTTGCATTTGTGTTCATCAGGGGTATTGGCCTATAGTTTTTCTTTTTTCTTTTTTGTAGTGTCTGTCTGGTTTTGTATAAGGGTAATGCTGATTTTGTAAAATATCTTTGGAAGCTTTCCTTTCTCTTTTGTTTGGAATAGTTTGGAAAATAGGAAATAACTTTCTTTCTTTCTTTTTCTTTTTCTGGTGTTAACTCTTCTTTAAATGTTTCATAGAATTCATCTGTGAATCTCCCTATTCTTGAGCTTTGTCCAATGGGAGTGTTTTGATTGCCAATTCAATTTTGTTACTAGTAAATGGTTCAGATTTTCTATTTCTTCCTGATTCAGTTTTGGAAGATTGTATGTTTCTAGGAATTTATCCATTTCTTCTAAGTTGTCCAACTTTTTAGCATATAATTTTTTGTAGTAGTCTTGTGTAATCCTTTGTGTTTCTGTGGTGTTGGTTGTTACTTCTCTTTATTTCTAGTTTTATTTTGGTCTAATCTCTCTTTTTCTTGATGAGTCTGGCTAAATGTTTATCAATTTTGTTTATCTACCTAAGAGTCAGCTCTTGGTTTCATTGATCTCTTTTCTTTTCTCTTGATTTCATTGATCTCTTTTCTCTTCTCTTCTTTTATTTCTTTCTTTTCTTTCTTAGGGGGATGAGGGGCAGAGAGAGAGAGAGAGAAAATCTTAAGCAGGCTCCATGTCCAGTATAGAACCCGTTGCAAGGTTCAATCTCACAACACTGGGATCATGACCTGAGCCAGAATCAAGAGTCGGACGCTTAACCGAGCCACCCAGGTGCCCCTGTTCTATTTTCTTTTTAGTCTCTGTTTTGTGCATTTCCACTGTAATCTTTATTATTTCCTTCCTTCTACTAGCTTGGGACTTTGTTCTTCTTTTTCAAGTTCCATTAGGTTTAAACTTAGGTTGTTTATTTGAGATTTTGCTTCAAATCATGTTTCATGAAGTTGGCCTGTATCACTATAAATTTCTTTCTTAGAACTGTTTTTACTGCATCCCAAAGATTTTGAGCCATTGTGTTTTAATTTTCACTTCCTCCATGTATTTTTTATTTCCTCTTTGATTTCTTCATTGACTCATTGGTCATTTAGTAGCATGCTGTTTAACTTCCATGTTTGTGTTTTTTCCTGTTTTTTTTTTTTTCTTATAATTGATCTTGGGTTTCATACCATTGTATGGAAAGATGCTTGATATGATTTCAGTATTTTTGAATTTATTGAGACTGTTTTCTATTCTGGAGAATGTTCCATGTGCACTTGAGAAGAAAGTGTATTCTGTTGGTTTGGGGTAGAATGTTTTATGTATCTGTTAATCCATCCAATCTAATGTGTCATTCAAAGATGTTTCCTTCTTCAGCCTTGATGATCTATTTGTTGATGTAAGTGGGGGTGCTAAAGTCCCCTACTATTATTGTATTACTGTCAATTTCTCTCATGTCTGTCAATACCTGCTTTTTGTATTTACATGTTTCATTGTTGGGAGCATAAATATTTACAATTGTTATATGCACTTGTTGGATTGATCTCTTTATCATTATGTACTGCCTTTTTCTCTTGTTATTCTCTTTGTTTTAAATTTTTTTTTGCTAATACAAGTATTGCTACCCTGGCTTTTTTTTTTTTATTCTAAGTATGGAACATCTTTTTCCATTGTTTCACTTTCAATCTGTATGTGTCTAAGTCTGAAGTGAGTCTCTTTTAGACAGCATAGAGATGGATCTTATTATTTATTCATTCAGCCTGTTTTTTTGATTGGAGCATTTAATCCATTTAATTAATTAATTAATTAATCCATTTAATCCATTTAATCCATCATTACTATTTTGTTTATTGTTTTCTGGTTGTTTTTGTAGTTCTGTGTTCCTTCTTCTCTTGCTTTCTTTCCCTGTGAATGATGATTTTCTTTACTTTTATGCTTGGTTTTCTTATTATTTTTGTGTGTATCTATTATAGGTTTTAGCTTATGATTACTGTAAGGTTCATACATAACATCCTAAATGTATAGCAGTCTGTATTAAGTTGGTGGTCACTTAAGTTTGAACACATTCTAAGAGAACTTCATTTTACATATATATATTACATCTTTTTATTTTGTGAGTCCCCTAACTAATTTTTTTAGATATAATTGACTTTACTACTTTTGTCTCTTAACTTTCATATAGCTTTATAAATGATTGCTCTACTACTTTGTTTGCTTTTACTCATGGAATTTTGCTTTTCATAATTTTCTTCTCATTATGGCCTTTCCTTTTCCACTTAAAGAAGCCCTTTTAAAATTTCTTGTAAGGCTGGTTTAGTGGTGATGAACTTCTTTAACTCTTGTTTGTCTGGGAAACTTTATTTCTTCTTCCATTCTGAATGATAACGTTGCCTGGTAGAGTATTTTTGGTTGTAGTTTTTTTCCTTTCAGCACTTTGAATATAATACTCCCTTCTAGCTGCAAAGTTTCTGCTGAAAAATCAGCTGATAGCATTATGGGGTTTCCCTTGTATGTAAGTTTTTGCTTCTTGATTGCTGTTTTTGAAATTCTCTATATTTAATTTTTGAAAATTTAATTATTATGTGTCATGATTGGAAACTCCTTGAGTTTATCTTGTTTGGAATTCTCTCTGCATCCTGGACCTGGATGTCTGTTTCCTTCCCCAGATTAGGGAAGTTTTCAGCTATTATTTCTTCAAATAATTTTTCTGTGCCTTTCTTTCTCGCTTCTCTTTCTGGGACACCTAAAATGTGGATGTTTGTTTACTTGATGTAAACAACCTTCAACCTATCTTCCTTTTTAAAATTCTTTTTTGTTTTTGTCATTCAGCTGGGGTGCTTTCCATTGCCCTGTCTTATAGATCACTGATTTGTTCTTTTGAATCTTTTGATTCCCTCTAATTTTGTTGTTGTTATTGTATTATTCAACTCCAGCTGGTGTTTCCTGGAGTGTATCATGCAGGGGGCACCCTGGCAGAATAGCTAGAGCTGAGGCAGGCTGGGGGTTCCAGGGTGCTCTGCACTGGGGATGTCCTGGCAAGTTGTCTGGAGCTGATGTGGTATGGGCTTGGTATGTTCCAGGGTGCTTTTTGTCTGTGTCACCTTGGTGAGATGGCTGGAGCTATAGTAAGCACTGACCAGTAGTATCCTGATATGTGCTCTGCTAGGGCCACCTTTGTGGAACAGCTGGGGCTGGAGTGGGCTAGGGACCCTGGGCTTACTGAGATGGTAGGCTAGCCATGGTGCCCAGAACCTGCTCCCAGCTGTACTATCAGGGGGAATGTGAACATAAACTGTCATGCTCACCAGCCCGCTAACCCAGAGAGTTCTAGCGCCTCCCCTGGTGTTTGCCAGGGTTCTAGAGCTGATTTCTTTATATTATATTTGCCCTTTTAAACTTTTTTTTTTTCCTGTGACCCAGGACAAATGAATCTGCTCATGATCCCTCAGTGCTATCCCTCCTCACTGCAGTTTGCAGCATCAGGGGTGGGGGTTCTCTTCATTATTGTGCTTCCATGTCTCTTATTGTTCTCTATGTGGTCTATCTTTTGTTGTGCAGAAGCTCTTCAGTCAGCCCTTAATTCTTTTTCAGGAGAAATTCCTCTATAAATAGGTAAAGATTTGGTCTGTCTGTGGAGAAGGTGAGTTCAGGGTCTTCCTACATTGCCATCTTGGGCCAGAATCTGTTGTGTCCCATTTATGAAAATTAGCCATATGCAGCTGCACAGATGGAATCCACTTAAAAAAATTAAAGGTAAAATATTATTGATTAAATATTAAAACAAAAATAATTTTGCTCCTCAACAGCAAATGAATTGGAAATGTAAATAAAAGTTATAAAAATGATGAAATGTTTAGGTAACACAACTTATTCTTATTAAGGTGTGTTTGGTTATTTAACTTTTTCTTTATCTGTAGGCCACCAGGTCCTATCTACCAATTCAAGGGTAGGTCAGTCCATTGATTAAACTGATTTATCAAGATTAGAAAAACACCACTATCTCATGATTAACAAATCCTTATTGCACTGACATAGCCAAATGAATATACTGAATCTTGCCATGTTATACACTAGAAATTTATGAGATGAAGCAGTGAGATAATGTAAAAGAACCTCTGGACTGGGTGTCTAGGCCTGCTTTACCATCTCTTTTCTGTTAACATAGAAATGCACTTAAACTCTTCCATAAATGTAATAAAAAATGGGATGTGAGGGCGATCTGTCTGTAACATCTGTCACCCCATTGATCACCAGGGTGGATTCGGTTCATCTGGCTGGCTAGGCAGGTTTCCCTTCCTCCCTCATCACTCCATGCTCATCCTTCCCAAAGCTGTGCACTCGGCCAAAGAGGACAACCTTTCCCAATAGAGGAGGACCATTCTTTGGTCAAGGGTATACTAGCACTCCCCTGCTAGAACCTCTAAACAAGCTTTCAAGGTCCATCTGTAGGAGAAGGTAGGGTAGACAAGCTCCCAAGATTCCAGACACATCCAAATGAGGCACTGCATGTGGCAGTCTGCCTTCTTTAAAAAAAAAAAGAAAAAAAATTTTTGACTCCTATATCCTATTCTAGTACCACCATATTATTCTCTTTCTTACTATTTATTAGTTTGCTAGGGCTGCCATAACAAAATACAACAGACTGTGTTACTTGAACAAAAGAAATTTATTTTCTCACAATTCTGGAGGGTAGAGTTCATGATCAAGATATTAACAGATTTGGTTTCTAGGGCCTCTCCTGTCTTGTAGATGTTTGCCTTGCTTTGTCTTCAAGTGCATGTCCCTCTGTCTGTGTCTATGTCCTAATCTTCCTCTTATGAGGACACCAATCATATTGGATTAGGGCCTACCCACCCCGATGATCTCATTTAATCTCAATCATTAGAGACATACCTTAGAGATAGTGTGGGTTTGGTTCCAGACCATTGCAATAAAGTGACTATCACAGTAAAGCCAGTCATATAAATTGGTTTCTCATTGCATATAAAAGTTATGTTTATACTATGCTATAGTCTATTAAGTGTGTAATGGCATTATCTCTAAAAAATGCACATACCTTAATTTAAAAAATACTTTATTATTTTTTTTTAAATGCTAAATATCTTCTGAGCTTTCAGCAAGTCATAATTTTTGCTGGTGGAGGGTCTTGCCCCAATATTGGTGGCTGCTGACTGATCAAGGTGGTGGTTGCTAAAGGTGAGGGTGGCTGTGGAATATCTTAAAATAAGACAACAATGAAATTTGCCACATCAATTGATTCTTATTTTCATGAACAATTTCTTTGTAGGACATGATGCTGTTTGATAGCATTTTACCCCCAGTATGACTTCTTTCAAAATTAGAGTCAGTGGGGCGACTAGGTGGCTCAGTCGTTAAGCATCTGCCGTCGGCTCAGGTCATGATCCCGGGGTCCTGGGATCAAGCCCCGCATTGGGCTCCCTGCTCAGCAGGAAGCCTGCTTCTCTCTCTCCCACTCCCCCTGCTTGTGTTCCCTCTCTCACTGTGTCTCTCTCTGTCAAATAAATAAATAATATCTTAAAAAAAAATTAGAGTCAGTTCTCTCAAGCACTACCACTGATTATTAATTAAGTTTATGTAGCATTAAAACCCTTTATCATTTCAACAATCTCCACAGCATCTTTACCAGGAGGAAATTCCACATCAAGAAACCACTTTCTTGCTTGTCCATGAGAAGCAGCTCTTCATACCTTCAAGTTTGATCATGAGACTGCAATAAGTCAGTCACATCTTCAAGCTCCTCTTCTAATTCTAGTTTTTTTTGTATTTTGCTATTTCCACCACATCTGAAGTTACTTCTTCCACTGAAGTCTTGAGACCCTCAAAGTCATCCACGAGGGTTGGAATCAGCATCTTCCAAACTCCTGTTAATGTTGATATTTTGACCTCTTCCCATGAATCACAAATGCTCTTAATGACATCTAGAATGGTGAATCCTTTCCAGAAGGTTTTCAACTTGCTTTGCCCAGATCCATCAGAAGAATCATTACCTATGGCAGCCACAGTCTTACAAAATGTATTTCCTGAATAAGATTCGAGTGTCAAAATGACTCCTTGATCCATGGCTACAGAACGGATGCTGTGTTAGCCGGCATGACAACAACATGAATCTCACTGTACCTCATCAGAGTTCCTGGGTGACTGGATGTGTTGTCAGTGAGCAGTAATATTTTGAAAGAAGTCTTTTTTTCTGAGTAGTAGGTCTCAACCACATGCTTAAAACATATATATGTATTACACACATTTTCTTTATTCATCATCCATTGATGGAAATTTAATTTTTTTCCACATCTTGGCTATTGTAAATAATGATGCAGTGAGCATGGAGGTGTTTACCAGTGCTTGTTATTTCTTGTCTTTTTGATAACAGCCATTCTGATTGGTGTGAGGTAATACCTCATTGTGGTTTTGATTTGCATTTTCCTAATGATTTTTGATGGTGAGCATCTTTTCATGTGTTTGTTGGCCACCTGTATGTCTTCTTTGGAAAAATGTCTGTTCAGATCATCTGCCCATTTTTAAATCAGATTAGGTTTTTTTGTATGAGTTCTTTTTTGTGTGTGCACATGTGTGTGGTGTGGGAGAGGGGCAGAGGAAGAGGGAGAGAGAGAATCCCAAGCAGATTGCATTCCCAGTGTGGAGCCTGATGAGGGTCTCAATTCCATGACCGTGAGACCATGACCTGAGCTGAAATCAAGAGTCAGATGTTTAACCTACTGAGCCACCCAGGTGTCCCTGTATGGGTTCTTTATATGAGTTGAGTATGACATTATAAAAAGCACACACTAAGTAGCAACTATAGTGATATTAACTAATACAAAATACAACACAAAGACAATGGAAACCTCATATATGAAACTCTAAGAGTCAACGGGATCTGGAAAAACTATATTATCTCCTTCATTATCTTTTTTTTTTTCTATTTAGAAACCACCCTGATGCTCTGTTTCCAGAAAGTCTCATTAAATGAGCTCCTGAAATGAGCACTAAATAAAAACTTAAATGGGCAACCTGATCATAAGTATAGAGTACGGTAAAGATGGAACAGGGGGTCCCCACAGACCACTCCTAGGTTTGGTGATTGGCTAAATAACAGACTGAACTCAGCATATAGTTGTCTCATGGCTATGATTTATTATAGCACAAGGATACAAAACAAAATCAGCAAAAGGAAGAAAGCACATGGGGCCAAATCTGGAGAAAGCCAGGTTGTGGTTGTGCTTTCAAGAGTTCTCTCCCAGTAGAGACACACAGGACATACTTAATTAATCCAGCAAGAAGATGTAAATGTCTACTAGAGAAGCTACTTAATGCTCAATGTATTTATTGTATCCTGGTCAGGTAGCCACTCTTTGCCTAGCTCATACCAAAATTCCAGACTCCCAGAAAGAAAGTCAGTGTTCAGTATAAATGACATTGTTAGTACAAACAATTTAACCACATTAAACCACCCTTATCAGTTAAGGAAACACTTCCCAAATTCAAATTCAGATGCCAGCCGGGGCCAACCTTGCAAGCATGCCTTTCTAAGGATAGAAGTTTCAGACCTGTTATGTTCACTGTTGTTTTCTGCACAGATACAAAAGCAGAAGTCTGCTCCATGGAGACTGGTTGGATGCTCTTTCTTCTCTAAATTTATTGTACTATAAGGAATCACGTTGAGGACCCAGAGGGTTCCTTTTAAACATGACATTTTGCTTGCCATTTTTGTCTCAAGTCTTCACACTTTAGCACCTATTTTGTTGAATAATGAGTGTTCCTTTCCTTCCCTGCCCTTTTTGCCCTACAGAAACAGGATCAGAGCTTTACCAAGAAAACCATACTGAAAATTACAGAGGGTTAATATGGAGTGGGATTGTAAAGGTACAGGGCTGCCTTTCTGGCATTTTTGGTAAGTTGACTCTAGAGTCAACTCCCAGTGAGAAATTCCCTTCCTGGTCTGGGCAGTGGCCTTGCTGGAATGACTGTGGGGAGGTAGACTGAGTGTTCCAAAGGAGGAGCTCATCTGGCTGCTCAACTAAATACCGGTTGCGTAGATTCTAATGTTTGCTTGAAAAATCTATCTCATTATTTCATATTTATACTTACCCAGTTTTCCACTTCAATCTAAACAGAATGTAAGTAATGTGTCTTTTCAGAGATAAAAGGAAAAAACTTTCCTGTTTTATGCCTGGACTCTGAGGAAATCAGACATGAATTCAGCTACTTCTAAAGTCACTTGCATTAAAAAAAAAATTTTTTTTAAGTTTATTTTCTTGAGGAGAAGATTGTTGTTCTGTCAAAGGTCCACCAATGGACCTTCTCTCTCCTCCTTGGATACTCCACGATTTCTATTCGGGTGACTGCGGAGTTTGCCACCCGAGCTTCATGCATTGCTTTGCCAAATGCTGTCACTGGAATCTGACAGCAGAAAGTGGTCCCTGGAGTTTATTAGCATAAAGAGCTTCCAATTCTTCATGTTCTCTGCAGTCAAAACAGTAAATATTTCATCTGACATCAATTTTATTTATTTCCTTTCTGCAACACGTAGTCAAGAAAGCTGCAACAGGCCCTAGGACCTTTATGCTTCAGTAACTCAGACTTCTACTTAGCTTTCTAAATTCTCCATTTCTCTTTATACCTATAACATCACTTGTTAGAATAACAAAGGCTGCCCCTATTTCTTGCTTTCTTATATTTCTTAAAATGGTCTTTTACCATTTCATAGTTTTCTTGTACCAGTATCCTTGCTAAGTAATAAATGTGAGCAGGCAATCCTACAGATCAGCTGTATTTTGTGCATGGACATCCTGGAAAATAAGGAATAGGGTGATCTTTGCCTTTCATTACACAGTCATCTATTTAATTTCGCTGCTTCCCATTCAATGGTACTCTCCTATTCTCACTCACTCTCCCCCTAAAGAAAATGCTGAACTGTTCTCCATGGTATACAGATGGTAATAAAAATGTTAATTGTGTTTCCTCTATTTGTTCTCACTATGATGGTTTTTCTGCCAACTGAATCAAGTTTGATCTGATTTGGGTAGTTTTATACATTCACCCTCTCATATCTTGACTATTGGAAGAGTTTTTTAATTGTTGTCCTTCCCTTCCATCCTTCAGCCAGCTCTGATGATACCATTACTTGGACAAAAATTTTAGTGGTTTCCCCCTGTCCTCAGAATAAACCCAAGTGCCTTGGTCTGGCATTCACACTTGTCTATAGTTGAGCACCAACCCCCTTTTCATTTCTTTATGTAATATTATTTTATCTCACACTTGATTATTTATTGGTATATTCATCTATTCAACAAAATTTTTGAATTGTCTGTTTTGTTTTGAGCACTAGCCCTAGCAGATAAAAAAAGAAAAGACATCTTATTTATTCCCAAAAGACTGATCATCAACTAAGAGAGGCTATCATAGTGGTGTTTAATAAGTGGAGGTCTGCACATGACAGTATGCATTAATTATCATTAATTAATGATAATTTAATTGACTTGGTCCACAAATACTCATCAAACACCTAGAACAATACAAACAATGGGCAAACACATAAAAGATCTAAATTAAAGGTCATGGAAAGTTTCTCAGAGTTGCTAATGCTTCAGTTCAGTGCTTCAGGACCCTTGAGCAGCCATGCCATCTACAAGTTCCTGTTAAAATGCTCCTTGTAGAAGGCACAGCTTGCTTTCTTTTCACTCTCATTTCCTCATCTGGAATACTTTGTTTTAAAACCTCTCTGATCCTTTGGGGCCTAACTCTAAATGTATCTCTTCATCCTCTATGATTTCCCTAGGCCAGAAGGAATCCATTACCGTTCTGAATTCCTACAGCATGCTGTGCTTTTCTCATGGCACAACTTTCAAGCTATTTTAAATGAATATCGAAGGTAATAAAAAGCAATTTAAATTACATAGAACTATGTATAGCAAAAAGTGGAAGAGCATCTTTACCCCGACTCTCTATCCCATTTCTGTCTCAAGAAGGAAGTCCTATCAATAATTTGTTTTGTGTCCACCCAGAGCTTTCTCTTGGCATTTCTATACATGTGTGCCACTCACACATAATAGAAGGTAATGTTTTTCATACATGAAATCATACTCTGCATTGTTTTAGGAATTACATGTGAAGATATTTGGACAGCTCATGTCAGTACATAAAAATATAATTTGTTCTTTTCAATGCAATACTTAGATGGCCATTTATTTTCTGACATTCTATTGTTAAAAACAAACCTGCCATGTACATTTAAATATGCCTTTGCAAATGTATGTGAGCATCTCTATGGATGAACTTATAAATGTGAAATTCCTGTATCAAAGAGTATACATTTATAAAATGTCAGTAGATACTGCAAAATTGTCCTCCAAATAGGCTATCTCTGTTTAAACTCCCACAAAGAGTCCTCAGACCCTCATTTAATGGCATCTTATACATATTTGATCTCCCTTAGTCAATGAAAACATAATTTCCTTTGGACAGGGACTATGCCTTTTATATTTTAGCATTCCAGGTGACTTCTGGCACAGACAAATGCTTGGCACATGATATAAATTTGACAAATATTTGTGGACACAAAATGAACTGCATAGATGTAAAACACCAGGTTTTTCCCAGAGGCAAGTAAGGTGCTATTTAATCTTTTTGGAAGCCCTCTTATCTGACTCCTATTGCTTGAGCTCCTATTTCTAGCCCCTAACTAAGTGCTTAGTTTTTAACTAATGACATAGTCTACCTAGATGTCATCTTATAATGAAGATCTTATATAAGATTTTCTGAGGAGTTAACAGGAAATTCCGAGAGTAAAGCCCCTGGACCAGGACCAGAAAATAAATGATGAAAAGGCCTGCAGGTCCAGGGCCTCCTCTTGGCACTGTCAGAATGTGGAGGGCAATCCCAAGCGTACAAGAAGGACATGGGTTCGTAGTAATCTGCCAATGGAAACAGGAAGCCTGAACGGGAAATAGTACTTAATGTCTAATTGCTTTTACATTTGTGCACTTCAAGTTAGAAGGTCTGGGTTAAACCCCAGTTCCATGACCTTTGGTACTCTGATCTTTTTGAAAGTCCTTTTGCTCTTCTGTAAATGGAAAGCACAGTCCTCCAGGTTTTTGTAAGGATTAAGAATGATCAAGTGAAAAGAACTAGCACAGCACCCACTGTGTAGTAACAGCCTTCTAGTGCTGAGTGCTGCCTTCCAGGGCACAGAAAAGGACTGCCTCCACTGGATACACAGGACTCACTAAGGAACATTGTTTCTGAAGACCTACTTTTGGATAGCTGTTTTGTCAATTTTATGCATGAGTTTCAAAGCCACCTCCTCAGAAAAATAAATCCAGAAATCCATGTAACTATTTTTTACTTCTCTGTTTTATGGTTGTTAGATTCTTTTCAATAAAGGCAAACTTTAGTTCTTGACTCAAAAATCCCATATGGATGTCATGCCCAAAGCAATGAAAAGGGCAGTTGTAGCAATCACAATGAATATAATGTCCCTCCAAGTTCTAGGTGAGGAGTCACATATTAAGAGATTCTGTGGCCATGAACCATTTGTGAGCCTTTGGGAAGGAAGGCAGTAAGCACTGAGAGTCAGCTTGGGTTTCTAGGTTAAGTTATTCCCCAAAAAATCTAAAGTGGCACAGTGCAGACTGCCAAAGCAAAGGGTATGTGAACGCTACCAAAACATAACATATGTTCTTTTGCTCTGTGTCACTTTTGATATTGCTGTCGTCCTTCCTTCTCATTTCTACCTGGCAAAGTCCCCTTCATCATTTAAGGGCCATTGCAAGACTTCTCATTCAATTCATAGCATTCTTCCTTGTAGCATTGTTCTTGTGTAGCATTTTTCATATTATGGTTTCCTACTGATTTGTCTGTTTTCCTCACATAGACCATAAGCACCTCAAAGCTATCACTTTCATATTTCAATTTCTCTTTCCCAAGGTCTGAGCTTTACACAACACCTTGTACTAAGTACTTCTCCAGTAATTCATTTTAAAGAATGAATAAATGACAAGAAGAAGAAACATGGGCTCAGGTATAGTGGGTGGATTTGTGGCTAGTAAAACGATTGTCCCCAAAACTGTTGAAGAGATTCAAGATCCACTTCTTTCATAGGGTAATTCTCAGAAGTTAAAATGTGACTCTTAAAAATTTGCTTATCTAAGGCCACAAATACACAAGTAAATGGAACTTGACAGAGTAAGCCCTTAATTGATAGTAAAAAGAACCAAAGTTAAGCAATGGTATACTTTCCTAGAAAATTAAATAATCCTGAGTGGTCTGTAAACAATGACTCAGGATGCATTGAAAGAATGTGCAGCCATCCTCTTGGCCTTATTTACAGATCATGGATAGTTTTCCCATCTCAATGTTTAGCACTTTTTACTTCATGTGATCTTTCTGGAGTAATTTCCTTCATACCTATGGCTTGCCAATGATTCTCAAATTTATTATTTCAGTCCAGACCTTCTATCTCAGCTCCAAACTTATTAATTAAACTCTCTCCTGAATGAATGACTCTGGGAAGATTACTTAACCTCTCTGTGCCTCTGCTACCTCTACTATAAAATGACATTAATAACAGTACCCACCAAATAGGATTACTATTAAGAGTAAATTAATTCATATGTATATAAAGTGTTTTGAACAACACCTGACATGTAACATATGATGTGTTTGCTGTTTCTAGTTTCAACATCTCTCATTGATTGATTCAGTGGTACCCAAACCCTACATTTCTGAAATCAAAGGTACTCACTTTCCAGACCTGCTGTACCTCCGGTACTCCCTGTCATAATCAAGGGCACCACTCCTCCTGTAGTTATAAAAATGAAAAGCTAAGGGCCATCCTTTATACCTTTTCTCCTTATTCCTCATATCCAAGCTATCGATAAGGATGGTCTATTTTATTCCTAAGTACTTCTTAAACCCATCCATTTCTCTCCATCTCCTCTGCTGGGATGGAGTCCAAGCAGCTTTCATCTCTTGCCTGAGTTACTACAATAGCCTCCTGAATGATCTCCCTATAAACACTCTTGCCTTCTCTAAACCTATCTCCACTGAGTGATCTTGTAAGAATAAAGATCTTACTGTGCTCTTCCCCTGCTTTGAAACTTTCAAAGCTTTCTACTGGTCCCTCAATAAAGACCCAACTTCTAAATTGTCCCTTGCCTCATCCCACTCCCTTGTGTCTGTGCTCTAGCACTACTGCTTCCTCTCATCTCTTGACCATGCAGGCTCCGTCGCTAGCCTTTTGCCTACAGTGCCCTCCCCTCTTCGCCTTGATGATTCCCAGCTCAAACAGCACCTGCTCAGGGAACTGTCTTGAATCCTCACCCCCAGGTCAAGTGTGGGGCTTCACACCCTCTATTTTTCCTCTTATAATTTATACATTTATATATATGACTGTATAGTTTATGTCTGTTTTCTCCACTAACCTGTAAGCCCCATGAGAGTGGAGACCATGGCTGTTTTTCTCACCCCACCATATCCCTACTACCTTACAAGTAGCCTGGAATTTAGTATATGCTTAATATGTTGTTGACAATTGAGTTAAAGAACCCAGAGCCCTGTTCAACATATCTATTAGTGATTTGGATAAAATCATAAAGATACTTTGATCAAAATTACAGAGCTAAAACTTCAAAAAATTAAAAATAGAACTACCATATAATTCAAGAATCCCACTGGATATATATCCAAAAGAATTGAAATCAGGATCTAGAAGATGTATGTGTACTCCCATGTTCATTAAAACATTATTCGTGATAGCCAAAACATGAAAGTGACACAAGGGTCCACTGACAGACAAAGGGATAAAGAAAATGTGGTAGATACATATGGTGGAATATTATTCAGCCTTTAAAAAGAAGGCAATCCTATCATTTGCAATAACGTGGATAGACCTGAAAGACATTATGTTAAGTGAAATAAGTTGGTCACAGAAGGACAAATACTACATGATTCCATTTATATGAGGTATCTAAAATAGTCAAACTAATAGAAGCAGAAAACAGAGTGGTGTTTGCCAAGAGATGGGGGGAAGGGGGGAAGTGGTGAGTTGTTATTCAGGGGGTATAAAGTTATAGTTATACAAGATGAATACATTCTGGAGATCTGTATGATATAGTACCTGTAGTTAACAATTTGGTATAAAAAAAATTATAGAGGTTAAGGAAAAAAAACTGGGACAAGTACAACAAATTCAAGATTCAAAAATATCTTAAAAGAATGAAATAATCATAATTTGAAGCAAAATTTAATCAGGATATGTATAAAACAATGCATTAAATTTTAAGAAAAGTTTTCTGCAGAAATAGAGTATCAGAAGACTACTAGATAAAAGTGTAGGGGTGCCTGGGTGGCTCAGTTGGTTAAGCGTCTGCCTTCGGCTCAGGTCATGATCCCAGGGTCCTGGGATTGAGCCCCATGCAGCATGCAGCGTTGGGCTCCCTGCTCAGCGGGGAGCCTGCTTCTCCCTCTCCCTCTGCCTACTGCTCCCCCTGCTTGTTCCCTCTCTCTGTCAAATAAATAAATATATATATATTTTTTAACAAGTGCATTTGGACACAGCTAAGTGAGAGTGGGAGGGTGCATCCTGGGGTGAATTAACAACATGCTGGGACTGCAGAATGCCTGATACCACCTTGGGCTACACTAATAAGCCAGCCATCCTGAAAGTGAGGGGGAATATGGATGCTCTCCCTTGTCCCTGTTGAGATCACAGCTGACAAATAGTGTTAAACCAGAGAATGAGGAGGAGGAAATATGCATACAACACAGACAAGGGACTGCATACTTTGTATGGACTCCAAGATCTAGAACCAAGATATATGAAAGGAAGCAGATTTATGTGTAATTTAAGAGTTTTCCAACATGAGAACTTTATAAAATGCTTTCTCAAAGATTAAGTTCTAGATTGAGTGACATATTAAACTTGGGCTCCACTGCCACCTCTCAGAAATGCTATGGAGGATATCCCTGTATTGGGGAAGGGAGTTTGTGCTAGATGACAATTAACTTCTCCAACTCTAAGCTGCTGGGGTTCAATGAATTGGTGGTGGGAACCTCACCTGGAGGAACCTGATATGATAGAATGGATTATTGGTTAGCAAACAGTCCTTTGACTCCCTCTCCCTGGGGTAGAGTGTAATTCCTTAACCCCATTGATTTTAGGTTTGGCCGTGTGACTTGCTTTGGTCAATGAAATGTTGGAGGCTGTGGCTCAGGTAGAGTCTTTAAATGTGCTTGCTCAATTCAGCTCAGCTCATGAGCCCCTGTGATCAACTATGAGATGCTCGCAGTAGCAACTGCCCCCTCAGCCTCAGCTTCAGAATCAACGTGTGTAGATCAGGCCTGAACCCAGTCCACAGCCTGCAGCTAAGATCAGCAGACCCGAGCTGATTCCCAGATCCATGAGGGTGAGAATAAATGCTTCTTATTGTAAGCCACTGAGCTGTGAAGTAGTTCATTCAGGATTTTTATGACAAAAGCTGACTTACAAATACCTGATTCTCCCTAACCTGAGACAATCCCAACTTTTACTCGTTATCAGGCCCTTTACTGGTCGTGGTTCTCCCTGCAGCTCTCTTGCCTTGTGATTCCACCTTGTACGGTTGTAAGGGGGCAGAGAAGGAAGGTGAGCGAGTGTTGGAGAGTTGACATGCTGTCCCTGTTTACAAGGATAGCCTTGAGGCTAAGGGCCTTCAAGGAACTACCAGGATTGTTTTTTCTCTACCTCCTTGAAACAACAGAAGTAGAAACTATACTGTATAATCCTGTGTTGTGCCCTTCTTTTTGTGGTCTCCTGGTAGTGTCTTATACCATCTTCTTGCTCTCTCCTTACTTAGGTAATAGTACTTGGGGAAATCTATCAGATTATGGAAAGGGCTTCTTCCTTTTCTGGGCCCCAAGTTTTGAGTCCATGTTATATTGTTCTCTGAAAACTCATTCAGGAAGAATTTAACAGGAAGGCAAAATCCACTTCTGCCTTCATCCTGCCTTCTGGGTAAGCAGAAACCAGCCTGAGCTTCCAAGAGTCAGAGCTGGGCATGCAAGGATTGAGGGGAGAGATACTGGACCATGGGCTGAGTAGAAAGGTAGAAATTAGGCATAAAATGGGAAGGATGAGCCCAGAGAGATCCCCAAAGGTGATCTGGTGCTTTCTCTAAGTCCTCTGTGGCCTCTCCAGGAGTGGATGGTCCTTTCAGATACTTTTCCTTTAAAGCCTTAAATTCTAAAATTGCTTGTGCCAGCTTTCTTTGGTAACCTTTCATTTCTGGGTTCCATATGGTATGTGAAAGTAGAAGAGGGAAGAAAGGGTGGATGTGAGTGACAGTACAAGAAACATTTCCTTTACATTTGGACAGAGGGAACAAGTGGCAAACCTCAGATCTGCAGGAATCCAGCCTGATTTTTAGCTCTGCCTGTTTTTTTTTCTTCCTAAGTCTCCAGAATAAGATACTTTAACAAAAGAGACAAGTATACTTACATGAGTAACAAAGGGTTAGTTAATGGGAAAGGAGAGAGAGAGAGAGAGAGAAAGAGAGAGAGCAATCTCTGTGTGTAAGGATGATAGGAAAGAAAGATGAACAGAAAGAACATGTGCCAGACACCGTAGTTCATAGATGACATATGGTTTTTCACTCAATACTCACAGTAGTCCTTTCATAACCTTTCTTACATAGAAATAGGGAAAATGGGATAAAGGGAAGTCTAGTAATTTGCTCAAGATCCCACAGCTAATTCGAGAGTTGGGAAAAGAACCCAGGTAGAGCTAGGATTAGAACCCAGATCTACCTCTAGAAAGTGGAACAAAAGATGAATATCACTCAGACTCAATCCTACACATAGATGTTCAAATATTGCATGATTTGAGAGACAAAAAAAAAGGTCCTCTAGTCCAAAATGGATCTTGCACTTACTTATCCTGAGGCCTAGATTTCCACTATTATATGTCCCTTTCACTGAGCTAAATCCACATTTGTCCGACCAGGTTATGCATAGCTTGGCAGGTATGTGGCAGTGTGCTTGGAGATAGTTACAGGAGAATCATGGTATGTTGTTCAAGAACAGTGATTTCATGCCAAATTATGAAGGAAAAAGTTTTAGCAAAACAAACATTGATATTTTATAAAATGCAAATTTGAACTGAGTTTAAAAGCTAAAATGTGAGAAATTTCATGTTTGCTTTATGCCACAATCCCAGCATATGAATCCAAGCATATGAATTCTTTCAGTGAATCCTCATGGGCTACTTTGTTGGAAAAGTTTGAGGTGCCCTAGTTGAAGGTACCTTGTCCCCAGGAAGCCTCTGGGAAAACGAAAACCTGTTGACTGGTAGTGGTGAGGGAACATTTACATTCCCTGCCAAATATGAGGACTTGAGGACAGATGAATTTATTAGCTTAGATTCATCAGCCCAGAGAAAATAGTTGAAGTAATGAGACCCCAAAAACATAAGTTTGATTGAATTCTGGGAGCATAGAAATAATTTCCGTTGAGCAACAGTGGGGAAGTGCCTCGGTGGGATGTCAGAATAATATATGTAAGGGATGGAGTTACTAAAGAGGTCAACTTTTCCTCTACCAACCATTAATTCTCTCTCCATCCCACACCCCTTGTTAGAGAAACTTCCCAGGCTCCCTTCGCAGAGAGAATGCTCGCAGAGTCCTGTTGAATAGGGGAGCCAACCATGTGACACACACTTTCCTCTGCAGTCATAGCTGACTTAGCCACACGCAGATACTAGACCCAAAGCAATGCATTTGGAATGTGTTTGTGTATATGAAAAAAGCCAGGAATCCTTGTATTCAGGAATATGAAAGTCGAAGTTCAAGATCTGACTTTAGTCATTGTGAGCTGAAGATAATATAATGCTAGAGATAATGGTAGCCATGTGCATGCTAAAGCAGGGAAAGCCAGTGTGCCAAAGAGAAAAGACAAAACCAGATGTGCAAGGAGAAGCAATCAAGAGAACAGGCAGCTCTGGAGAGAGAAAAGCTGGGACTTCAGTTTCCGAGTTGTGGTCCCTTGTGAAGTCTGGATGTTTGGTGAAATACCTCTGTACCTTACCCATGAATTCCCCTCCTTGCTTAAGCTGGCTAAAGTGGGTTTCATTCTTTGTCACTAAAGTTTCCTGACAAAGACAGAGGGATGTGATCAAAACCCCTTTACTTGGGTGTAGAGTTACTATGTAATTTTTCATCCTAACTGGGACACTTGGGGGCGCTGTTAATAATTACACTGACAAAACAGGAAACCCAGAATGCATAGCCACCCTTCCTTGTGTGGTTAAGAAGGGAAATGAGATGTTAACTGCTTGTATTTCCCAGGCACTGTTAGCTGCTTAATATAGGCCATCTTCTCTGATCGTCACAACAATCCTATCAAGCTTGTCCTCTCTCTGACCAGGAACTTGAGCTAGAGGGATTACACAGGAAGCAGGTGGAAGGACCAGGATAGGAGCCCAGGTCTAGCTGACCCCAGATTCGGTGCTCTTCTCTCCCGGCTCTTTGCCTCCATAACAGTATTGCATGGGGCTCAAGCTGTACTGGCCCATAGTCCCCAGATCAGCATTCTGGGGTGTTGACAGCAATGATCAGTGAAGAGAAACACACGCAATTACACTAATCTCTCAGAAAACCCATGCCTACCCTATTGACACAAGGACAATGTCTATCTAGCCTCATTCTTGTTTGAAACACCTTTCAGCTGAAAAAGCACAATACAACAAAATTTCCACTGGCAAAGAAGGAAATTGAAGCAATTCTGAGACAATTTAGGAGAAGCCCTTGTCTTCACTTGAATTATCTGAGCAGGACAGGACACAAAAGATTAGGGGTCAGAATTTTTCAGATAATTGCTTGTTTTCCTGGTCCAGCAGGTTTAACTCGCAGGCCTGCTTTTGTGAGCATGTATTGTCCTCCCCACACAGTGAATAAGCACCAATTTCTAGGTAAGAGCTGTATGGCAAAAGAAAGAGGTGATGGGAGAGTAGAACTCGATGTTCTAATTAAGACTCAGGTGAAGAATCTCTTCATTAAAATTCTAATGTGATCCCAGTTTTATTTCTACTAAAATGCCAAATGTAACAGGAAAATAATTTGTTCTAATTTCTATATCCCTTTTCTTATCAGGCACTTTTAGCCCCCAGGACTAATCCAGTCACAATCAAGCAATTATCTGATGATTGGGGCTTCTGGGAATTGCCAGCCATTGTGGGGAGTGTGCCAGGTTTTTTCTGAGTCAGAAAAAGGGATCAGTTACTGCCAACTGCACCCACCTGTTTATCCTTGGTAAGGGGTAGACTGCCAGGATAGTAATTACATCTTAATTCAAGGTGACATAACCTAGATAGGCAACAAGCTATCCTACCACACTGATCTAGCTTAAAGAGCACCAGGCTGAGAAGCAGGGCTTTTTATTCCCTTAGAGTCCCAGCTGTTTTTCCTGACACTACTTTTAGAACTACTGATGAGTTTGCCCTTGTGTGGTTTGTTGATAGCATGTATTTCCAATGGAATCCCTGACCTTGTGAAAAGGTAAAAGAATGACAGAAGAATTTGGAAAGAAGTTGTAAAATGGATAGGAGAACACAATTGGGGTTGAAGAACTATTACAACCACACAGTCCCGTGTATTCTGAGGTCCGAGGTCTGACCTCATAAGCTGTGATTCTGATCACCCATGGCTGAGACCATGTAAAAACCATTGCTGGCATTTTGCAAGTTATTTGAAGGCCAGAAAAATATGTTTGACACAAGGCAAATCTTCTTGAGCCTTGAAAAATGAAATATGAATTTTTTTATACTGCAATGATAACACAGTTGAGAAAAAAATCTTTTTAAAGTAAAGGAGCATAAAACATTATTATTTTTTAAGAACTTCATGGACTATTGTAGCACTCTTGGTGCTGTGTCCCAAGCTACACAGTATTTTACTGACTTTTTATTTTTTAAAGATTTTATTATTTATTTGAGAGAGCACATAAGCAGGGTTGGGGGAGAGGGAGAAGCAGGCTCTCCACTGAACAGGGAGCCCTACGGGGGGGCTTGATCCCAGGACCCCGGGATCATGGCCTGAGCCGAAGGCAGACACTTAACTGACTGAGCTACCCAGGTGCCCCTTGCTGACTTTTTCCAGCACACTGAATTCTATCACCACAGTTAAGGGACCTCATGATCTCTCTTTTGAATGACTTACATTCTTGAGAATTATTCAAGTGTTCATATTATCATTACTCTTTCCTCACCCAACTTCCAATTGAGATAAATAATTTTTTTAAATTACCCAAATGCATACCCTCAATGTATATATGCATACAAAATGTCTTTTAGTGGTCTACACTTAGAAAACTATTCCTCTACAAATGAATAGTCCTGGTTGGGGCTAAATAATCAGGGAGATTCATTCATTCTAGCAGCATAAAAATAATCAAATAAGGAACAGAGCGACACAAAACAGCTTAAAGCACAACTCCTAACTGGGAAATGAATCCCATCACCTGACATAGGATAATTCTGTATTACTATCTTAGCGATATTTTTACTTTTTTCCTCTAATATCTCACTTTCTTCTAATAGGTCTTAAAGAACCTATATTTTTATCCAAAGATGCAATAATGACTTCCACACAGAACCACCACTAAATGATTTTTCCTGAGAACCTTGAATTAATTTTATTTTTCTAGAAATCATTGTTTTGAATCTAGTTTTCTTCCTGGTGGTCAGAATGCAAATGTTCCAGAAATGTTTGTCTTCTCTTCCAGTTTTCTACCCTAATATTGACTTTGACCTCTAAATTGGATAAAAATCATATTAATAGAGATGACTGTTCTTTAAAAAATATATAGCATTTTATTTGTTATAATAATATAGCTTCATAATGATGCCAATTTTCCTGGAGGGCCTGAATTTTGTTTTGAAATCCTGTGCAGTGATTTCAAAAGTGCCGTGTCATTACATTTTTCTGGACCTTAAAGGTATTCTTTTTATTCACTAATTACACACAATACCTCAGATTTTAAATTCTGGTCCTAGAACTGAACCGATTCCTATTGGGAAAAGAGGTAGAAAGGGGAAAAGAAATAATTAGAGCAAGAATATGATTATAAATATTTGATATAGTTACATTAGGAATTAAAGACAGGTTCAAGCTGAGGTTGAGTAGTTTTAACAGTGATCTGTTAAGTTTTATTATAGCATTTGGGCTGTCAGTTTGCTCCACCTATTTACACTCTGGTCTTTCCTCATCTATTAACAGCTGGTCAGCAGCTCACTTTTGCCCTGGGATTTTTAGCCATGTGGGCATGGTTATTGCCAATGCCTTTTAAAAGACTTATGACTAAAAAAATATTTTACAAGCCTTTATGAAAAACAGAGGCTGTCAAATAAATTGGACGACATTTCTGTCCTATGTGATTCCTGGTGTCAGATAAAGACCTCTATTAAAATCAAAGAATGCAATCAGCTCTTCAAGCACTGTCCCTTTCTGCAGCCCTGGTTTGGCAAAGACCCTGCAGATTTGGTAGCCCAGGAGGCCACATGACCTGAGCGGGGACTTTCCTCCTTAGCAGCAGCAGGATAACATGACACTGAGCATCACACAGAGGTCTGAATCCTGCCTTAATCCTTCCACTCAGACACATTGTCTGTGTGGCAATTGCACCCCAGGGAACCAGACCTCAAGATTTCAGTCATTCATCGAAATACTGCTCCATTAAACAGCACCTCCATTTTGTTGTACCAGACATACGGGCAGGTACGTGCGCACATGCTTACCGTCTCTGGGCTAGGAAGTCGAGAAGAAAAAGCAGAGCCAGTAGCAGCGAGCTCCAGGATCCTAGGTTTCTAACAACAAATGTTTGACGGCACAGGACGTCTTCTTTCTCATTAGTTTCTATTAATTTTTAAAATGTTCTTCTAAATCAGACAAGAGATTTTTCAACCAGGACTGGGTTGTATTTCCAAGAAAGCAGATAAAACCAGACTTTAAATTTCAGTAAAGAAATGCAACTTGAATTCTAAGTTAGAAAACTTAAGTTTTGCGTTCATGTTGAGTACGCTTGGCTGGGAGCCTGGGTGTGGGAAGTCAGAATGTAGAACAAGCTCAGAGATGGGGTGAAGGGCTGACTCTTGAGGATAGGACTGACAAAGCTTGTTTCTCCAAGCACAGATGTTAAGGGTGGCTCTGAGAAAGAATGGCCCATGTTCTGGACTTTTCAAGGTGAACTCGGTGCCTCAAAGAAGAAATGATAAAAATAAATAGCTGGCTTCCTAGACCAGGAGGAGGAGGGTCATGCACACAGATTTCACAGGCCTGAAACAGTTAGAGGGTGCTTCCTGATGGTACAGAGGAAGACCCGGAGATCCAGGGAGGACAGCTACTTCTATCAGGCTCCGTTACATGATGTGAGGGTGGGCGCGGTGGGAGCCAAATGAACAAGAGGTAGGTGGGGATTTTTTTTTTTTTTTTTTTAAATTGGCCGTTTTCTGTCCTACATCCGATGTATTCCAGGGTGCAGATAGATATCATTGTACAGTGTGAGAACCGGGCATCCTAATCTGGGCCTTCCCAGCACACAATAGCATACCGCATGCAGGGAATAAAATACACTGCTCTCCTGAAGACATTAGAAAAGGCACATTAGTCCTGAAGCTATTCAAGTAGTTATTCAGAATAGCTAGTTCGAATTGCTATTCTGCCTTGACTGCCATGGCTCAGCAGAGAAAAATTCATTTACAAAGCCAAACAGAAGTATTTCAACCTGATGTTTGAAAATAGGCTCTTGCAGGACAATATTTACCTGGTTCAAAAAACAATCCACAGAGGAATCATTCACTCATAAAGAAGGTTCACAACTGTTAAAGTAAGCCAGCACTGTCTTATTAAGGATTTCTAAAACAGATTTAAAAGTGGTAGAAGGGTTGGGAATCTTTATCATCTGTCCAGGCCACTTCCCCTGTGCTGGCAGATACAGGCAAGGAAATGTCTACTCTCAGGTGAGGATTATTTTGAAATACAGTTTGGGTTCAGAAACCAAACAGGTGTCAGGGAACTTTCTTCAATTAGAGTTTCTGCAAGAGTGAGCAAACAGATAAAAGAAGGTTCTAACCTACACATTGGACTTTGTTCTTGCTTGCACCATGCAGAGTGACACTGTAAAAGAGGAAGAATTTAACTTTCTTCTGAATGATTAAAAAAACTATTAAATATTACAAGCTAAGATATTTTCTTACCTGAATCACCAAGCTCTATGTCTCTTGGTATTTCCAGGCTAACAATTCTTTCAACTGCTATGCTTTCTAGACACACCATAGTCAACATGCAGCAAAGAGGGAGGGGAAGTTTCCAGTCACCCTGCCCTATTCTCCCTACATTGTTGAAAGTTAACTTCTTTGTCCTTTATAGTTCAGTGCTTTGTCCCATTCTCTCTGTGCTAGACAGAATAATGGCTGCCCAAAGATGTCCAGATCTGAATCCCAGAACCTGTGAGTATATTACTTTACATAGCAGAAGGGCCTTGGCAGATGTGATAAAGTTAAGGATTTTTTGACGGAGAATTATTCTGGATTGTCTGGGTGGGCCCAGTGTAAACATGAAGGCCCTTAAAAGGGATAGAGGGAGGCAGGAGAGTCAGAGAAATAGACATGACAGTGGAGGTAGAGGTCAGCGTGATGCAATTCCTGACTTGGAAGATGGAAGAGAGTCGCAAGCCCAGGAGTGTGAGCAGCTTCTAGGAGCTGGAAAAGGCAAGGAAATGTATTCTCCTCTAGAGCTTCTAGATAGAATGTGGCCATGCCAATACCTTGATTTTAGCCCACTAGACCCATTTTCTGACTTCTGACTTCTAGAACTGTAAGAAAATGTTGTTTTAAGCCACCAAGCTTGTGGTAATTTGATGCAGCAGCCATGGAAAACTAATTCAGCGCCTCACCATGTATCTGGGACATCAGATAGAGAAAGACAAGCCTAGCATTCTTTTCTGCACCTCTGGTGGTTGATGCTTGGCGGTTCCTGATCCAAAGGTGCTAGGAAGTTAGATACTGACCATTGAGGCTTTATTCAGAGCTCAAGAGGCAGCCATTTCCTTCTGAGCTGCACCGGCCTTGCCTTGGACTCTGTGGGACACTTGTGCTTCTGAACCTGTGGCTCTTGGGAGCTGCACAGAAGAGTTTGCATTCCTAATTTCCTCACATTCTATTTCTGTCCCCCAGGCATCAGTGGCATCATCCAGAGCACATGGCATATTGTGTCCAAAATCTTCTCTGTCAGGGAGGACCTGAGAAAGTTTCTTGGTGTCAAAATCGGGGGCTTGCATCCGCATTAGTGATGTTTGCCATGGTGGCATTCTGAACTGGGTGACATTCTGAACTTGGTGACAGACCACATCATCCACACACATTTTCACTGAATCCTTGGTAAATTTCTCCTCAGGTGGAATATGCAATGAAATAGTGTCCACTTGGATTAAGCTATCATTCATGGCAAGATAAAGAACAACTCAGTTTCTTTGACTCTTCCTTAGAAATTGTGACTCAATCTAATGAAAATGGTTCTTTTCTATTCTTTTAGGATATTTATGCACATCTGTATTGATATGGGGAAGGTTATGACTACTCAAAATCCGACTGCAAGGTTCCAGCCTGTATGAGGCTCTTCTTGAGGAAGTTGGGAGAAGCCAGACTTGAATGTCTTCATTATGACACTCCCAGTCAGCTGTCAGAGCTCAAATCACTGTTCTGACTTAGCAGAGCTGTAATGCTGAATATAGCACATTGATATTTTTAAAAAGCTCTCTGGGTGATTTTAATACACAGCCAAGGTTACAAGCCACCATTTCAAGCACTTTCTATATTAAGAGTTTTAGAATAATCACATATTTTAGTCCTCAAAACATCTCTGTAAGTTAAGTGCCATTAATATCCCCATTTCACTGAATGAGAAAGCAAAGCATGGAAAGGTCATATAATTTGTCCGAGGGTACACAATACACAAAGTACAAAGCTAGGATTCAGACCCAGACTGCAGAACCTGAAATGTGTGTCTTCCCTATTGCCTTGTGCAGAGTTGAATCCTAAGCACACTGTAGAGTCCCTATTACTCAATGAATACTTGTTGGATGAATAAATGAAGAAATAAGCAAATGATAGCAGCTATTTGTGAAATAGGTTTTCAATAAAATTATTGATGGGTATGGGTCCAGTAATCTTAATTTACAACGTATTTTCACACATTGTTTTATTCATTTGTGACATTTTTTTCTGTAGACCTTAACTTTTAATTTTCAAAACAAAAATCTAGAATTAAAAAGTAAAATAGTAAGAGAAAAAAATAGCATTTTCATCCAAATCCATGAAAAAAATGTTATTTTTTGTGTGTGCCTATATTCCAGGATTCTTAGGTATATAAGTTCCAAAATTATGGTTTTATTTTAAATAGCTGTATTTCTTTTTAAGAAATTCAACTTTAGATAGCCCAACAGCCAAGTTAATCTGAAATGGTTGAAATACATACATTTTATTTGATTCCACTTTTAAAATACCAATTTGCCTAAAAAAAAGGGCTTTACTTTTATAATGTAACATATACATTTCATCCCCAGAATGTTTAAAATAGTGACAATGTCACCTGCCTGATTATTTGACAATAAGAGAGAATTCACTTCTCATTCTATGTAAATCTGAAACTCCCTTTGATATTAGTGGAAGTAGGGAGGCCAGAAATGAGACTAATTCATTTAAATTTAGAGCAACTTGTTCCATGGTGGCATTTCTTTTCTGTAAAAATATATAAAACTCAGGAGATGCAAAAGCAGGTTTTGCTACAAACTGCTTGTGCACTAAAATAAGATTGGAAAGTGGAGGAAAAGTAGAACAGTAATTGTGAATTGCCTTTTTTATTATGGTTGAAGGCACTTTCCTGTTCAATAATTTTAATAAAGAAATCCCCCTAGCCATCCCCCCGATCAGTTTGAACATAATTCAAGCATTACACACATTGTTCCCTTGGGTTTATACCTTCATGGTTTCAAATTATGTCTAGCATCCTGCCAAGACTTAGATCAGTGTACCATAGTTAAAAATCAGATTCCAAAGCAACTAGAAATTCATGTTTTTCCTGTTTCAAAACAAAATCCTATTTACAGTAAACCATTTTTTTTTTTATTCAGCAAGTAGAATTATAGACCACTCAAAGAAATAAAGTTCAAATTAACTTTGTGGCATTTTCTTTTTCAAATTCTCAGCTAAATATCTTTAGGCATTGGTTCCCAAGCTATAAGATGTAGGTCTCTGAGGCTAGGATGTTACTGCAAGAGATTCTCAGCTTTCTAGATGGCTGTTCACTGAAGAGTTAAGATGTCACACACACAATCGTGCTACCATCTTCCATATGTATGCGCTAGATGTTAATAGGATTCCTACAACTCCAATTTGTTTTAAAGTCTTATTTAAGTCACTATAACTGTTTCTCATGATATAGCTCCTCTGTCAAATTGCTTTGGGGAAAGGATAGTATTATGTAATATTTCTTAAAATAAGAAGTCTTTGATTAAAAACTAGAGCAGATACATAACTAGAGAGTATAGCTATGCCAATGGTCATCTATCTTGACAAAAATATATAAAGACAGCAATAAACACCTACCCAACTAATTGTCAGAGATCTGTCCTTCTCTCAGCTCACAGTGATAGCCCTGGGCAAATAACCCCAAGTATGTCAACAGCAACAAAAATAGCACAATTTAGGTGATACAAACAAACTTTAACACTTCCTGAAGTAAACAGTGTCTTTTCAGAGAACTGTAAAATGGGGGCAGAGACTGGGGAGCTTTTATAGGATAATAAAGAACAAGGAAGAAAAAAGTAGAAGATATCAGATTGGCCAAGGCCACATAGTCACCCTTGTTTGGGGTGAGAAGGCCCCAGAGATGCCAAGGTGTTTGGGGATTGGCTGACTGGATACACAGCCTTTCTGGTCAAGGAGAGCACTTACAGGGGCACAAAGGTTTCAGTTGATGTAGCGCCCTGGGCAGGAGTGGCTTCATCTTAGGTCTAGAAAGTTATTTCAACATATCTCAAGTCTCAAATGTATTGCCAGATAATGTGGAGAATATGTTTTAAACCACTTCACATTTGCAGAGCAGAGGGTTTGTGCTCCCTCTAGAAGGCAGGTGCAAAGGCCCAACAATCCATAGGCCAAGGTGTGCATCCTTCCTCTGGGTGGTTGTGATTGAATTTGATACAAGCAAGGCCCTTTCAGGCATTCACATCTGGGAGCCCACTGCACATCTAGGAACATTGGCAGGGAACAAGAAGTGTTTTGACATAGAAGTGTACTGTGGTGTCCTAACTGCACTTAAGGGGTTCACCGCTTGGGGTGCATTCAATTGAACACAATCCAAGGAAGTGTTGAAAGCAAAGAACTTTTATTGTTACAGATAAGGAGACCAGGAGATAGCTCTCAAAGCACTGTCTCCCTATGGGGTTAGCCCAGGAAGCTGTTATTCAGTGTATTAGAGGGCGGGGGCAGGGAGCTTACATATACATTAAGGAACTAATACATATTCTATTAAACATTTCTGTTCAATTGCGTATGCCTACTAGGTCAGCAGGCTAGTGTGTACACTGCATGTTCAAAAAATGGAAGAAAACCCCACCCCAGAAGATCTGAGTATTAAAAAGAGTTAAAGGTAACTTCAGGACAACTGCAGGAGGATAGGGCTACCGCACAGGTCTCAGCTCCAAACAGGCTCAGGATGGCTCGCCTAAGGGCTGTCAGGTGAAACACCTAGCTGGACCTCTTCTACTCCGGGAACTGCTGGTTCAGCAAAACAAAACACATTCCTTCCCAGCTTTTGTCCCTTCCCCCCTCCCTTCCGCTGATAGCTTTCAGCCCTCTGATTTGAGTGACTTCCTGTTGCATCCTAGCTACCAGTATCAGCAAATGGCTGACCAACAATCCTGGCTAGAAGCCAGCCTAGAGCAAGCTGGAAGCAGAGGAAAGCCTAGTTGTGTCCTTGTGTTATAACTAATCTCTCTCCTCAGGATCACTGCTAATGTTTATTTTGAATTTATCAGGAGTCAGCAATTGTTCTAAATGTACTTTGCCATTATTTCATTTAAATATTGCAACAACAGGACATAGCAAATGAAGAAACTGAGGTAGTGAGAAGTTGGGTGGACTTGAGGTTACCTGGGTGGGGAGTGGTGAACTCAGGTGTGGAACCCAGATTTAACTTCAAACCCTTGTGCTTTAGCTGATACTGGTGACAAGCCCTGGCCGGAAATGTGAATTGGCAAAGTCCTCTCTCTTCTTCGTTTCCTGCTATTTACTCGATAAATGTTGCAGGTACTGCAGCCGTTCCTTCTGTGTAGCGGGAACCAGTATAACTTGGTGGCTCAAAGTGAGGGCTATGGAGTCACGCACGGTTGAATTCAGGTCTCTAGTCTATTCCTTGCTAACATTGTTGTCTTGTGCAATTTACTTAATCTGTAGCCAGGGCATAGGGGTGCAAGAGTGTCTGGCTCCAGGGGTCCCAAACAGACCAGGTTGGGCCATTCTCCGCTGACAAAATCTAAAGGCAGAGAAATGAGTGGTGATGAAACAAGAAAGGAATTTATTTCAGTGCGGGTAACACCGGGAAGACAGCGGACTAGCATCTCCAAGACTGTCTCCGAAGTGCCAAAAATACTTCCAGGTTTATAAAATAAGAACTTGGGGCAAAGGTGGGTGGGTACATGCAGGTGGCCAGTGAAGGTCAAATCGATCATTGTCTTGGAGTCAATCACGGGCAGGCAGAGTCTTGCTGGCTCAGGGCAGCCCTTATTGCTTGAGGGGATAGTTTCAGTTCCCATCAGGGGATGCTTTGTTCTCAGGTTCCTCCCCCTGAACCGAGACACAAGCTGGAAAGAACCCAACCAGAAAGTTTGAGGCCAAAATGAAGGCAGCTGAATGAAGTTCAAATCTGTCAATTCAACCTTTGTCCCATAAGGTTCTTATGATGAATCATACAGTACTATCATTCATTCAGATTTTAGCTGAAAACCCATGGCTTGCCAGCAATCCAGGTACAGGTTAATGACACAGAGTTGTGTCCTCACATAGCTCACATTTCACATTTAGTTTGGCAGTATGATGTTACGATTAATAATAAACATATATTTGGTCTTCATCTGTTTCTGGTACAGAGCCCCTAAAACCCTCGGAATGGCCTAAGTGATGAGCATGATAAGGGTACCTTTTGATATTTTAATGAGGCAACTTTTGAAAAGCACCTAAGGATGGGGGGGGGCGGTTTGCCAGTAGAGCCAACCATGTGATTAGGAGATTAGTACTTTTAGTCTTCCCTCCCTCTTCCTCCACCCCACCTCTGGGAAAGGGGAGGGGGGCTGGAGATTGGGTTCAACCTCCAATGGCAAATGATTTAATCGATCATGCCAATGTAATAAAGCCTCCATGAAAACCGAAAAGGATGTTTGTAGAACTTCCAGAGAGGTGAACGCGTGGACGTGCTGGGAGAGCAGTGTGCCTCTTCCCACATACCTTGCCCTATGCATCTCTTCCATCTGGATGTTCCTCTGCATTCTTTATCATATCCGTATAAATAGACTTGTAAATGTAAGTGCTCCCTGGGTTCTGTGAGCTGCTCTAGAAAATAATCAAATCCAAAAGGAGGAGATGTGGACCTCCAATTTGTAGCCAAGTCAGAAGTTGTGAGCAACTAGGGGACCTACTAGTTGCCATTCGCATCTGAAGTGGAGACAGTCTCGTAGGACTGCGCCCTTAACTTGAGAGACCTGATGCTATCTCCAGGCAGATAGTATCACTATTGAGTTACATTGCAGGATCCCCAGCTGGTGCCATGGAGAATTGCTTGGTGGGGAAAAACCCCCACACATGTGGTGATCAGAATTGTCAGAAGTGAAGTGTTCCGTGTAAAACTAAAGGAGACATAGGGAAAGACTGGTTTTTCCAATACAGGGAGTCAGGAAATAAAAAATAAAACAAATATGTAATTCAGCAGCAGTGCATGCTATGAAGAAACATAAAGCATGGTTAAGGGAATGAGGATGATGGAGTGATAGGGTTGCTGTTTTAGTTAAGGTTGTAATATACATTAATGTCAAACTCTTAACATAGGACATGTCACGTAGAACGACTCAAGAGCTGTTGTCCATTGTTGTCATTAGACCCCTTATACTGACCTGAGTATTTGGGCAGCTCCCCAAAAGTGGGGAGTCCAGGGGAAATGATTTCAGTGTGTTGCATTTCAGATCCTAAGGGAGGCATGTAAGGCAGTTAAATGGCCCTTCCCTCAGGTACTGATCTATGCTGCTTATGGTTGGACCTGAGTTTTCCTCCAGTTTCAGTGAGGGAATGCTGAGTGAATACATCTAATTAGTCACATTTGGAAGGGTTGGAATTGCTCCCTATTAAGCAACATAAGGGCCCTGCTGTTCTTTCCTCACCAGGGTCTTGGTTAGGGCCATTCCAGTCTAGTCCAACAAGTTGTCTGAAATTTCAATCTCTAAGACCAAGTATTGGGTCTCAATTTCTTTCTTTCCAGGAAGCATTTGACTCCTTTTAAAAATTGGTTCACAGGGTTCTACATAGTTGGACCTTCACGAATCTTCAAAGTTGGTTTTATTTTCCCCCCCAGGAAAAGCTGTTATTGCTGTTCATTTACATCATGGAGTGGGTATCATTTTACTGACTTTTCTAAAGAAGAAAAAAAAATCATCCCAGATGACTTTCTGCCACTACATATAGGAGAGGAGTTTCTCTTGAAAAAAATAATAGAATCCATCCTACTCCATGAAACTGCTGACCATGAATTCTCAGCCTTCTGAGCTTTGATGTTGTACCTTAGACATACTTGGTTCTCATAGCTGGCTAGTTCTTTCGTTTTCTAGTTTGGACAGTGTAGCAAGTTATTTAATCTACAAACGATGCTGTCCTCACCTGTGACTCAGAAAACATCATTAATGGAAGAAACTAACTTACTGAGGGGTAAAAGAGACAATAATTAGATTCTGAAATAATCAAAGAATGGAAACAAAGCAAGCCTCCGGCAGGATTTGGCTTCTAAGATGACAAGGTACAGGGGCGCCTGGGTGGCTCAGTCGTTAAGATGACAAGGTACAGGGGCTAGGATGCTGGCAGGACTCTATGTCACATCTCTGTTCCTCCCTGAGGATTAGTTTTATATTTTCAGACAGCTTTACATGGGAGGGGACATGGCCTGCTAATACTTGAAGTAACATTTTTATGGAACTTAATCACAGAGGTACGAAAGACTCTTTCCTGTTAATTCCAACAGAAAAGTTCTGGGAAAGGACACTGAGGGGCCTTGTTTGGGTCTCATGTGTATATCACTATGACCACATTAATTTGTCATCCTGAGTCACATGACTTCCCTCGTGGTCAGGGACAAAGGAGACCCTGACCTGATAAGCCCTCACTTGACCTGTGAGGTTGGAGTCAGGGTGGTACAGTTCTCCAAAGAAAAGGGAAGGCTATTGCTTTGGCTGGGGGCGGGTGGGGAGGGGGGGCAGGATGCTTAATAAATACTTGTTAATACAAGTTTCTTGGGAGAATTCAACTAAAAGATGATCAGTGGAGAAACATTTTGTATCAAGATTAGGTTCTGACTTCAAAATGTTCTCTTAGTTAGAACCCAGCCTACTTGAACACAGGCAGTTCTAATTCCAGCACTAGAATGAATTACTCTTTCTTTTCCCCTCAGCATTCACTGTAAGTGTAATCACCATCTGTCACCATACAATGTTATTACAATATTACTGACTATATTCCCCATGCTGCACTCTTCATCTACCTGACTTATTTATTTTATAACTGGAAGGTGGTACTTCATAATCTCCTTTATTTTATTTTTACCCATTGCTCCATCCAACTCCCCTCTGGCAACCACGAGTTCTCTGTTTTTAAGAGTCTGGTTTCTGTTTGTTTCTTCGTTTGTTTTTTCTTGAGATTTCTCATATAAGTGAAATCATTTGGTATTTGTCTTTCTGTTTGACTTATCTCACTTAGCATTATACTCTCTAGGTCCATCCTTGTTGTCGTAAATAGCAAGATCATTCTTTCCATTGTATATATACCACATCTTCTTCACCATTTATCTATCAATGGACACTTAGGTCGTTTCCATGTTTTGGCTGTGGTAAATAATGCTGCAATAAACATAGGTGCACATGCGTTTTCAATTCAGTGTTTTCATTTTCTTTGAGGACATACCCAATAGTGGCATTACTGGATCATATAATATTTCTATATTTATTTTCTGAGGAATCTCCATACTGTTTTCCACAGTGGCTGCACCAGTTTGCATTCTCCCCAACAGCACACAAGGGTTCTCTTTTCTCTACATCCTCACCAACGCTCATTTCCCTTGTCTTTTTGATTCCAGCCATTCTAACAGGTTTCAGGTGATACCTCGTTGTGATTTTGATTTGCAGTTTCCTGATGGTTAAGTGATGCTGAGCATCTTCTCATGTGTCTATTGGCCATCAGTATGTAGTCTTTGAACAAAAGATCTATTTAGGTCCTCTACTCAATTTTAACCACATTGTTGTTGTTGTTGTTGTTGTTGTTAGTGTCGAGCTGTATAATTCTTTATATATTTTGAACATTAACCCCTAATCAGATATATCATTTGCAAATATCTTTTCCCATTCACTAGGTTGCCATTTTATGATGGCTTCCTTTGCTGTACAAAAGTTGGGTTTTTTTGTTTTGTTTTGTTTATAGTCCCAATAGTTTACTTTGGTTTTTGTTTCCCTTGTCTGAAGAGATATATCCATAAATATGTTGCTAAGGTCTATGTTCAAGAGATTACTGCCTATGTTTTAGGAGTTTTATGGTTTCAAGTCTCACATTTAGGTCTTTAATGCATTTTGAATTTGCTTTTGTGTATGTTATAAGAAAGTAGTCCAGTTTCATTCTTTTGTATGTAGCTGTCCAGTTTTCCCCACACCATTTATTGAAGAGATGGTCTTATCTTCATTGTATATTCTTTCCTCCTCTGCTATAGGTTAATTGACCATATAAGCTTGGATTTATTTCTGGGCTCTCTATTCTGTTCTATTGATTTATGTGTCTATTTTTGTGCCAGTACCAAACTGTTGTGATTACTACAGCTTTGTAGTATAGTTTGACATCTGGGACTGTACTCCCTCCAGCTTTGTTCTACTTTTGCTTTGACTATTTGAGGTCTTTCATGGTTCCATACAAATTTTAGGACTATTTGTTCTAGTTCTGTGAAAAATGCTGTTGGTATTTGATAGGTATTGCACTAATCTGTAGATTGCTTTGAGGAGCCTGGACATTTTAACAATATTCTTCCCATCTGTGAGCATAGAATATCTTTCCATTTGTGTCATCTTCAATTTTTTTCATCACTGTCCTATAATTTTCAGAGTACAGGTCTTTCACCTCTTTGGTTAAATTTATTCCTACGTATTTTATTCTTTTTGTGTAATTGTAAATGGGATTGTTTTCTTAATTTATCTTTCTACTACTTCATTATTGGTGTATAGAAATGCAAATATTGGTGTGTATTAATTTTTTATTCTGTAACTTGACTGAATTCATTTATTACTTCTAATAGTTTTTTGGTTGAGTCTTTAGGATTTCCTAAATATAGAAATTTGCAAATAGTGACAATTTCCCTTCTTCCTTACCAATTTGAATGACTTTTATTTCTTTTTCTTCTCTGATTGCTGCAGTTAGGACTTCAGTACTATGTTGAATAAAAGTGAAGAGAGTGGACATCTTTGTCTTTTTTCTGATCTTAAAGGGAAAGCTTTCTGTTTTTCACCATTGAGTGTGATATTAGCTGTGGGCTTGTCATATATGACCTTTATTTTGTTGAGGTATATTCCCTCTAAACCACTTTGTTGAGAATTTTTATTGTGAACAGATGTTGTATTTTGTTAAATGCTTTTTCTGCATCTGTTGGGGTGATGTATGGTTTTTATCCTTCCTCTTATTAATGTGATTTATTGCCTCGACTGATTGGCAAATATTGAACCACCCTTGTATCCCTGTAATAAATTCCACTTGATTGTGGTGAATGATTAAATGTATTGTTGAATTTGGTTTGCTAATATTTTGTTGAGTATTTTTGCATCTATATTCATCAGGGATATTGGCCTATAGTTTTCTTTTTTGGTAGTGTCTTTGTCTGATTTTGGTATCAGGGTAATGCTGGCCTGTAGTGAATTTGAAAGTTTTCCTTCTTTCATTTTTTAGAATAGTTTGAGAATGATAGGCATTAACTCTTCTTTAAAAGTTTGGTAGAATTCACCTGTGATTCCATTTGATTCTGGAACTTTTATTTGTTGGTTTTTTTTTTTTTTTAAATACAAATTCAGTTTCATTACTAGCTATTGGTCTGTTCCCATTTTCTATTTCTTCTGATTCAGCTTTGGAAGATTGTATGTTTTTAGGAATTTATCCATTTCTTCTAGTTGTCCAATTTGTTGGCATATAATTTCTCATAATATTTTCTTATACTTCTTTATATTTCTGTGGTGTTGTTATTTCTCCTCCTTCACTTCTGATTTTGAGTTCTCTCTTGATGAGTTTGGCTAAAGATTTATCGATTTTGTTTATCTTCTCAAAGAACCAATTGATTTCATTAATCTTTTCTGTTTTTTGTTTTTTGTCTCTATTTTATTTATTTCTGTTCTAACTGTATGTCCTTCTACTAGCTTTGGGCTTTGTTCTTAGTTTTCTAGCTCCTTTAGGTGTAAGCTTAGATTGTTTATTTGAGATTTTCTTGAGGAAGACCTGTATTGCTATAAACTTCCCTCATAGAGCTGCTTTGGATTTTAGATCAGCTCTATGAGGGAAGTTTTTGTTTTTGTTTTTTTGGTTTTTTTGCATCTCAAAGATTTTAGATCAGTATGTTTTCATTTTCATTTGTTTCCATGTATTTTTAAAAAGTTTCTCTTGGATTTCTTTGTTGACTCACTAGTTGTTCAGTAGCATGTTGTTTGGCCTTCACATATTTGTGCTTTTTCTTGTTTTTCTCTTGAATTGATTTCTAGGTTTATACTGTAGTCAAAAAAGGTGCCTGATAAGATTTTAGTCTTCTTAAATATATATATTGAGATTGTTTTGTGGCCTAACATGTGATCTATCCTGAAAAATGGTCCATGTGCACTTAAAAAAATGTGTATTCTGCTGTTTGGGGATGGAATGTTCTCTATATATCTGTTATGTCCATCTGGTCTAATGTGTGGTTCAAATAGCTTGTTTCCCTGTTGATTTTCTGTCTGGATGATCTATCCAGTGAGGTAAGTAGGGTGTTAATGTCCCATACTATTAATGTATTACTGTCACTTTCTCCCTTTATATCTGTTAATATTTGTTTTATCTATTTAACTGTTCCTACGTTGGGTGCATAGATCTTTACAATTGTTATATTCTCTTGTTGGATTGAATCATTTACGATTATATAGTGCCCATCTTTGCCTCTTGCTAAAGTCTGTTTTAAAGTCTGTTTTGTCTGATACAAGTATTGCTATCCTGGCTTTTTTGTTTGTTTGTTTTGGTAGCTTCAGTTGGCATGGTATATGTTTTGTCATCACTTCACTTTCATCTGTGTCTTTAGGTCTGAAGTGAGTCTCTGGTAGGCAGCATATAGATGGGTCTTGTTTTTTATTCATTCAGTTCTCTTTCTTCTCTTGCTCTTTCCTTGTGAATGATGACTTTCTTTACTGCTGAAAGTTCCTTAAGAAGAAGAAAGGAACATAGAAGAATTATAAAAGCAACCAGAAAACAACAAAATGGCAATAAGTACATACCTATCAATAATTACTCTAAATGTAAATAGGCTAAATGGTCCAATCAGAAGACATACGGTGATTGAATGGCTTTTCTTTCCATTTAAAGAACAATGAATCATGGAACACTACATCAAAAACTAATGATGTAATGTATGGTGATTAACATAACATAAAATAAAATAAAAATAAATAAAAATAAAGAAGTCCCTTTAACATTTCTTGTAGGGCTCGTTTAGTGATGATGAACTCCTTTAACTTTTGTTTGTCTGGGAAGATCTTTATATCTCCTTCTGAATGAAAACCTCACTGAATGACAGCTTTGCTGGGTAAAGTATTCTTGATTTAGGTCTTTTCCTTTCATCACTTTGGCTGTATCGTGCCACTCCCTTCTGACCTGCAAAGTTTGTGATGAAAAATCAGCTAATAGCTGTAGGTTTCCATTGTATGTAACGGTTTTCTTTTCCCTTGGGGCTTTTAAAATTCTCTTTATCATTACTTTTTGCCATTTTAATTATTATGTGTCTTGATGTGGACCTCCTTAGGTTCATCTTATTAGGAATTCTTTGTGCTTCCTGGACCTGAATGTCTGTGTCCTTCCTCAGATTAGGGAAGTTTTCAGCTATTATTTCTTCAAAAAAGTTTTCTGCCCTCTTCTTTTCTTCTGGGATTCCTACAATATGAATGTTGCTGTATCTAATGATGTCACAGAGTTCTCTTAATCTCTTTTCATTTTTAAAATTCTTTTCTTTTTGCTGTTCAGTTTTGTTGCTTTCTATCACTCTGTCTTCTAGATCACTGATCCATTCTTCTGAATTCTTTTATCTGTTGCTGATTTCCTCTAGAGTATTTTTTTAAAGATTTTATTTATTCATTTGAGACACAGAGATAGAGAGCATGAGCAGGGGGAGAGGCAGAGGCAGGGGGAGAGGGAGAAGCAGGCTCCCTGCTGAGCCAGGAGCCGGATGTGGAGCTCGATCCCAGGACCTGGATCATGACTGAGCTGAAGGCAGACGCTTAACCATCTGAGTCACCCAGGCGCCCCTAGAGTATTTTTTTATTTCAATTATTGAATTCTTCCACTCTGGTTCTGTTTTATATTTTCTATCTCTTTATTGAAGTTCTCATGGAATTTACCCACTCTTTGCTCAACTCAAGTGAAGTGACCTTCACTTTGAACTCTTTATTAGGTGTATTGTTTATGTTTCATTTGGCTCTTTTTCTATGATTTTTGTCTTATTTATTCATTTGGGACATATTCTCCTGTCTCCTCATTTTGTCTAATGCTCTGTTTGTTTCTATTTATTAGGTATGTCAGTTACATCTTCTGGTCTTGAAACTCACGGCATTGTGTAGAAGAGATGCTGTGGTGCCTTATAGCATAATCCCCCCTGGTCACCAGAACCAGGTGCTCTAGGGGTTCTCCCTGTGTGGATTGTTTGCACTCTTATTGTGACTGAGCCATGATTGCCTTCAGCCCAGCTGGTTGCAATGACCCACTTGGCCTGCTGTGGGTGCACAAGCAGGGTTTGCTCCCTGCACTGTTGAGAGGTCTGTCTAAAGTGGCCACAGGCTCAATTGTGGGTGGGGCTGGCTGTCAAATCTAGCTGTCTGCAATTAGTCTCTCTGCCATAGCTGTAGGTACACCAAAGGGCAGGGCATGGTCCCTGTGCAGCCAGCTAAGGAGCTTAGGTGCAGGAACTGTGGTGCAATGGTGTGTGGCCTTATCTCCCCCCTTTCTCAGGGCAGGAGTCACTTTGGAGTGGTACTGGTCCCAGCTAGGGCTGCCTACCAGGTGTAGTGGGACAGGACCTGCTTTGGAAGTATGCCTGCTGAGGCAGCCAGTTTGGATGGGGCAGGTCCCCAGGGAACACTGTGGTTGGGCTAGTATGTTAGAGCAAAATAGATGGAGAATGTTAGTGCTGACTCTCACAAGCCACCAGCTATCTAGGCCAGAGGAGGGGAAGAGAAAAGGCATCTGCCAGCACTTTTGTTCCTGCAGAAATCTCCTGCCAATCCCTGTGCTCCAGCTAATTCTAAGATTAGTCAGTAAATCTTCCATGTATACCCCAGGTGCTTTATGAACTATTGTTCTGTGATGTGTCTCCAGTGAGTTATTTAGTATGCGGGCTCTTTAAGGTCAGGGACTCAGTTTCTTGTAATTCTCCAGCTCCCCCAGAGTTAAGCCTGCTGATTTTTAAAGCTCTGGGAGTTAAGTCCTGGTTTTCAAAGCCAAACGTTATGAGGACTCATCTTCCCAGTGCCAGGAATGCCTGGTGTGGGCTCTGATCCTCTTCTCTGTGTTTATAATATTTTTCCCATTTGTGACTAGTCTACTGGGAATTTGGTTCTCAATCATATCTCTGCCCCTCCTACCCTTTTCAATACAGCCTTCTCTCTGTGATGAGCTGTGGAAGGTCTATTCTGCCAGTCTTCAGGTCCTTTTTAGAGTTCTTTGTGTAGATGTAGTTGTTATCTCCATGTGTCTGTGGGACAAGGTGAGCTCAGGATCCTCCCACTCTGCCATCTTCCCAAAACTCAATTACTAATTCTTCAGTAAAAAATATGAGGGAAATTTGGCTGGTGTTTAGGGGTTGTAACAAAATGCTTTTCTTTAAACACCAGAATTGCCTTGTCCAGAGAGAGATGATCAACTATGAGAGGTATTTGGGAACTGAGTAGCCAAGGGAGAGGGATTCATCTATACTAAGTCTATTCCAGGTATAATCTCTGCAGGAGAATTTACTTGTTCATTAAAATCTCTGCAGGAGCATTTATTTGTTTATTAAAATGATGAGTGAATCATTGGATTGTTAAATGAATATATACACATGTATATTTATAGACATACATATATATTACATAAATATACATAATTGTAAAATACATATATAAAATTAAAAGAAAAAGACAAGTATATCCACACTTACACATTTTCTCTCTTCCCACCCTGAGATTATATTTTGAATACAAGTAAACTACATAACAGTACACAGTAGCATGTTACTCTTTGAGAAAGCACCAAGCATTATATCTGGAACTCATCAGGTGTACCCTAAACGTCAGTTGAAATAGAACTTGAATGTTTCTCCCTTCTAAAAGATGACTTTTACTCATATGGCTATCCTTTCAGCTTCTTGCAGCTTTCTCTTTGAATGATGGGGTTGTATCAGAGATAATCAGGAGCTCTCAAAATTCTTAGTGACAGAAAAAAATAGGAGAAGGATTTTTTTTTTTAACATGTTTCTACTCATGATTTGGCCCTTCTCCAAACCCACTCTGAATCTGTTCTTATTTTTCTGCAATTGAATCTTTTCTCAAGCTAAATTTTCAGTTATTACTAGTGGCATCTCCCACATTTTATGTACATATATATTACCCACTTCAATGAAAATAAAGGCACACCCAACATTCCATTCTGTGGGAGGGAAAGCATTCAAATACACTGAGTGGAAAACATGCATTTCCTGTTTGTATTGAATTAAGATTCAGGCAGCTTCAGAACAGGATATATTATAATATAACCATTGCATGCCTAAAAATGCTCCTGTGAACATTTCATCAACTTCTAATTCCTTTATTTAGTCTGGAGTCTTTGAAGAAAGGTTAAAAGTGATATATACAGGGAAATAGTATACATTTAATACAAAAAGGAGTCTTGTTGTCGGCAACTAGTAGACTACTAATTTTGCTAGGAAAATGCGGGACCTAACTTGTCCATGAGAGGATCTTTACTAGCTGTGCTTTTTCCAAAGGCATTTAGTTATTATTATATCATTATGATTATCAAAAATATCATTCAGATATTTTTACATATTTGGGTTGTCAGGCTGAGCATTTTCAGGAGAGCTTAGGGACTTAATGAAATAAACTGACTTTTTAAATTTTATTTTACCATTTAATTGGAGGTGAGAATTCATTTACTGAATAATAAATATGTCCTATTCCACTTAATTACTTTTCCTGACTCTCCTGTCTCGTGCCTGAATCACGGTTTTTCAGAAGTGTAATTAAAGCATTCAGAGTATATGGCAAAGGAAAAAATAGGATTGAGACATGTTTAACTCCTAAAATTATAGAACTGAATATTAATGCTTTAAAACTGTATTTCAGGAACTGTGCTAGGACCTAGCACATTGGATTTAGTTTCTAGGTCATAAACAACCTTGGAAGGACCAGTTTTAGTATAAAGGGTGAGGATGGGGAGCTGGATAGCTGTGAGTTAAGAATGAACAGGAGATAAAGAGGGCATGCTAAATATAGTCCTCTGTTTCAAGAAGTTTGACTTTTTAAAGGGACATTATTAGGTGGTCTATAATTTACTTTAAAATCCTTCAGCCAACATTATGTGTGCAAATATGTGTTTTAGTTTGTTTTCGTCCAGACCCTAAGGCAGGCAGTTATGGCAGTTAGAAATACAGACTCCCACAGTGGTTATTGGTAGCACTTAATAAAAAAGCCAAACTTTGGAGGCAGCTACAGGTGCCTTAGCTCTCTTTTACCTCTAACACCAGAGGTTTTGATAATTAGGATAATGTATGTCAGAAGTCGGTTTTCATTTGTGAAATTCCAGGTATTAGAGATGTGCGGATTAATTAGATATTATTTAGAAGTATTCTTACCTTTGTATGAACAAGATATAAGAATGTGGTGAATGAAGCTCCCTAGGCTTGATTTTTATGTAGCCATATGTCCAGGATAAATGGAATAAGGCCAAGAGGAAGAAGAGATAGGATCCAGAATGGAAGTGGTAGGTTGAGTCCTGGACAAGAGGAGGATGCTTGATGATTGGACATGAAATCTGGTTTGCCTTAAACCTTTCCAAATTTTAGTAACTATTAGCTCTGGGATCTGTAATTGACATCACCATGGTGTTCTCACCCTGTCTCCCCGCCCCTGGGGGGAAGTGCCTGGTTTCTGGATACTCAGTCCCTTTTTTCAAACTGGTGTAGCTTTTTCTCTATCTGAAGCCGATTCAGAGAGACTCTTAAGACTATCAATGGACTTCATGTTTTGGGGGAATGACTAAAACTTACCTAGAATAGAGTTAGAAATTATCCCTGTTTATAAATTACCCTCATTTATAGTTGTTAATTAATATGTATAACCATGAATAGTATATATTTTGATTGGTATATAAATACTTTCAGCTGTGTCTGTTTGGTAAATGTGAACCTTTACATTAGCAGATTTTTCTTTCTTAAAATGATAATATAACAAATTTAAAGAGTGAAAGAAGATGGCAATTAACAACAACAACAAAAAAAGGTCAGCCACTGTGTTAGTGCTAAGATAGAGTTGTGAGTAAGGCCAATGAGCCAAGATAGATTGTGATAAAATTAACAGTATGCAATGACATTTCACTGGGAAATTGACACTAAAATTTTGCTTATTTCTTGTGCCCACTCTATTCACCATAAACTGACTTTTTCTAAACACATTCTGATCAAAGGTGACTCGGAACTATACTCTGGAAGGTGAATAAATGGTTTAATGTTTTTCTCATATCTAGAAAGGTTTAAAGGTATTCTAAAGACCAATATCTTGTTGCATGAAGCAGTACTGCTAAAGAAAATTACTACCTGATATAAACAGTAAAATGGAGCTATCATGCCACTAAGTAAACTACACAAAAACTAATGTGGTTTTGGGTTTTTTTTTTTACTCTGGGAGATTAAATTCACATTTTTCAGAGAGAAAGGACCGTCATGAAATGGATTTCCCTATGGTCCAACACCATACTTGGGATTACTAGTACCCTCTCCCAGTCTAACCACACCGAATGGTATATATCACAGGCAAAATATAGGTTGCTAGGAGGGTTCAGAGGGGGTGTAGAAGTACAGGAAAGGAAATCCGTAAAACTCCACGAATGTTCCTGTTTGGATGCAAGGGGTCCTCTCGATGTTGACAAGAAAGGCAGAGCCAGTGCCTACAAGAAAGGCCAAGAGTTCCCAGTATCCTTGGAACCCTGGCTTCTGGAGAATCCTTATTTGGAGTAAAACCAGAATGTGAAGCTCTGTGCTATTGGGAGCATCCTTCCACATGGCACTAAATTCATAGGCATTGATTTAAAAAAAAAATCCTTAAGTATGGAAAACAAACACTGAATAAATTACATTTGGAAAGCAAATATGCTATACAACCAGCACTTTTAGGATTTGAACATTACTTACAGAATCAGATTCCAAATGTATCATGACTTACCAGTTTAAAACTAAATAGTAGGCCAAAGGACATGTTTTGAGAACTTTAAGCAGATCAGGGAAATGAAGAGGTCCTAACATTTGCTGCAGTTTCATACACAACAGTTCAATGTTGTGTACTGATCCTCTCTTTACCCATCTCTGACGTAGGAGTCTTTGTTTTTGAAAAATGTCTTAGTTTAGGGGCCAGAAATGGGAACAGGGCAGTGATACATGGACCCATACAAATCTAACTTGTTACTGGTCTGCAATGAAATAAGCACAGAAATTAAAGTTAGTTTTAGAAGCTTTTATAGCAATTTGACATAGTAATTTTATATCTGTTAAAACTAATAATAAAAAACTCAGCTTCTATTTTTGTATGTATTTGTTTCCATTTTCGTTTAATTTTTCTAATAATTCATTTTTATCATATTTTCAAAAATGTTCCTTTGCAGATTGGGAAAAAAAAAACTGGGTTCTTTACCAGATAATCTGAGGAGCATTGGCATAAATAATCACTGTGCCATAATTCTTTTTTAAGAATTAGGTATGAAAGTGCAAGGTCCATAGCTTTGTTAACAAGATTTTTGGGATTAAAAAAGACATGATGGCATCTGAGATTCTTTAAGCTCCTCACTCATAGAATGCTTAGGCTTAAGCCCTCCAGGGTAAGAAAACCGTTTGTGGGGAAAAAAAAAAAAAAAGAAAAATGTTTTGTGAGCAGTTTAATTGACTAATCCTAAATTCCTGACTCAAAAATCTTTGTCTACTCTGGGTAACTTACCTCTGCCAAACTTCCTTTAATTCCTTTTGTCTTCTGATTCCTATTCTATAAAATCATATCGGAGATCCTGATTCAAAGAAATAACATGTGGACTTCATTTTTTTTTTCAAATATACTCTTCAGCTTTCCATTACTTGTAATCATTAAAGAGCCTAATGCATAGATAACTAGATTGTGGATATTTCAAGAGTCACTTATAGTTAGCTTTGTAAAACATTTATATACCTTTAAAAAAATTGTTCTTCCAAGCTGACCTATGTAAAGTTAATGTTAGCTGGCATTTCTGAGCAGAGCCCAATGAAAAGTAGTGTGAGGAGCCCAGGCTTTGTTTTGTTTGTTTTTTTTTTTTTTCAGTCTTGTTTTTTATTTCATTGATCTCCTAAGCTGCATATATACAGGATGGTAATTAAGAGTTGACTGTACACACAGGCCTCTTTCTCTTAACTGGTTCTATAACAAAAGAAGGGCTTCAGTCAAGGTAAGCTCCAATATGGGAGGTGCCAATCCTCACTGGATCTCTTTAATCAGAGCATAGAAAACTAAATGGTGTTGGGATAGCTAGCAAACAATTTAGAAAAAAAAATAATCTCTCTACCTCTATCAGTTCTCCATAAATAAACTGTAAATAGATGGCAAAGGCTCTTTAAGCAAAAACAATGCAGAAAATTAGAAAATTTAAGGAAAAATGATAACTTCGACTTCAGCAAAAACAATTACCAAAAACTCCACTGTCAATTGAAAGAAAGCATAAATTAGAAAAACATATATGTGACATGGATGACATAAAAGAAAATGAGTTAGACCTCATAAGACACATTTGGAAATACAAAAGCTATAAAGGAAAGGCTAATGTATTTTATTGCATAAAAACATTTCAAAGTCTGTATGGAAAACAGTACCATAAATAAAGCCAAAAGACAAAAATAGGCAGGAGAAAATATTCATAACATATGATAGATTAATAATAGCAAATACATACAGCACTTATTCTGTACCAGGTGCTGTTCCAAGACATTACATGTGCTAACACATTAATCTGCACAGGAATTAATAGTATTTAATGGGGTAGGTACTATTATTACCCCATTTTACAGATAAGGAAACTGAGACACAGGTCATACCAGCAAGTACATGGACAAGGTGGAATTCAGATCCAGACAGTGTGGCTCTAGGGTCCATGTTTTCAATTACCATGCTGGAGTACTTCCTCAGGTCATGCCTGAGTAAAGTGATTCAGTTATAACCATCAATAGGAAATCATGAGAACCTGGAATGGAGGGAAAGAACAAGAAAAGAAGGAGGGGAAAAGGGAGGAAGGAGCTAAAGAAATAGAAAAAAAAAAGAAAAGAAAAGAGAGAACATAGAACAAGAGAAGAGGGATGTTCACAATTTTTTAAAAAGCAAGTGTAATATCTTTTTTGTGGAACATATCTGTATAGAGAGTTGTATGAAAAGACAGTCAACAAAAGATTAGTGGTGATTACCTCTGTTGATTTTTTTTTTTTTAATCACTCACTCAACTTTTCTCTATTGTTTGAATCCTTCCATATAAAACTTTAAAATGTTAATACTGTGGGCAGTGTTAACAATGCTGTAGGTGATGGGGTGGAGGTGAGAATATAAATTGAACAATTTCTCAAGGTCAATTTGATGATATTTAATGAAAAACTTTAGAATTTTGTGTGTCATTTGACCCAAAAATTCTACTTGATTTTATGTCACCATTTTAAAGTCAACCTTTATTCATTGAGACATGAATTTTATTTTTCACTCATTTACAACACTACTAGAGTGTAATGAGAACTCACTCAAGTATTCAAAATATGACCCAATTTAAACAAGTAAAAACCATGCTAGCTCTTCCCTCTTCTCCCCACCAATAGTTTCTTATCTTGGACACACAGTTGGACCTGCAGTTACATCACATGACTGAGGTCTAGTGATGAATACCCTTTTGAAACAAGGCTTTAAAGAAGCAGGTGTGCTCCCTCTGTGCTCTCATTTTTTCCCCATTGATTGGAGGCAGATGAAGCATTAGTGGAAAAGAGACAAAATGAGCTTAGGTCCCAGAGTGTAAAGAACCATCCACCAACCAGGAACCCTGCCTTAGACAGTTAAGTGAACAAGGAATGAATTTCTATTTTGTTTGAGCTATTTTATATATCTAGATCTATTTATCTCTACTGCTTAATTCACAGTTCAAATAGAATATTTTATATTTTAAGATTTATTAAAAAAACTTTTATTGAATAATTGACATACAATATTTAGTTTCAGGTGCACACATAGTGATTCAATATTTATATGCATTACAAAGTGGACACCACAGTAAGTCTAGTCACAATCTGTCATATGAAGTTGTTACATGGGACAGATCGTAGCTACGCTTGTGGTAGACACAGCATAATGTATAAACTTGTCAAATCACTAAGTTGTACACCTGAGACTAATGTAACTTTGTGTGTCAAATATACTCAATGACAAAATGGGGTTCTTAAAAGTAGATTTTTAAAACTTTGCAAGTTGTTTCAATATTATGGACTATAGTCCCTATGCTGTACATTACATCCCTTTATCTTATTTATTTGTAACTAGAAGACTGTTGCTTAATCTCCTTCACCTATTTCATCCTGCCCCCCCCACCTCCTTTCTGGCAACCATCAGTTTGTTCTCTGTATTTGTGAGTCTCTTTCTGTTTTGTTTTGCTTTTTAGATTCCACATATAAGTGAAATCATGTAGTATTTGTCTTTCTCTGACTTACCTAGCATAATACTCTCTCTAGGGCTATCCATGTTGTCACAAAAGATTTTAATTTTTTATAGCTTCGTAATATTCCATTGTATGTTTATATACCACATCTTCTTTATCCATTTATCTATCAAGGGACATGTAGGTTGTTTCCGTATCTTGTTTACTGTAAATAAATAATGCTGCAATAAACATAGGGGTGCATATATGTTTTTGAATTAGTGTTTTCATTTTCTTCAGATAAGTACCCAGAAGTGGAATTACTGAATCATATGGTGGTTTGATTTTTAAATTTTGGAAGAATGTCCATACTGTTTTCCATAGTGGCTGCACCAATATACATTTCCACCAACAGTGCATGAGGTTCCTTTTTTTTCCACATCTTCACCAACACTTGTTATTTCTTCTCTTTTTTGATAATACCCATTCTGACTGGTATAAGGTGATATCTCATTATGGTTTTGACTTGTATTTCCCTGATGTTTAGTAATGTGGGGCATCTTTTCATGTGCGTGTTGGCCATCTGCATGTCTTCTTTGGAAAAATGTCTATTCAGGTCCTATGCCCACTTTTTAATTGGCTTGTTTGTTTTTTTGGTGTTGAATTGTATGAGTTATTTATATATTTTGGATGTTAACCTCTTATCGGATCTATCATTTGCGAATATCTTCTCCCATTTAGTAGGTTGCCTTTTCATTTTGTGATGATTTCCTTTGTTTTGCAAAAGCTTTTTACCTTAACGTCGGCTCATTTGTTTATTTTTACTTTTGTTGTCTTTGCCTGAGGAGACCTATCCAAAAAATTATTGCTAAGACCAATGTCAAAATACTTACTGCCTATGTTTTCTTCTAGTAGTTTTAGGTTTTCAGGTCTTATATTAAGTCTTTAATCCTTTTGGGTTTATTTTTGTATGTGGTATAAGAAAGTGGTCCAGTTTCATTCTTTTGCATGTAACAGTCAAGTTTTCCCAACACCACTGATTTTTTTTTTTTAAAGATTTTATTTATTTATTTATTTGACAGAGCAAGAGAGCACAAGCAAAGGGAGTAACAGAGGGAGAGGGAGAAGCAGGCTCCTTGCTGAGCAGGGAGCCCAATACGGGGCTCAATCCCAGGACCCTGGGATCATGACCTGAGCCGAAGGCAGACGCTTAACCATCTGAGCCACCCAGGCACGCCTTCCCAACACCATTTATTGAAGAGACTCTTTTCCCCACTGTATATTCTTGGCTCCTGTGTCATAGATTGACCATATAAGCATGATTTTATTTCTGGGCTCTCTATTCTGTTCTCTTGATTTATGTGTCTGTTTTGTGCCAGTACCATACTGTTTTGATTACTATAGCTTTGTAGTATAGTTTGAAATCCCGAAGTATGATAGCTCCAGCTTTGTGCTTTCTCAAGATTGTTCTGGCTATTCAGGGTCTTCTGTGGTTCCATAAAAATTTTAGGATCTTTTGTTGTAGTTCTGTATCATATTTAACTACAGTGTTTTAAACTGCCACTGAACTGACTTGGCCACATATTTAAATTTTGCAACAAATCTATAGAACGTGCTTTCTTTCTGGTCAGCAGTGTGACTCTCTTTGATAGTGGGCTCAGATGAGGCACATTTTGACAGAGGAGTTCTGTTCCTGAGAGAGTTTGTCCTCAGCTTCCTGGTACAGCCTGTGATGATGATGAACTTGCACAGTATTGGAATTCTCCAATATTCCTGCTGATCCTCAAATTCTTTTTTCACAACAGGCTAGTTCTTGCTCAGCCAGCTGATGATTTTACTGAATCTTCAAGAATCTTCTATTTTCCCTCTATTATTGTTTTTGCCTTGAATTTTCCTGTTTTCCATTTTGTCCTTAGTGAAGTCAATGGATTTGAGTGAGTTCTCAGAAGATATCAATTATGTTTCTCTGCTTCTTGTTTTTCTCCTTTGAACTTCTCAGCCTTCGGGACCAAGTAATCAATAGCTTTCTTAACCAATATGTTTTTCCACATTGTAGTTGAATACTGTTCTTTTGCCCTGTCCTCTTTAGCCTTCAAATAGACATCTTGAAGATGCTATGGACATTGATGTCCATGGTTACTTCACTCTGAGGACCATTATTACGTGCAGGGGCATGCCAAGAATGTCTTTGCTGTCTTTGGCTATTCTCTCACACATTATTATACCTGCATGCTGACAGCAGGTAGTGTCTAAGTAGCAAAGGTCTTAATAACATAGGGGCACCTGGGTGGTTCAGTTGGTTAAGCATCTGACTGCATCTCATGGTCATGAGATCAAGCTCCACATTGTGCTCCATACTCAGTGGGAAGCCTGCTTAAGATTCTCTCTCTCTCTCCCTCCCTCCTGCTCCCCAATAATGCTCTTTCTTTCACTCACTAAAAAAAAAGGATATTTAATAACATAAAAAATATTTGTGATAAATATTTTAATGAGCAAAAAGCATGTTGTAAAAGCATATACAGTATGATCCCATATTTGTAAATAAAAATATATATCCATTTAGCAAATAAATATCAAGCCCCTACAATGCATGCACCAGACATTAGATATTGGTATTTGTATTTGTGTATGATAGAGCAGATTTTATATTTTCTAATTTCTCTACAATAAATATGTATCAATTTCCTAATAAAATATCACTATTAAATTGAAAATTTTTGAATTATAAGAAAAGGCTAACGTCATAATAAGGTTGTATAAAATAAACTGACAACACATACGTTATTTTGGCCTTGTGTTCCACAGTGACTCACCAAATATACCCTGAAGTGTTTATTTTATTTTTTTCTATTTCACTGTTAAAACGAGCAGATGCATTTCACATCACATGGATCTCGTGGAAACACGCCAACCATTTTCTTAGCAACCAAACTCCTGTCTTCTGCGCTGTGCATGATTAACTACAACAGCCTGTTGACGGCTTAAAATAAACCTGCCTTTTTCCATTTAGCATTTTATCAAATGAATGTAATTTCATTTGCTGATGAATTTAGTTCAGCTTCAAGGGAATTTTTCTCTTCTTCATGGGGAGGCTGAAGAATCAGAACTGTCATGCCAAAGAAAGACAAGCAAGCCTAGGGAGAAAAACAGTCTGATGTTTACATGGGTAAAGTAAAAGTATCTTTGTCAATTTCACTCCCACCCCCCTGTTTTTTATGGGGTAGAATGTTGATTTAAATTTAAATTCTATTCTACTTTTGCATTATGATGTTTTGGTTGCTTGATTAAAAGCGTTAATTTAAATGGCTGCTCTGATGATTATTATTGTTATTATGGGTGAGCTCTTATTTTTGTTTATTTCTAGCACTTGAATATGCCCAAAAGCATAGTTAAACTCATCTCACAAAATTGTAGACCCTTTGCTGGGGTTCAGAAATAGAGGGCTGGACCAGTATATCATCTGGCAAGGGGAGAAGGGTGTACATTATCAGCAATGAGGAAAGTTAATGTTTTCTTAGAGGGGGTGACTGTGCAACTTGGAATAAATTGCTGTCCTGCTTGGTAAATATATCTTTGTGTCTCTATGCTCATGTAGACATTTTGCATCCAAGAACTATAGGGATATTTGCTAAATAGGAAAAATTAAAAGACTAACAGCTTAACACTAAAGCCATCTATGCTAAAGCAGCATGTATCTATGGAATTAATGAAGGGAAGGGTTGACTGAATATAATATAGTCCGAGCAGGTTCCCCATCATCTTTCACTTGTGTTCTCATTTGGAAATAGACAGTGAAATCCTGCAGTAATGACAAGTTGCAACACTATTTAAATTTCCACTTTATTTCCCCCAGAGCAAATTCTTAAATGTTAACCATCATTAAGCAATCAAGTTGATGTTTTAGCTGCACAGCTTTACATTTTTTCCCCTGGGGAATAAAGATACAACAAATACGTAACCTGATAAATCCATGTTCTGATTTCTGCTCCTTTTATATTTTGAGAATAATCTTTTTTATTTTTTCTTATTTTTTAAATTTTTTAAAGATTTATTATTTGAGAGCGAGGTAGGGGAAGGGAGGGGGAGGGGGAGAGAATCTCAAGAAGACTCCCTGCTGAGCAGGGAGCAGAACGTGGGGCTGGATCTCATGACCCTGAGATCACGACCTGGGTGAAATCAAGAGGCAGATACTTAACTTACACTTAACACAGCACCCAGAAATAATCTTTTTTTAAAGTCAAGTCTATGCCCAACATGGTGCTCAAACTCATGACTCTGGGGTCAAGAGTTGCATACTCTACCAACAGATGCCCTGAGAAATAAATAATCTTGATTTGTATTTTACATTAGATATAAGCAATATAAGATTGATAGAAAGTTTACATTAAACATTATAAAATATCTGCTCCCATATTTCAATATTCTTGTAATAAATTTGAATTCTTCCTTGCTAAATCCAGGTCCTGATGCTGGTCAGCCACTTTGGATATCTTTTTCAGGTTAATGTTTGAAAAAGTTAATACAATTTCAATACTGTCCAGTTAGTTTCCAAGTTAAGAAAATCTGACTCAAATGTGTAACCCTATGTATTTGAGGCTAATCCTACTGGTGGCATGATTTCTCTATTGTGAGAAGACTTGATGACTAGCAATCTTCTCTGCCTCTGGTCTTCAGAGAGGATTCCTGAGGCCACACTGGGAGCTTCCCGTGGGACCCAATGCTCATGGGAGCAAGTACATTAGAGGTTTATGAGTATACCTTAGTTGGGCTGAGAGAAACTCAAGACAAAATTTGGGAGAAATTCCAAGGTCTGCCACATGAGCAACTACAAACAACATATGAAAACCTCAATGCCTCAACTTTCCTTCCTTATATTCTGTCATTAATTTCCTTTTCTCAGATGGATAAAAATCAAGGCTGGTCACGCCTAGCTTGTCTGTAGAACGGACCCTGGTTAACTTAGTCATTTAATCATATTTTGTTTTTTAATAGAAAACTATAGAACCTTGTATCTGGGAATACTGTTTGTGTCAACATGCTTGGTGTAGCTTTTTCTCTTTCTATTCCATAGTCTTTTACTTTATTCCAAAAGATCTTATGCTTCTTAGAAATTTTTTTGTTGTTTTTCTTTGAATAAAATTACATTTAATTTTAGAACTCAGTAAAAATAAAACAACATCAATGGTCAATTATTGGGTGAATGATATTAGTTAGTTGCTATGCTAAGTCCTATAGATGAATTAATTCTCACAGTGTCACTAAGAAGTAGAGCCACGTCTTTCTGGTGCTTTATAATTGAGAGGAAAAGAACACACACCACACCCTCATTAAGAATAGATTAAATGTCTTAGTTAATTAGCCAAGGATAAAGAACCTCTCCAGAGCAGTGACCAACATGGCCTGTCTTGGCAAGGATTTCTCTGCCTCTAACCCCTAGGAGAGTCTACCAGGAAAGCAAAGCCACAGAAAGTAAAAAGAGTCAGTGTCCAAGTGTCCCTAATAATACATGAGCCTCCAGCCTTCACAAATAATTATATCCTCACAACCAAGAATTACTATTTTCTAAATCTCATGGCCTTAACAATTACAGTAGACCCTAGAATATTATACCTTTGCAGTGAGGTGACTCCTTTGAAAACTGGGGCACAGACCTCTTATTTAATTGTATAATGAGATGAAACTATAGTTCAGTTTCAATTCAGTGACTGGGGCAACTAAAATTTCGTTGTTTGAAGAAATTGGAAATCTAATTTTCAGAATAAAAATGAAAAGCTAAAGTATAGAGATTGGGAAGTATAATATTGGAAGTCATCAGGATAATTTGGGAGTGTTTCCTTCTAGATCAATGGATGGACCAAATAAGACTGTCTTTGATCTATGATCCTAAGATGTGGGACTATCTGCTTTCATATTGGGACTATTGGGAAAAGCTTTATTGTAAGATTGGCTCCATAAAGCTGATTAGATCTTTATTGAGAGTACCCATATAAGTTGGAAACAGAACAGGCAATATTTTCTTGAATCTACAATGATATGGCTGCCTGAATATAAAAGGGTGAGGGTGTCTTTTACTTGCATAGGGAGATAACTAGAAAGATACAGATATGTATATATACATACACATATATATACATACATATAAGTTTCATAGTGTCAAATACAGTAACATGAAAGAGGACTTCAATTATTAGGAAAAGATATTCTTCCAATGTAAGGTCTAAGGTGCATCATCTAATTCAGGAGCTATTAACCATTGGTGATTATTTAAATTTAATATAAATTAACTAAAGTTCAGCTCCCCAGTTGTACTAACACATTTCAAGTGCCCAACAGCCACATGTGGCTAGTGGATACCATATTGGACAGCACAAATATAGCATTCTTCTGTCATTATGGAAAGTTCTATTGGACAGTGCTTGTCTGGCAGTTGGGAGATAGATCTTAAAATAAATTTAATTAGGGCTTTTAAATCTTATCCTTTCAGTAAAATCTTCCATGAACCAATTTCTGTTGTAGATTACTAAAAGCAGGCTATTTTATTATGCTATCCACATAGTGATTCAATTTCTAATTAGAAGTTGATGAAGTTCTTTCATTTACTACAGTATCATTTGTACCACATTTTCCAAATGCATTAAGAAGTTAAATTATCTCACAGAAGATAACAAAAAGCAGGGGAATTTATTCAACAGTCAAGAAAAAATAAATGTATATGAGGCGTATGTGTGTGTACACATATGCATGTGTATATGTTTGTGTTGACTGAAAGCCAAACTTGAAAATAGTGTGTTTCTACATTCTAAAGTGAAACGCTAGACATACTGTGCTCATCTTTGCAGCATTGCCTAGAAGAGGCCAGTTAAATCCAGTGACTATCACATACTCTGGCCCACATAAGGGAATAATTAGCATTCTTTGAAGGAATTCTTAAGAGCAAAGAATTCCCAGTGGCTCTTAAAGCTTCTGTTTGGAAGTGGCATACTGCTCACATTTCATTGGCCAAATCAAGCTAAATGAAACCTGATGTTAATGGAGGTAGAAAAGTATAGTCACCTCACAGAGAGAAACAGCAAATAGTTGGAGACAGTAATACAAGGCCCTTTGCTAGTGATAAAATAAATAGCTTACTTGCTTTCTTCTGTGTAGCCTGTTAAAATGTAGCTGGTTCCTAAGTAGTATTTTTATCTCTGCCTAGAAAAAGGAATCCTATTTTTAGAACATATGAAGTATCTGGTTCTTCAACATTATCAACAATAGGCCACTATAGTTTCTGGAATCTGTTACCAGCCTCAACCTAGACTCAGCTACACTGGTCGCCTTCCTATTGTAATCTGCATCTGTAGAATGAATACAAAGCAGAGAAAACTTGCTCATAACTCTACCTATTCTAATCACAGAGAACCTCACCTGAAGAAAAAGTCTGTTACTGAATGATTTGAAAAGAAGGTGATAGTTATGGCCATGGGGATACAAGAGTAACGGCCCCTGGAAACCTTTACAAGATGATGGTCATGTTTCTTTCTCATTATCCAGGTTTTTCAGAGAAATATGTATGGTGGTCACTTTATTCTATATGTACAAATATAGCCTGACACTGATCTTTTAGAAGAGTCAACATAGAACAATGAAATGATGCCAATGAGACAGGTGTTTTTATCCACCTTTTGCAAAAGAGCCAACAGAGCAAAGAGAAACAACTTGACTAGGGTCTCGCAACTCTCAGCTAGATCTGGATTTGAATTCAAATCCTGGTGATTCCAGATTTACACATGGATCTGATGAGCATGCTTCTACTCTAAGTAGCATTTGTCAGGTGACATTACAGCATTTACCAGGCTCTTTGCCAAGAGCATAACCTATATTAGCTTATTTATTCTTAAAATCGCCCTGTGAAATAAGTATGATTTCTTCCTATTTTGTGACTTAGGAAATGGAAGCTTAAAGAGGTAAATACTATATACAAGTTACACTACTACTAAGTGTTGTCAGAATTTGAAACTAAGTTAACTCTAAAGCCACTGTTTATAACTACTTAGTAACCTCTACTATTAACGCTTCTCTGCAATGCTTAGCATCTGCATCTAAAACCTAGGGTGCCTTGGGGCACCTGGGTGGCTCAGTTGGTTAAGTGGCCAACTCTTGATTTCAGCTCAGGTCATGATCTCAGGGTTGTGAGATTGAGCCCCATGTCGGGCTCCATGCTGGGCGTGGAGCCTGCTTAAGATTCTCTTCCCTCTCCCTCTGCTCCTTCCCTCCCACCGGCTCATTCTCTCTTTCTCTCTCTCTCTCTCCCTAAAAATAAAATAAAATTTCTTTAAAACCTGGGGTGCGCTGAAGTGGAGAGAGAGTCAGTAAACCTAAAGTGATCCCAGAAAGGTAAATAAAAGACAAGTAAAAAGAGAACTGAATTACTTGAGACATAACGTATGGGATTTGGATAGTGGCATAGGTTTATGGTGGGAATGAGAATATTAAAATAAGAATTAGAAAAGAAAATCACTAATCATGAAATAAAAATGGACTTCTGTCTCAGAAGCTCAGTTACTAATTTTGCCTTTCAGATCTACTTTTTGTCTTAAGCATGCTTATTTTGATTCTAACCCAGTTGGAGCAAGCTTATAATTAAAGTGGCATTTACTACACTGGATGTTTTTCATAATGATTAGATCAGAATGTCTAGGACAGAGAAAGGCCCTTGGGATCAAGACATCCAATGTCTTGATCACACAATAGAAACAGGCAGCTGAAAACCAGTGTTAGTGGGAGACTGTCTGAGTCACAGGCATTTTTAGATGGTAAGCCAAGGCAGAAGCCAAGGAGCTGAGTTCCTCAGGATATATTTATTGCTAGGAACTCTGTGTTTGTTACGTTTTCATCAGTGACCATTAAAAGAGAGCAGGAAAAATGAATAAAGGATTATTAGGATGACTAAATCATATAATTGCATGCAGCTCAAACACATCTAGCACTAAAACATGGCATACTATGACTGAAGTTAGCATGCAGATAACTGGCATTAGTTATCATTACTGAATGCCTTAGAGCCAATCTTTTTTAAAAGAACTGCTACCTAAAATAATAAGATAAAGAAGTGAGGCCCTTGCGAGGCCAAATTTAAGAGGAGTTGGTATATAATTTCTGACTACTTCAATCAGAAATAAGTACCAGGCTATGTAGCTGATGTCCAATGACCCCTGCAATACTTAGAAATCCCTCCTCAAGAGAATCATTCCCAATTCCTATGTTTTTGGAATGGTGTCCAGAATTGAAAATAGTCTTATGCCTTGCTACTAATTTTAACTCAGAAGGCAAATGTCCTGGATATTGGCTAGCTAGAAAAATGGCAGAAAACTGATAAAGCTTTCCTGTAAGACAAATAGCAAAGGTCCCACTTCAGTTTCATTCCAACCAGAGATTGTCAAAGGTGAGACTTACAGAAACAGCTAGGAACAAAGAAAAGCAGAGGTAACCAGTACTAACCACATAGTGGGAGTGACTGAGTTTCCCAGTGACCTGCTCTGCAAATGACCTCAGCAACTTTTGCCACTGAAGAAACCAACAGTCAGCAAAGCTGCCATAGGCCCCCTGCAGATTTCATCAGCTTTTACCCCACAAGTATTTGCATTTGCTGATACCAGCCACCTGAGTCCACCCTGCTCTCTCCTCATCCCTGCTCTCACCAGATTCTGGGAACCACACTGGAAGCCCAAGCCTTTGTGGGTTTGTGAATGCAAGACGTTACCCTACTCCTCTGCAGCTGAGCTCCACTACTGTGTGTGCACTCAGGTCTGGCCCCCCCCAGCTATGCATTTGCATGCCACCATCCTAACAACTGTCACTGGCCTCCACTGAGATGTGCAGACCTAAGGAAGACTGTGAAGTATATGCCAACAACCAATACCACCACAGCTATCAGTGTGCTTATAGTTGGCCCTGACCCTTGTTACCGGCCCTGGCCCCCACCACTACATGTGTTTGCTATTAGCCCCTACCACTACACAGGTACATGTAGCTGGCCCCCACTGCGAAGCATGTGCATATCACCAGCTCAAGGTACTACTTCTGCTTGCCTTCAATCATAGCCATTGGACCTGGAGGCACTGCTGAGTATCCCAAGAGCCATTTCATGCTCTGTGGACAGCCCCCACCACTAAAATGCTCACCAAGGACTATGTAGTTGTTGTGGACCTCAAAAACCTGGTCTCTATACCCCCCCCCCCACCAATCTGGTGCCACAACACACCCCAGCACTTGGTGGCCTGCATTACTAGACCCAGGGTCATAGAATGCTACAACATGCCCGCACCCATGGGTAAAAGTCATTTCTTACCAAAGTTAGTCCAGAAAGTCTAGAAGAGGTGACTGCTTTTTCAAATACACAGACACCTATACAAGGCTACTAGGATTATGAAGAACCAGGTAAAAATGACTCCACCAAAGGAATACAGTAAACCTCTAAAAAACTGGCCCCAAAGAAATGGAGATACAGGAATTTCCCAACAAAGAATTCAAAATAATTGTTCTAAAGGTGCTCAGAGAGCTACAAGAGAAAGCAAACAATTTAATGATACTAGGAAAACAATACAAGAACAAAATGGGAAATTCAACAAAGAGAGAAAACCGAATCAGACAAATTTTGGAGCTGAAGAATACAACTGAACCCAAATATTCATTAGAAAACCTCAGCAGCAGACTACTAGATTAAGCAGAAGAAAGAACCACTGAGCTCAAAGATAAGTCATTTGAAATTATCTAGTCAAAGAAGAAAAAAGAATGAAAAGGAATGAAGAAAGCCTACAGGTCTTAGCACAATAAAGAAAAACAATCTACATAGCACTGGAGTCCAGAAGAAGAGTGGGAGAAAGAGAGCTTCTGTAAAGAACTAAGAACTTCTTAAACCTGAGGAGAGATTTGGACATCTAAGTTCATGATGTTATTAAGTCATCCCAAAGCTTCAAACCGAAATGATCTTCTCCAAGACACATTATAATAAAACCATTTAAAATCAAAGAAAAGAGAGAATTTTAAAAGCAGCAAGAGAAAACAAAATTACCCCATACAAGAGGACCCCCCCCTCCCATAAGGCTATCAACAGATTTCTCAGCTGAGCCCTTGTAGGCCAGGAGACGGTAGGATGATATATTCAAAGTGTTGAAAGAAATTGCCAACCAAGAATACTTAGCAAAATTGTCCTTCAGAAATAAAGATGAAATAAAGACTTTCCAAACAAACAAGGGCTAAGGGAATTCATCACAACTAAACCTGCCTAAGAAATGCTGAAAGAAGTTCTTCAAGTTGAAACAAAAGGACACTAACTGGAACGTAAAGAAATATAAAAATTTAAAAAACTGGCAAAGGGAAGTATATAGATTCAGATTACTCTAATGTTATATAGTGGTGTGTTAACTACTTTAGTATAAAGGTTTAACCGCAAAAGTATTAAGAACAGATATAGCTACAATTACATGTTAATGGATACATAATATAAAAAGATGTGAAGTGTGACATCAAGAACATAAAATGGGAAATAGAAGAGCTTTTTATGTGATTAAAGTTAAATTGTTATCAGTTTAAGATGTTTCAAGTGAGCTGAAGGGTAATCATAAAACAAAAACCTATAGTAAATACACACAAAATAAAAAGAAGGGAATCGAAGTATACTACTATAGAAAAAGCATCATTTCGTGAAGGAATACAGCAAGCATGGAAGAAAGGAACAATAGAACTACGAAATAGCCAGAAAACAATTAACAAGATGGCAATAGTAAGTCCTTATCTACCAATAATTACTTTAAATGTATATGGGTAAGATTCTCCAATCAAATGGTATAGAGTAGATGAATGGATTAAAAAAAAAAAAAAACAAGAACTATATGCTGCCTACAACAGACTCACTTCAGACTCAAGGATACACACAGGCTCAAATTAAATGGATGGAAAAATCTATTCCGTGCAAATGGAAACCAAAAAGGAGCAGGGTAGCCATACTTAAGTCAGATAAAAAAGACTTTTAGTTAAAACTTGTAACAAGAGACAAAAAAGGTTATTATATAATGATAAAGGGATCAATTCATCAGAAGGATATAACAATTGTAAATATATGTATATACACCAAACATCAGAGCACATAAATATATTGAGCAAATACTAATGATTTGAAAGGAGTAATAGACAACAATACAGTCATAGTAGGGACTTTAATACTCCACTTTCAACAGTGGATAAATCATCCAGACAGAAAATCAATAAGGAAACAACAAACTTGAATAACATTATAAAACAAATGGACCTAAAAGCCATATATAGAATATTCCATCAAATAGCAGCAGAATATATATTCTTAAGCACACACAGAACATTCTCCAGGATAGATCATATATATGGTCACAAAACAAGTCTCAGCAAATTTTTAAAAATTGGAAAAGATACTTGGTATAATGTCAACCATGATGGTGTGAAGCTAGAAATCAAAAACAGGGGGAAAACAAAAAATTGACAAATATGTGGAAATTAAACTCAGTCCTGAACAACCAGTCAGTCAAAGATTAAATAAAAAGGGAAATCAACACATATTAAAACAAACAAAAATGGAAACACAACATGCCAAAACTTATAGGGTGTAGCAAGAGCAATGCAGAGGGAAGTTTATAGTGATAAATGCCTACATTAAGAAAAAACTGAATATCTCAAATATACAACCTAACTTTACACCTCAAGGAATTAGAAAAACAAGAAAAATCTAAGTTAGCAGAAGGAAGAAGATAACAAAGATCAGAGAAGAAATAGAGAATAGAAAAACAATTAAAAAATCAATAAACTAAGAGTTGATTTTTTTAAAAGATAAAATTGATAAATCTTTAACTAGACTTAAAAAGAGTATCCAAATAAAATTATAAATGAAGGAGACTTTGCAACTGATACCACAGAAATACAGAGGGTAAAAAGAGACTACTATGAAAAAGTATATGCCTGCAAATCAGACAACCTAGAAGAAATAATAAATTTCTAGAAACCTAAACCTACCAAGTCTGAATCATGAAGAAATAGAAAGTTTGAATAGACCAGTAATAGGTAAGGAGATTGACTCAGTAATCATAAACCTCCCAACAAAGGAAAGTTAAGGACATATGCCTTCACAGTCGAATCCTACCAAACATTTAAAGAAGAATTAATGCCAGTTATTCTCAAACTTCCAAAAATCGAAGAGCAGGAAATACTCCCAAATTTATTTTATGAGGACAGTGTTACCCTGATACCAAAGCCAGATAAGGATACTAAGAGAAAATAAAACCATAGGCCAATATCCCTGATGAATATAGATGCAAAAATTTTCAACAAAATATTAGGAAACCAAATTGAGCAGCACATTAAAAGGATCATACATCATGATCAAGTGAGATTTATCCCTGAGATGCAAGGATGATTCAACATATGCAAATCAGTAAGTATGATACAGCAGATTAACAAAATTAAGGACAAAAATCATATAATCTCAACAGATGCAGAAAAAGCATTTTACAAAATTCAACATCCTTTCATGATGAAAATGCTCAACAAACTGGGTTTAGAAGAAACAAATCACACCATAATAAAGGCCATATATGATGGGCTCGCAGCTAACAAATTCAAAGGTGAAAGGTTAAAAGGTTTCCCTCTAAGGTCAGGAATAAGACAAAGGTGCCCATCACGCCTATTCAACATAATACTGCAAGCCCTAGCCAGCACAATTAGGCAAGAAAAAGAAATAAAAGGCAACCAAATCAGAAAGGAAAAATTAAAATTATCTCTGCTGATGATGTGATTTTGTGCATAGAAAATCCTAAAGACTCAATCAAAATACCATTAGACCTAATAGATGAATTCAGTAAAGTTTTAGGACACAAAATCTACATGTAAAAATCAGTTGCATTTCTATACTAACAACTATGTGGAAAAAATGAGCAAAAGAGCCCATTTATAGTAGCATGCAAAAGAATAAAATACTTAGCAATAATTGACAATGCCAAAAGAAAAAGGGAAAGATACCCATATTCATGGATCAGAAGAGTTAATATTAAAATGTCCATTGTACCCAAAGTGATCTATAGATCCAGTGAAATTCCTATGGCATTTTGGCATTTTTCACAGAAATAGAGAAAAAAATCCTAAAATTTGTATGGAATCACAAACAATCCTGAATAGCCAAAGAAATCTTGAGAAAGAACAAAGTTGAAGGCATCACACTTCTTGATTTCAAACTATATTACAAAGCTATAGTAATCCAAACAGTATGGTAATGGTGTTCAGACACATATACCAATGGAACAGAATAGAGAGCCCAGAAATAAATCTATGTATATATGGTCAAATAATATTTGATAAGGAAGCTGAAAACACTCAATAAGGAAAAGTCAGTCTCTTCAATAAATAGTATCGGGAAAACTGAGTATCTATACGCGAAGAGTAAAATGGGACCCCTATCTTACACAACTATTAAAGATTAACTCAAAATGGATTAAGGACTTAAATGTAAGACCTGAAACCATAAAACTCCTAGAAGAAAACCTAGGGAAAATACTCTTCAACATCAGTCTTGGCAATGATTTTTTTGGATGTGACACCAAAACCACAGACAATAAAAGCAACAATCAAAATTAAGACTGCAGCAAACTACAGGTTTCTGCACAACAAAAGAATCAACAAAATGAAAAGGCAATCTGTGGAATGGGAGAAAATATTGGCAAAACCATATACCTGATAGGGGTTAATAACAATATATGAGGAACTTCTAACATCCAATAGCAAATAAACCTCAAACAATCCAATTCAAAAATTGGCAGAGGACTTGAAAAGACATTTTTCCAAAGAAGACATACAAATGGCCAACAAGTATAGAAAAAGGTACTTGACGTTACTAATCATTAGGGGGAAACAAATCAAAACCATAATGAAATATCACTAACACCTGTTGGGAAAGTTATCAAAAAATAAGAGGGGGCACATGGGTAACTCAGTTGGTTGAGCGGCCAGCTCTTGGTTTCTGCTCAGGTCATGATCTCAGGGTCCTGGGATCAAGCCCAGCATAGAACTCCGTGATCAGTGGGGAGTCTGTACCGGGATTCTCTCTCCCTCTGCTCCTCCCTGCGCTTGCTTGCCCTCTCTCTTTCTCTCCCTTTCTCTCTCTGTCCAATAAGTCTTTAAAAAATGAGATAAGAGATAACAAATGCTGGGGAGGGGTTGGAGAAATGGGAACCCTTGTGCACTGTGGTGAAAATGCAAACTGGTGCAGCCACTACAGAAAATAATATAGAGGTTCCTCAAAAAATTAAAAATAGAACTATAATATGATCCAGTAATCACACTACTGGGTATGTACCTGGAAGATATGAAATCCCTATCTAGAAGAAATACCTATATCTACATGTTCATTGCAGCATTATTCACAATAGCTAAGACATGGAAACAACCTAAGTATCCATCAGTAGATGAATGGGTAAGGAAAATGTGAAATATGTACATATGGAATGTGAGATATATATTTAAAATTCATGTACATATGAATAAAATGGAATATTTATAGAGAAGACAAAAATGCCCTTGGTGGTAACCCGGATGGACCTTGAGGGCATTATGCTAAGTGAAATAAATCAGAGAAGAAATACTATATGATCTCACTTATATATGGAATCTAAAAATCTCAGACTCACAGAAACAGAGTAGATGGTGGTTGCCAGAGGCTGAATGGCAGGAGGGAATAGAGAGATGTTGGTCAAAGGGTACAAACTCCCAGTTGTAAGATGAGTAAGTCTGCAGATCTAAGGTACAGCATACTGGCTGTAGCGAACAATATATACTGTATTATATATTTGAAAGTTGCTATGAGAACAGCACTTCAATGGTTTCACCATAACAATAACAAGAAAATGGTAATTATGTGAGGCAATTTATGTAACTAATCTTATTGTGGTGAACATTTTATAATATATGCATGTATCAAATCATTACATTATACACTTTAAATTTACATGATGTTGTCAATTATATCTTGAGAAAGCCCAAAAAATATATATAGGATTTGGGGCCTAATTTTTAAGATAGAGTGAATATTCACACTCATTTATTACTCCAAATTAGAGTACTAAGTACCCTTAAAGGCTTTTCTCTAATCCTTATTCCTCTCTTCATTCCAATCTTGGAGCCTGATTGTAAAACTTGGTACCATGTACCTACAAGCATGGATTGGATCATTAAGAATTTCTCCTCCTGTAATATGCCATTTGATAGAAAGACTGACCCCACTCATAGATTCTTATAGGTATTTAGAAGAAAATTTAAAACTAAAGGGAAAGCACAGTCATTTTGTCCCACATAAACAAAGCAATCTGTGATTTGTATATTGAGACTTCCCCAGAGAGATTTAGGCAATTAAGAATTGGAAGCCCTTAATTAGGATGAAAAAGACTCCGCCATGGTAGATGGAAATGCTGATGAGTTCCAGAAGGGCTCTCTGCATTCCAAGAGTTAGGTAGTCAATGCAATGTAGCGTCTAAAGTAGTGTGGAACATTTCATTACCAAACATTTGAATCATGCCTAGAGCTTCCCTGGAGTGGCTTCTCATGTGCCCTGATCTCTGGGGCCTATTTCTTTGGTGGTTTTGGGTGTGTTAAGTGGGTGAGTGACCCTGCTTTCCCCAAGTGGAACTAAAGAGGGTGTGTCAAATACAACACCTTCCAGAGCTTGCACTGGACTTTGTCAGCAGTATGGCATGTATAACCATCGATTATAAACAAAGACAATTTGCTTCGACCCCTCTCTCTGCCAGGCATCTCTCTAGTGTCTAAGTTCCCCTCTGCAGCTGAGTGGTTTGCGTATCATCCTTTCTATTTGGAATAGTTCCTCTGTTCTCTACACCTGAATCCCTCCTGTTCTTTAACAGGGAGCTTGAACGTCACCGCCTCCAGGCAAATATCTGCACACCGACCTCAAATTTTGTTGTAATTTAATCGTGAGTTCCTTGACTGTATGCTACTGTAACTCTCTGGGTTCCGAACAAAGTACTAACAAGGAGCCTTCAATTAAAATGGAGTAATGGTGAGGCGTGTGTGAGATACTTGCTGTTTTGGAATTTAGGAAAGCAAATGTCTAAGGGAAAATAAAGTAGGATTCAGCATTGAGACTTTTTCATGATAAAGACTCCAAATAAAGGACTGCATTTAGGAAACTTAAAATATTGTTAATCACAAATAGAAATCTAAAAATAAGTTTGGATGAGTATATGTGGGAGAGAGAGTAAGAGAATAGGAATTAAGATTTCTGCAAAATGACACAGGAAAGAGATAATAACCTGGATATTTCAGGCCAACAACAACAAAACACCTAATGATTATTTTTGGTGTATTGGAAAAAGAAACAGAAATTTTCAGTTCCTGGGCAATATTAGCAAAATTTATTCTACTGTTAGATATTCTCTCTGCCAACTTCTTAAAATCACCTAGAAATATTACTCACTTTTCTAACTTTATTTTCCCTGCTACTGTTATTTTATATATTACTCCATAGACATCTTACTTATTTTCCTGCCTATAGGGAATAATTTTACTTAAATATTAACATTAGTCACTTGAGCATAGTATTTCAGGAACATTTTTATCCCTCTGTTTTTTAAAGACCATCCATTACTTTTATTCTGTTTCCCGCATTGACGTTTTTCATGCTGTTTGCAATAATTTTCAGTATGAAAAAAAGCTTAAATGTATACAGTGTTGCTTCCATAAAAATGGAATTTTCAAAGACATTTGTTTCTTGGATCTGTTCCTACAATTTTAAAATAGGAATGTTATGCCCAGGAAAATAAGCAATGTGGGAGCAGGACATATTTTACCATTGTGGTTATGTTTAAATATCCCAAAATATTTTTGTTTTTTTAGTTTGACAAGAAAATATTTTGTGCATTCAAATTTCTTTCCTATTTATTGAGATGGTTTTTCTCATTGTTCCCTGATGTTGGCTCACCTACATATATGATTTCCATCTGTTTTCCGGTTGGATTCCTGAGAGATGGCAACATCAAACAGGTTTATTTAGCTGCAGATGAACAGAACTGTAGGAAGCAAGCAAAGGCTGTTAGCAGAAGCCAGGAGGAAATCTTGAAAAGCATGATGAACTGTGTCACATATGCTAAGGACACAAAGAAATTGCATTTTGCACCCTCCAAGGAGCTATTGATGGTAGACAGTAGGATGTTGAGAAGCCAGAGCACTTACTGGGGATCAACGCAGCAGCATGCAGGTGAGAGAGAGCCGCTGAGGACGCTGGGAGCTGCCTGGTCCCTATGGCTGACCGAGCAAGACCGCCGCCCCCAGCCTCAAGCTGTTCCTACAGCTTGGAAACCTTGAAGCTAGCCTCAAGTAAGAGAATTTTTTTTTTTTTTTTTTTTTTTTAACTGAAGGGAGACAGATCCTTTAGTGCATGGGTATATTAGTCATTAGATCCATAGACAAGCTCCGCTGCTATTTCAAAGAATATGCAGATCGCCGCAGGGTTAGCTCTGACCCCTGAAAGCTGTTCACATTGATTTGCTTCACAGATTGATTGCTTTTGGCATTTGCAAACCCCCTGAATAACAGCAGGAAAAAATATCCAGTGGCTGGGCCAAATTCACACTTAGTGAATGAATGTGGAAGACACATCTGGTGTCACATCGGCTAGCTGTGGGTAACAGCGCTTAAAAGTAGTAACTCCCGGACTTTCGTTTTTTAAATGAGGTCTGTATTATTAATGGGTGAACTGGGATGATGGGAATCTGAAGGAGATTAAAAGCTTATTTGAAATAAATGGGTTTTATGCAGCATCTTGGGATGGTGGCCACCAGATGGACGTGACGCACTGCTCTGGCCCCTCCTTGGATGACTTTTACTCACCTAGACTTCAGCCTTCTGCCTTAGCTTGCAATGAGGTCACTCTAATAAGCAGCAGAACAAAACCTCTTTTGTACTTATTGTGGGGATTTTGTAAAGTATATTGTCCAATAAATCTCACACTGCCTTCTTCAGGAAGATATCCAGGAGAAATTCCTCACAAACCTTAGAGACAGGAAAAGCTACATTCCCCAGAAGAATGGTGATATGTACCTTGAACGCACCCTGAATCTGGCGACTGTCACAATTTCCTTCCCGCTGGCCCCTGTGAAGCAGGGGTCGGATTTAGGGTTAGGATAGGACCTTCCAAATATCTTGACTTTCAATACTTTTATTCCTGGCTTCATTTTGTTCTCTTACCTTTATTTTCTTTTTAGTTTTATCACTTTCTCTTGTATTAATTCATTTTTGCAATGTAGCAAAGTATAAATGAACAGTAAATACACGTCTTGTTTTTTAAAAGCTAAATTGTCACTTAAAATTTTGCCCAAGTGGCATTTTAGTTATGAAACAAACTATCTTTAATTTTTAAGAGGTGCATACTAAAGTATGCATGGGAGTAGAATGACATGGGTTTGTGAGTTGCTTTAAAATAATTCAATAAGAAAGATAAAGCAAGGATGGAAAATTTTTGAAAACTGTTGAATCTAGGTAGTTTGTTTACTACTCTCTCAATTTCTGTGTGTGTTTAAAGTTAGAAAACATTTTCCATTTGGATCAAATTTCTGATGTCAGGGGAACCCAAGCTACTTGTTATCTTGACAGTTAAGTTTCCATTAGAAAAACCTTTGTTTATTCCTCATATATTCTCCTGAACTTGGTTTGGTTGTTTTGTTTTGTTTTTCTCTGCCTACTCAGTTGAAGCCTCAAGTCATAAAATTTAAGGGAATGAAGGCAGCAAATCTGAAATTCAAGGGTGTGCCAAACTGAGTACCTAAACACTCACGTGTGCTTAGAAACATTCTGGTTTCCTCAATTACCCAAATACACACATCTGACCTTCCATTTCTCTTTTCCTCACAATCCAGACCCAGATATGGGAATTTAAAATCTAAAAAGCAGGCAGGGCTGACTCATGACAAGAGTCTTGACTTGCATCATAACTTGCAAAGTTCAAAGCCTATATAATACTTGTGTTCTTCATAGATCATTGATGTTGTTGAGTTTGGTTACTCTCTCTGTCTCTGGGTGGTTCCAGCCCTGCATAAGACTTTTGATTTGAGCTAAAGACTGGAGTTTAAATGAGTGTTAGTAAAGAATACATCTTGGTTTAAAAATAGGAGTCTGAAAAATCTGCCATGGGCACTAAGCTGCCTACCAAGGGAAATGGTGATACTAAGAGAAATTCATCATATGGCTGCAGAGTATTGTCTGGCAGTTGATGAAAACAGAGGAGGAGTAAAACAACATCGGCTTTCTTTCCATCTCCCACTGATAAAATGGTTAAATAAATGTACTTTGCTTATGGCCATAAAGAGCACAGGGGACTTCATCTTTCCAAGTGTTTTCATGCAATGCTCAAGGCTTATTCTTCTGGTCCTGATGTTTTATTTCTTAACACTTGCTGGATCAACAAGCACCCTATAGGATTGCTTCTCAGAATTGTCTGAAAGGATTCTATGAGCCACGATCACAATGCAACCCCTTAGGCTACTAAAAATAAAATGTTCCGATTATTTTCAGCATTATCCACTAACTTTTACTTTCTATTTCCACATTCTTCATTCTGAGTGTACTTTTTAAAGAGTCTGAAAATGTTATGATTTATGGTGTTAATATTTCACTTAAACAGTGCTATGCACATTGTTGGTTAATAAGCTTTGGGGGAAATATTAGGTCGAACCATAGAAATTGCCATTTCTATACTTCAGAAATGGCCAAATATTAAAAATTGTATATGGTTCAACTTAATGATTTCTTACACACAAATTACCCCATTTATTTTACTTTTCATGACTTTATTTCTCAGATCAACCCCAGTTTCTATCAGTCATGGCCTGGTGGGCAAGTGTGGATTTCTGTGTGTCATAAGTTAGGCCAGAGCTGTGGGAGCCAAGACATGCACTTTGTCACCTACCAGGTGGGAGGCAATGGAGTTCTCTAAAATTTTCTGTGAATTCTTTGGTGTCCGTGTCCCCTAACTTTAATCTTTCTCTTTGTGTTCAATAAGATCTAACAGCCACATAGACTACCAAGGCTATTAATCCCATAGGAGGATTAACTACCTCACATTCTAAATTCCGGTCATCATAGACCATGTTTCTCAAACTGGTATAAATGTACATGTCATAAAAAACCAGAAGACACTTGGTAAACACGGTCAATTTTACTCAATGATAAATGATTTAAATCACCATTTTTTGTTTTAAAGGAAGCACAAATATACTATGGAGTAAAATGCAAAAATCACATTAATTTTTAAGATGATATATGACACTTGAAAGACATTTTCTACTTTTAGAGTTATTGCCAGCTTAAGAACAATGGGGTGGGTGTGGACTGTTCTCTATCATTAGAAGGACTTTAGTGGAAGGGTAGAGACCCTGAGGTAGGAAGTGCATATATGTGAGAGCAGAGCCCACACAACACTCGGAGAGCTACACTCTAAAATTAGCCATCGTAAGATTCTTAATCCTTCGTGGAATGAGGGCATACAAATAATGAGGAGGAGAAAGAAGATGACAATTTTAAAAAGCTAATATTTACTGAGTTCTTATAATGGACCAAGCCAAGTATTGATAAACAAGTATTTCAGAGGTTGGCAAACTGTGTCCTACGAGCCAATCATCCCACTGCATGTTTCCATAAATCAAGTTTTATTAGACAATAACCACACCAAATCACTTGCATACTGTCTAGGGCTGTTTTCCCTCTACAATGGCATATTTGAGTAGTTGCAACAGAGATTATATGTCCTGCAAACTTAAACTCTTGATTATCTGGCTCTTTATAGAAGAAACTTGCCAGTACTTATATTAGTGTGTTTAATCCTCAAAGTAAGCTTATGAGGGAAATTCTATTAACTTCATTAATGATGAGGAAACTAAGGCACAAAGAGGTTATTTACTTTACCCAAGGTCATAGAGCAAGTAAACAGCAGGGGAGGGATTTGAATCCACTGGTCTGGTTACAAAGCCCATATGTCTTAACTCATTATAGAAATCCTTATAGATAAAACTGACCCTAAATTGATAGGTCTCTAGTAGATAATGCTAATATATCTATAACTAAAAAGGAAGGTGCCAAATCATGAAGATGTCCAGCAAGAAACTTAAAACACAAATAATAGTGTCTAAAAAGAATACAGCCCATCCACTTGATGCCCATTTCTTCTGTGCCAGTGCGAAGTTTAAAGAGTCTGAGACACCTAATCACAGCCCTATGGAAACCACTGCTCCAGCCAAAGTCATTGTTTCCTGAATCTGGTTCATAAATTTCAATTCCATGCTTGTGCATTCCCCAACTTGTTCTTTTCTACTCTAATGCTCCCCCCCCCCCCCCCCCCCCGCAGTACCCACAGTAAAAGAGGCAGGGAATTCAAACATTATCTGGGAAAATGTTAATGGTGAGCAGTGTCAGGTTTACACTGTGGTGGTCATGACAATGGCATTCTTTCAATTTAATATTAGAGGTTCCCAGAGACAAAGGTTATGGCTATTCTAAAATTCTTAAGATCCTGCAAAGTGCATGTGAATAGATCATAAGTAGAACAAATGATCTTGTATTCAGGCTTCTATTAATTGTAATGCTCTGTTAATTGGGCCTCTCATACTTACATTATGATGGATCTCAGGAACTGTTGAGGTTGTTTCTTAATTGTCTAAAACCTGCATTCATCATAGTTTCAATATTAAATGTATTTGATTCTGATTCTTTTAAAAATGTACAATACCTATATTGTACTATTTTCTCTTAAACTGGAAACAGGTTACTTATAAATTGTTGGAAGTTTTCTGTCTCTAGTGATGAAAATATCAGCTCACTTTTGGAGCCAGCTGGCTTTTGGGGTGCAAAAAATCTCAGAATAGCTCCTGTGTGATATAAACGTAAAGGAAGTAGCCTCCCAGGTGCTAAGAGGAGGAGATAACTGGGTCTTTCTGGGGTCAAACTCTGGTTCTGTGGATAGATGGGGACTCGCACTCCCTGAGTCTGTCAGTGTCCTGCTCAGACTCCTTTGCTCTCAGGTTCAAAGTTGTCAAATGGCCTGATGGGCCTCAAAAGCCCTGAGGGAGGCCAGATGGCCAGCAAGGATAACTAAATCTCAAGATACAGCCGGCTATAAGGGAGGAGAGTTTTCACTGGTGACCGTGATTCAATGCCATGGCCTTAATCAGCTGAGTGGAGCACTAATTCTGGACTCAATGCATGACCTATACAAGAACCTCTGTACCAGTACTCTCCCCTCCCTCTGCCCTGGCACCATGAGTGTGTCCTGAGTGGAGATGGCTTTGGGTGTGATTAGAAACAGCTGATTTCTAAAGGACTTGAAGTTCAGGACATATCTGTGGTGGGACACCCAGGGCTGAGTCTGTGGGGGAAGGGGTATCTCTCATTGCTCCCCTCCAGGAGCTTTGCATAGAACAGAGGCAATAATTGTGAATACAATGGACTTCCCTGTCCACTTGACTTTCTGTCAGAGAGTGAAGGAGTGGGGGATACCCATTGGAAGGGTTGACAGGTGGTGGGGATGAAGAAAGTCAGTCAGAGACCCCCTCTCATAGATGGACACAGATCTTGATGACCTCTGACTTGGAGCAATGAGAAACTCTACTCATTATAATTCTCTAAATGATATTATTTTCTCACCCCACTGCACTACACACACTTCTGTGTGCATGAACCCACTGAGTACTATTCATTACTGGCAATCTCTGCTGGTCCCTTTCTTCCAGAAAAAGAGAAAATGATCTGTTTTGTTAAAAATGTTTGAGTCATGCTTTACAGTGGTTTTGAGGGGCATTAAAATATAAAATTTATTTTAAATAGAGTGAGGATAACCATTCTTCTTCATTGGTATGGAGTGTGTGTATGTATGTGTATGTTTGGTAGATAAAGGGATTTTATTGAAACAGTCAAGAGAAATCTTAAACAGATGAATCTCTTTATGTACAAGCCAGTAATAATCTAAAATATTTATCCCTTTATATATATGTGTGTGTGTGTGTGTGTGTGTGTGTGTGTGGACACTAAACTCTATGTGTAGTCGAGTGCCTAGCAGTGTAATCTAGTTTTTTTGATTATCTGATATTCCATCAGAATGAATATGTAACTACAACTTCAGCTGGGTAGTTCTTTTTTTTAATTTTATTTTATTATGTTATGTTAATCACCATACATTACATCATTAGTTTTTGATGTAGTGTTCCATGATTCATTGTTTGCATATGACACCCAGTGCTCCATTCAGTACGTGCCCTCTTTAATACCCATCACCGGGCTAACCCATCCCCCCACCGCTCTCCCCTCTAGAACCCTCAGTTTGTTTCTCAGAGTCCATAGTCTCTCATGGCTCGTCTCCCCCTCCGATTTCCCCCCTTCATTTTTCCCTTCCTGCTGTCTTCTTCTTTTTTCTTTTCTTTTTTTTTTTTTTTTAACATATAATGTATTATTTGGGTAGTTCTGTTAACAGTCTTTGGCCAGGGAAGTTCCTCTCTTCAAAGACTGTTGCCTGAGGCTGTGATTTAAATAATAATGGCCCCTCTTTTTTGTGTGTCCAAAAAGAAAATTTTATTGAAGTGCTAGCTATTTTTCAAGGAGTTAAGAAATATGTTTGCCTTATCATAACAATACACAATCAGGATTTCTCTCCTCCTATCTTTTCCCCTTATGTGCAAAAATCTTTATAAAAGGATATTTTGCTTAGAAAAAATAGATTCCATAACTGTCACTGGAAGGGTGGAAATAAGTTCAAGTGTTTGGAGCAACATCCTTTTATAGAGAAACCCTGTCTTATTGATCCGTGCATGTCACCAGGGACCAGCAGAGTACCTGGCACATAGGAGGGCCTCACGTATGATAAACTCTTCCATTTTGAACATGATCACATCCGGATAGGTTTTTGTCTTATAACTCATTCAGGGGCAAGTGACAGAAAAACTCAACTCATCCTGACTTAAGCAAAGAATAAAATTTTGGCTCGTGTAACTAAAATACCCAAGACCAAGTCTGTTCTCTCTCTCCCTGTAGTACCCTATTTCCCCTGCCCCCTGCCGTATTTCAGCTCTACTTTCCTTTTAAGTGTTATCTCCATAGAGTAACTGCAGCAGTTCCTGGTCAAGATAATTTTTTTTTCTTTTACCCATAGTTCTATAAAAATCTCCAGATTTAATTTCACTGGACTATTTTGAAGCACATGCCTTCCCTGAACCAATCACAGTAGCTAGAGGAATTTGATTCACTGGTGGGCCAACCTGGATCACAGCCCTAGGCCTGGAGCTTTCAATCTCATGTGAATAGAATAGAAAGGGGGTAGTTTCCCAAGAAAAATATGGGTATTTTACTAAACAAAAGATAAATTGATATCAGGCAAACAAAAATAACTGATTTCACTATAAATACCAAAACAGGTATATCACTATAAAAACCAAACAGGTTGGTTTTTTTCCCATCCTTTTACAGCAGGTACATAAATGTCTTTCCCAAGTTCAGGAATAGTTATAATCATTCTTCCATTTCCAAAAGAAGGAAATTATTTACATAATGACTATATACAACAGGGAAACACAAGAGAGTTAAGAGTCATAGCCAGGCTGACTTCATGTGTGCGCTCAGCTGTCCTCTTAAAATTGAAAAGCCTGTGAAAGTTCAAGGCTCTGGTATTTTGGCCGAAATTACATATTTCAACACCTTATTGTTTGTTTTTGATGTCTGGGTTAGTAATATTAATGCAAAAAGGACCATCTGGGAAAAACATTTTTTTCTGTCTCATGTGGTTTTTTTTAATGGTTAAGCAAAAATGCTAATTATTTAAGCAAAAATGTTTTTAATATGGAGTGGCAATAATGTTTTTAATAAGGAGTTACATCACTGTGTTATCCACTTTGAGTCCCAGAAAAACAAAAGCAGATTGCTTCGTATTCATGAGAAAGTGTGGAACTCATTGGCTAGAAATGCGTTTTAGAATTTGCCCCAAATATTAATCTATAAATACCATTCCTTGTTATTGAGCTTTGTTTTAGTGAAGAAAGAAAAAGAACCTCAGGAAACCCTTTCAAATGATCTTTCATAAGATCATAAAATTTCTTAAAATATTTTTAGATCAAGAAATCCACAGATTCACTATATTAATTAGGAAAGGGAATTTTTAAAAAGTAATTCTTGAAAAATAATGGATCAGCATAATTGAATCAGGTGAGCTCTGGTAATTACTGAGAAATAAAACACCTGGATCCAATAACTCTTAAAGCATTTAAGCATGTAATAAAGCCCAGAGAGATGGAGTAAAATGTGTAGATTTGAATTCTTATCCAATTTAAAGTCACAAAAATAGGAACCACACAGGATACTCTTGGCTTCCTGGGCAAATGAGTACCTCAACATTACAGGCTAGGGCAGTGTAGTACATATTAACCCACTATGGATAACCGATTAAAAGGCTTGATACTAAATATAAGACAAAAGCAGCACTCTTCAAACTGTGATTGGTGTACATCAGAGTTCATGGAAACTGGTCCTATGAGACCTGGAGAGGGTGACTTTCCAGGATCCAGATCCTCTCCCTCCATACCAACTCTTTCCTAAATCCCATCTGCCTGTGAGCGCCCCCCTTGCAGGTGCCCCTCTCCTACCTCTCACACTATCTTTCCCCTAGTTTGTCAAAGAATTAGCCTCTCCTCTTCTCGAATCCAATCATGTTGCATCCTCTCAGTGTAGAAAAACCTCTCATCAAACCAAAAAGATCATTTAACATATAAAACATTGCCAGAGAGAAAGAAAAAGATAATCGGTAAGAAATATTAAAGGCCTAGATGCCTTATTTCATCCAAGTGACAAACTTATGAAATGATTTTTTTCATTAAAAATTTTAATCTATTTATCATGGAATTAGAATATTTAACTGTGAAAAGTATGCTGGGAAGTTCCAATCAACTAAGGAGTATGTTCTCTCTGCATGCTTATGATTCTCAATAGAATGAGCTTGGTGATTTGTGCTATTAACCTGTATCTTGGCCTGTGTCTCCAGTTGCATATTTTGCAGGGTTTCAAGGAAAAAAAATTAAAATGTGCATGTTTACTTGCATCATCAACTCTCTTCAAAAGATGATTGTATACCAGAAATCTGTGTTGTTTTTTTATATGGACACAAATCTGCTCACTGTCACTCATCAGTCATTCTGTTTATTTATGTAAACTGGATAATGCACTTAACAGCAATGATTACTTCATTTTCAATAAACTCTGCAGGTACTAGGGACTCAATACTTTCTCTTTTCTTTGTTGTTAGTTCCCAATAGAGTAAACTGCATTTTCCAAAGTAGAACATTTTACTTTGATATGGGTGTGTGACAAAATATTCTCAAAATGCAATCTAGGATGTAACACTCTGAACTTGAAAAAAATCATCTTTAATCTTTATTTAGTTAGAATTAATTTCTTCCACTCAGATGTTGATATTTTAATACTGTCAAATGTGTAATCATAAACTTCATGATTTTCAACCATGAAATGAAATTACTAAGCAATCCATATGTAATAATTTCCAAGTGTCTGTCTTTAGAGCCATCTGTCACACCTTTTTAAGGCCCTTTAAGTCAACCTAGAATATTGAAATTGGTCTAAAATAGGTCTTTGTTCATGGAGGAAGGAAAAAATTTTGGGAATCTCCGGTTTTATAAGGTTGTTTTTGCCAGGTTTTTTCCAGATCCAGCTCCATAAACAAGATGCCTCTTTAAAAAGTATAACAGGTGTAACTGTCAATTGTTTAAGTCTCAATACAGCTTCAAGGTATAGTTACCAGAAACTGAGAAATTGAAAGTCCCAGTTTGCCTGGAAAAAATGCTGGATTATAGTCTCAGCATACTGGAGCACCTGGGTGGCTCAGTCGGTTGGGCGTCTGCCTTCAGCTCAGGTCATGACCTTAGGGTCCTGAGATCAAGCCCCATGTCAGGCTCCCTGCTCAGCGGGGAGCCTGCTTCTCCCTCTATTTGTTGCTCCCCCTGCTTGTGCATGCACGCTCTCTCTCTCTCTCTCAAATAAATAAAATCTTTAAAAAAAAAAAAGTCTCAGTATACTACCTAGTTTAGCATTTGTCCTAGGTATTTTCATATTTTATCCAAATATTATTATCAGTAGTCGCATTAAAGTCAACTTGAATGGTTTTGGTAAACCTCCACTTTATACTTCCCACTTCTGAAAGGCACATGCAGTGAAGAGAGCTGTCATTTTAACATGGGGTTAAGTCTGAAAGATGGACGGCAATAATCCATTCTCTCCCTTACCTGTTTCCGACTCAACACAACTAACACTTGCCTATCAGACAGCATACAGAGTATGTCTCCTGATAAAGCAAAGTGTTCTAGGACTCAAGAGGTTTGGGCCAGCTAATTCCTTGTTGTCTCAGGTGACAGGAGAAGCAGTTGGTGCTACTACCCCTAGCTAACCACTCGATTTTCCAGTAAATTGTTCTATAATCTGTGCCATGGCCAGGAGAAAGCATGAAGCCTAGTGCACAAGTCAGCAAAGTCAGTGGCAAATGTGGTGTCTTAGTCTGCTTGGGCTGCCATAACCAAGTATAGACTGGGTAGCTTAAAATTTATTTCTCATAGTCTGCAGCCTAGGAAGTTCAAGATCATGGCTCTGGCTGATTTGGTTCCTGGTGAGGAATCTCTTCCAGGCTTGCACATGACCCCCTCTTGCTTCATCCTCACATGGCCTTTTTTTGGAGGGGGGGGGGTTCACATGGAAAGAGAGTTCTTGGGTGTCTCTTCTTATAGGGACAATAATCCCGTTGGATTGGGACCTACTCATATCACCTCATTTAACCTTAGTTACTTCCTTAGAGGGCCTGTATCCAAATACAGCCACACTGAGGGGTTAGGGCTTCAACATATGAACTTTGGGGGACACAAACATTCCATCCATAAAACATGGGAAATGACAATTAAGTACATGTCAAATACATGCAAAAAATAGAGACTAAGCAGTCCTGCATAAGAAACCACTCCAATACTTATTGACTTAAAGCTATCATTTAATTCTGTTGTTCAGAAATTCAAATAGTACTCAGAAGGGAAAGCTCAGTTCTGCAACATGTCTTATTGGCTGGAGAACTCATGATAGCTTCACTCACATGTCTGGTTTCTAAGCTGCTTGACTGAAATGGCTGAGGGCTAGCTGGGCCTCTCTCTCTCTCACCCTCCCTCTCTCCCTTCATATACTCTTATACTCCAGGGCCTTTTTTTCCTCCACATGGCCTCTCTTTAGATGGCCTCTGGTTTTCCCTGTGATTGAAAACAGAAGCTACACAACCTTTGAAGGCCTCGGCATAGAACTCCCAGACTATCACTTCTGTTGCTTTCAATTTGTCAAAAACAAATCACAAGTTCATTGTAGATTCAAGGTATGGGAAGATAGTCCCTGTTTTCTTAGTTGGAGAAGCGGCACATGCATACAGGGATGAGAGCAGCTGTTACTGGTCCTTGCTCCAGACAAATCTACCAGTCTGTTCAGGCCACAAAAGATTATATCACTTCTACATGCAAACTCCTCTCCAAATGATTCCCAAAGTCTCATCCAATTCTGACATCAGGTTCTATGCCCAGTATTTCTTGGTCTTCATTGATGTATATTATTTTTTTGAAAAAGTTTTATTTTTAAAAATATTTTTTGGGGGTGCCTGGGTTGCTCAGTCACTTGAGCATCCAACTCTTGATTTTGGCTTAGGTCATAATCTCAGGATCATGAGATTGAGCCCCGCAATGGGCTCTGTGGTGGGCATGGAATCTGCTTAAGATTCTCTCTCTCTCTCTCCTTCTGTCTGTCCCCACCACTTGTGCTCTCTCTCTCTCTCAAAAAAAAAAATAATTTTTGAATTGAATGATTTTATAGGTCAGTAAATACAAGAAAAATAATTTTCAGTTAATAAGATATTTTTAAAAACTATAAATGCCATCCCAGTATAGATTTTTAATTTCATAGTCCCCATTCAACAATGTCTAATACATTGCTTTCAGCAATGAAGGAAATGTTCTATATCTACACCGTTCAATGCTGAACCAATTAGCAACATCTGAATATTGAGCACTTGAAACATGGTTTATGTGACTGAGGAATTGCATTTTAAGTTTTATTTAATTTCAGTTAATTTAAATTTAGTCAAATGTGACTGGTGGCTACTATATGGGACAGTACAGGTCTAACAAGTCCTTTTGGAAGTTGGTGGCATATGGGCACCTGGGTGGCTCAGTCAATTGAGCAGCCAACTCTTGTTTTTGGCTCACTTCATGATCTCAGGGTTGTGGGATTGATCCCCAAGTCTGGCTCTATGCTCAGTGCAGAGTCTGCTTGAGATTCTCTCCCTCTGCCTCTCCCCCTGCTTACACACCAGCACACTGTCTCTCTCTCTAAAATAAATCTTTAGAAAAAAAGTTAAGTGGTATATAATTCTTATCTCTCAATAAACCTAAGGAGAACACAATCGTATTGCTCACTTATGGACTGAATGAGTCATGGCAAACACCCAAAATCACATGGCAATAAACATAAGTGCATTAGGAAAATAGTTCAAAGAAGGTTTAATAAATGGACTATTTATACATGTGATCAGGATTTAGGGAAACCGCAAAGATAGTGCAATACCATAAGGATAGTAACAGGAAGGTTGTTACCATCTTTGGGCCTGAAGGGATAAAAAGAGGGAGAGTTTGCCATAACCCAGAAGGAGAGAGTTAATGCAGAAAAGGTCACCTTGAAAGGAGATATAACTTTGAAGGGAAGGCACTAGGAGAATAAATATCTTTCTCTTCCTATCATCTTCTGTGAAGGGATCTTCATTGGTCAAATTCAACTTGAAGCAAGAAAGCCTGTTGATGTAATCTCTACAGGTTAGCCTACTAATAGAAAGTAGCGTGGAAGAGGTGGCATACCAATAAGTAGAAGATACCCAATTTTTAAAATTTTAAATAAAATGATGTTGTATTACTATGCATTTTTGACATCCAACTCAGATGGAATTTTAAAAATTGGGTAACATTACTATAATTAGATTCTTTATATTCTGTTTACTTATGTGACCAAGATTTTATCAATCTGAGTACTGTGTCGTGTGAGCAATAAATGAGTTATCCAAAGGTACTGAGTAGAAAGGAAAATGCCATGTATCTCAGATGTGTTTGCAGAAATATAATTATGAAATGTTTAATATATTTAGGTATTTATTTTTTTTATGGGGATAAAATAGGTATATAACATTTTAAAAGTTTCAGGTATACACCATTATATTTCAGTATCTGTATATACTACAAAGTGATCATCACCAAAAGTCTAGCTACTATTCATTACTGTACAATTGATTCCTTCACCTATTTCACGGGACCCCAACCCCTTCCTGTCTGGTACCAATAATCTATTTTCTATCTGTGAGGTTTTTTTTGTACTGTTTTGTTTGTTCATTTCTTTTTTTTAAAATTCCACATATGAATGAAATTTTACAGTATTTTTCTTTCTCCATATGACTTATTTTACCTCGCACTGTACCCTTAAGATCCATCCATGTTGTCACAAATGGCAAGATTTCATCTTCTCTATGGCTGAGTAGTATTCCTGTGTGTGTGTGTCTGTGTGTACACCATATCCTCTTTGTTGATTCATTCATCAGTGAACACTTAGGTTTTATCCATATCTTGGCTACTGTAAATAATGCTGCAATGAACACAGAGGTGCATATATCTTTTTAAAATAGTGTTTTTGTATTCTTCAGATAAATACCCAATAGTGGAGCACCTGCATTATATGGGAGATCTATTCTTAATTTTTTAAGGAATCTCCATACTATTTTCCATAGTGCCTGCACCAATTTATGTCGCCACCAATGGCATATGAGTGTTCCCTTTTCTCCACATTCTCTCCAACACCTATTTCTTGTTTTTTTTTTTTTTTAAAATTTTATTTTTAAGTAATCTCTACACCCAACATGGGGCTCAAACTTACAACCCCAAGATCAATAGTCACATGCTCTCCCAACTGAGCCAGCGAGGCACCCCTTATTTCTTTTTATAATAGCCATTCTAACAGTTGTGAGGTGATATATTTTTGTGGTTTTGATTTGCACTTCCCTAAGAGTGATGTTGCACATCTTTTTGTCTGTTGGTCACCTCTCTGTCTTCTTTGGAAAAATGTCTATTCAGATCCTCTGCCCAGTCTTTAATCATATGGTTTGTTATTTTATTGTTGAGTTGTATGAGTTCTTTATATATTTTGGGTATTAACCACTTATCAGATATAGGATTTGCAAATATCTTGTCTTATTCATCATACTGTGTTTTTGTTATGATGATAGCTTCCTTTGCTATGCAGAAGTTTTTAAGTTTGATGTAGTCCCGTTTTTAAATTTTTTGTTTTGCCGGGCTTTGGGGTCAGACCCACAAATACATTGTTAAGGTCAATGTCAAGGACCTTACCACCTGTGTTTTCTTCTAGGAATTTTATGGTTTCAAGTCTTACATTCAAGTCTTTATTTTGCATTAATTTTTGTGTATGCTGTGAGATAGTGGTCTACTTTTATTCTTTTGCATGTGGTTGTCCAGTTTTCCCACTACCACTTATTGAAAAGACTATTCTTTCTCCATTGTATATTATTGGCTCCTTTGTTATAAATTATCTGCATATATGTGGGTTTATTTCTGAGCTCTCTCAATTCTGTTCCTTTGGTCTGTATGTCTGTTTTATGGCAATACCAAACTATTTTGTTTGCTATAGCTTTGTAGTGTAGTTTGAAATCTGGGGGCGTGATATCTCCAGATTTCTTCTTTCTCAGGATTGTTTTGGCTATTTGGGGTCTTCTGTGGTTCTTCACAAATTTTAGAATTATTCTTGTTCTGTGAAAAGTACCATTGGAATTCTGAAAGGATTGCATTTAATCTGTCAGTTGTTTTGGGTAGTATGGTCATTTTAACAGTATTAATTTTTCCAATTCATGAGCATGAAATATCTTTCCATTCATTTGTGTCTTCAATTTCTTTTATCAGTGTCTTATAATTTTTAGAGTAAAGGTCTTTTACCTCCTTGGCTAAATATATGCATAGGTAATTTATTCTGTCTAATGAAGTTGTAAATGGGATTGTTTTCTTAATTTCTCTTTAAGATAGTTTGTTATTAGTGTATAGAAACATCACAAAATTCTGTATATTGATTTTGTATCCTGCAACTTCACTGAATTCATTTATTACTTCTAACAGGTTTTTGGTGGAGACTTTAGGTTTTCTATATATAATATCATGCCATTTGCAAATGTGACAGTTTTATTTTCTCCTTTCTGATTTGGATACTGCTTATTTCTTTTTCTTACCTTATTGCTATGGCTAGGATTTCCAGTACTATGTTCAAAAAAAGTAGTGAGAGTGGGCATCCTTGTCTCATTCCTGATCTTAGAGGAAAAGTTTTTTCATTGTTTTCACATTGAGTATGTTAACTGTGGGTTTGTTATATGTAGCCTTTATAATTTTGTGGTACATTTCCTCTATACCCATTTTGTTGACATTTTTTATAATAAATAGATGTTGAATTTTGTCAAATTCTTCTGCATCTATTGAGATAATCACATAATTTTTATTCTTCATTTTGTTAATGTCATGTATCACATTGAATAATTTGCAGAAGATGTTGAATCATCCTTTCATCCCTGGAATAAATTCCATTTAATTATGGTGTATGATCCTTTTAATGGATTGTATAATTCAGTTTTCTAATATTTTGTTGAGCATTTTTGCATTTATTTTCATCAAGAGTATTGGCTTGCAATCCCTTCCTCTCCTTTTCACTCCCCTCCCCTCCTCTCCCCTTCCCTTCCCGTCCCATCCAGTCCCATCCAGTCCCAGCCCATCATGTCCCGTCCCATCCCATCTGATTTTGGTATCAGAGTAATGCTGGCCTCATAAAATGAGTTTGGAAGTGCTCCCTCCTCCTCCTCAATTATTTGGAAGAGTTTGAAAAGGATGGGTATTGATTCTTCTTTGAATGTTTGGTACAATTCACTGTGAAGCTGTCTGGTTGTAGACCTTTATTTGTTGGGAGACTTTTGATTACTGATTCAATCTCCTAATAGGAGCAATCTACCCATAATTGATCTATTCAGATTTTCTATTTCTTCCTGATTTAGCATTGGAAGATTATAAGTCTCTAGGAATTTATCCATTTATTCTTGGTTTCCAGTTTGTTAGTATATAATTTTTCATAGTATTCTTTTATGATCCTTTGTATTTCTGTGATATCAGTTGTAATATCTCCTTTTTCATTTCTCATTTTATTTATTTGAGCCATCTCTCTTTTTTTCTTGGTGAAACTAGCTAAAAGTTTGTCAATTTTATCTTTTTGAAAAACAAGCTCTTAGTTTCATTGATCTTTTCTATTGTCTTTTTTGTTTCCATTTTATTTATTTCCACTCTAATCTTTATTCTTTCTTTCTACTAATTATAGGCTTCATTTCTTCTTCTTTTTCTAGTTCCTTTAGATGTAAAGTTAAATGGTTTATTTGAGATTTCTCTTGTTTCTTGAGGTAAGCTTGTATTGCTATGAACTTCCCTTTTAGAATCACTTTTGCTGCATCTCATAGATTTTGGTATTTTGCATTTGTTTTCCTTTGTCTCTAAGAGTATTTTGATTTCTCCAGTGATTTCTTTTATTACTCAATAGCTGTTTAGTAACATGTTGTTTATCTCCATATATTTGTACTTTTTCCAGTTTTTTTCTTGTAATTGATTTCTAGTTTCATACCATTGTGATTGGAAAAGAAGATTGATATGATTTCAGTTATCTTAAATTTATTGAGAGTTGTTTTGTGACCTAATGTGTGATCTATCCTGAAGAATGTTCATATGCACTTGAATGTATATTCTACTATTTGGGGATGGAATATTCTGTATATAACTTTTAGGTCCATTTGATCTAATGTGTTATTCAAAGAACTGTTTCCTTGCTGAATTTCTGTCTTCATGATCTATCCATTGATGTAAGTGGGGTGTTAAAGTCCACTACTATTATTTTATTACTGTCAATTTCTCCCTTTATGTCTGTAAATATTTTTTATGTATTTAGGTGTTCCTATGTCAGGTGCATAGATATTTACAGTTCTTATATCCTCTTGTTGGATTAATCCCTTTACCATTATGCAGTGCCCTTCTTTGTTTCTTATTACAGTCTTTGTTGTAATGTCTATTTTGTTTAAGTATTGCTACCCCAGCTTTTTGTTGTTGTTGTTGTTGCTTGCTTCCCTTTGTGTGGAATATTCTTCCATCTTTTCACTTTCAGTGTATAGGTGTCTTTAGGTCTAATGTGAGTCTCTTGTTGGCAGCATATAGATGGGTCTTGTTTTTATCCATTCAGTCACCCTATGTCTTTTGATTGCAGTATTTAGATCATTTACATTTAAAGTAATTATTGATAGGTATGTACTTATTGACATTTTTAAAATTGTTTGGGGATGTTTTTGTAGTTGTTCTCTGTTCCTTTTTTCTTCCTTGCTCTCCTCCCTTGTACTTCAATGGCTTCTTTAGTGTTATGTTTGGATTCCTTTCTCTTTATTTTTTTGTGTATCTATTATAGGTTTTTGATTTGTGGCTACCATTGTATTCATATATAATATCCTATGTTTAAAGCAGTCTATATTAAGTTGATGGTTGCATAATTTCAAACACATTCTAGGGGCGCCTGGGTCGCTCAGTCGTTAAGCGTCTGCCGTCGGCTCAGGTCATGATCCCAGGGTCCTGGGATCGAGCCCCGCATCGGGCTCCCTGCTCCACGGGAAGCCTGCTTCTCCCTCCTCCACTCCCCCTGCTTGTGTTCCCTCTCTTGCTGTGTCTCTCTCTGTCAAATAAATAAATAAAATTAAAAAACACATTCTAATACCACTAAATTTTTACTCGTCACATTTTACATATTTTACATCTTTTTGTGTATTTCTTGACTAAGTTTTGTACATATAATTGATTTCACTACTTTTGTGTTTAAATTCCATACTGGCTTTATAAGTGACTAATCTACCTTTACTGTATGTTTGCTTTTAGCTGTGAAATTTTTTCCTTTTATAATTTTCTTCTACTTACAAAATTTTCTTCAACATTTCTTATAGAGCTGGTTTAGTGATGATGAACTCCCTTAACTTTTATTTGTCTAGGAAATTCTTTATCTTTCCTTCAATGCTTAATGATAAACTTGCTGGGTAGAGTATTCTTGGTTGTATATTTTTTCCTTTCCACACTTCCTCTATATTTTGCCTCTCTCTCTGGCCTTCAAAATTTCTGCTAAAAAGTCAGCTGACAGCTTTATGTGGTTTTCCTTGTATGTAACTGTTTTCTTTTTCTCCTGATGTTTTTAAGATTCTATCACTAATTTTGTCATTTTAATTATTATGTGCCTTGGTATGGATCTCTATGGGTTCATCTTGTTTGGAAATCTCTGTGTGTCCTAGACAGGGTTATCTGTTTCCTTCCCTAAATTAGGGAAGTTTTTAGCTATTAGTTCTTCAAATAAGTTTTCTGTCCCCTTTCCTCTCTCTTTTCCTTCTGTGATCCCTATAATGCAAATGTTATTGCACTTGATAATGTCATAGAGTTCCCTTAACTTATTCTCATTTATTATTCTTTTTTTTTCTTCTCTTCATCCTGGTTGCTTTCTATCACTCTGTCTTATAGATCACTGATTCATTCTGCAATCTCTAATCTGCTGTTCATTCCCTCCAATGTAGTTTTCATTTCAATTATTGTGGTCTTCAGCTTTGACTGGTTCCTTTTTATATTTTCTGTCTCTTTGTTGAAGTTCTCACTGAGTTTATCCACTCTTTTCTCAAGTCCAGTGAGTATCTTTATGATCATTACTTTGAACTCTTTATCAGGCCTATTGTTTATCTGCATTTCATTTAGCTCTTTTTCTCTGATTTTGTCTTATTCTTTCATTTGGGACATATTCCTCTGTCTCCTCATTTTGTCTAATTCTCTGTGGTTTTTTTCTATGTATTGGGCATGTCAGCTACATCTCCTGGTCTTGAAAGTAGTGGCATTGTGTAGAAGAGGTCCTATTGTGCCCTATAGCATAATTCCCCCCCCCACCAGTCACCAGAACCAGGTACTCCAGGGGTGTGCCCAGTGTGAGCTGTGTGCACCCTTCATTTATGGCTGAGTCATATTTGCTATGGGCACACCAGTGGATGAGGTTAGCTTTCAGCACAGCTGGCTGCAATGACCTGCTTTGCCTGCCTTGGGTGCACTGGGCAGGGTGTGCTTCCCATGGTATGCAGAGGCCCAGAGGCATCTTCTGTGGGCTCACTGGTGAGTTGGACTAGAACTCAACCTGCCTGTTTGAAATTAGCTTGTGCCACAGGTACAGGTGCACTAAAGGGCAGGGCTTGCTCCTTACATAGCCAGATAAGAAGCCTGGCTGCAGGACGTGTGGGTGTGTCTATTTTGTGGAGTTCTCTCCTCCACACTGCAAGGCAGGAGTCACTTTTGAGCAGTACCAGTCCTGTCTGGGACTGCCTGCCAGTTGTGGTAGGGCGTAAATTGCTTGGAAGTGATGCCTGTGGAGGCAGGTATGTTGGGTGGGGTGGTTCTGCAAGGCAATGTCAGTGTGGGGCACACAGTGGTAGCTAAGTAAATGGAGTGTGTTAGAACTGGTTTCTGCAAGCATCCAACTATCTAGACTGTGGGAGGGCAGGAAAAATGATACTTGCCAGCACTTTTGTTCCTGGACAAATCTGCAGATCCCTGCCCCTCTAGCACATGTTCTAAGATTAATCAATAAATATCCTTCACATACACCCCAAGCACTTTTCAAACTGCTACTTCTGTGCTGTGTTTTGGGCTATGTTATTTAGCATGCTGACTCTTTATGGGTCAGGACTGAGTTTCCTATTACTCTGTGGCTCTCCCAGGGTTGATGGGTCAAAGCCAGAGATTATGGGGAGTCATCTTCCCAGTGTGAGTCCCCAAGGCCAGGGGTGCCCAGTGTGGAGCCTGATCCCCTCACTCCTCTGTGCTTGTGATGTCCTTCCCTTTTGTGGTCTTTTAAATGTGGCTTTCTCTCTCTGATTAGCTGTGGAAGATCTGTTCTACCAGTCTTCAGGTTGTTTTTAGAGTTATTTTAATAGATGTTGTTGTTGCCTCAGTGTGTTTGTAGGATGTATTGAGCTCGGGATCTTCCTGTTACATCACCTTCCCCCTCTCCTCATATGTAGTTTTGTTATTAATTAATTCCATTTCTTTTAAGCTTAGAGAAGTTCCTTTAATATTTCTTGTAAGGCTGGTTTAGTGGTGATGAAGTCCTTTAGTTTTTGCTTATCTGGAAAATTGTTAATCTTTTCAATTCTCAATGATAACCTTGCCAGGTAGAGAAATCTTTGTTGGCATTTTCTTTTCAGATCTTTGAATGTGTCATGCCACTTTCTTCTGGCCTGCAAAGTTTCTGAAAAATCAGATGATAGACTTCTGGGTTTCCCTTGTACATAACAAGTTGTTTTTCTCTTGCTGCTTTTAAGATTCTCTTTAACTTTTACCATGTTAATTATAATGTGTCTTGGTATGGATCTTGGTATGAACCTGATGCCTGTTTCCTTCACCACACTGGGAAATTTTTCAGTCATTATTACTTCAAATAAGTTTTGAGGCCCTTTTTTTCCCTCTCTTCTCCTTTTGAGACCTCTATAATGTGAATGTTATTCCACTTGATGTTGTTTGAAAGGTCCTTTAAGTATCCAGTTTTTAACTTTTTTTTTTTTTCTTTTGCTGCTCTGGGTGAATTCCATTGTTTTGTCTTCCAGCTCCCTGATCCATTCTTCCGATTCATCCAGTCTGCTGTTGAACCCCTGTCATGTTTTGTTTTGTTTTGGTTTTTTGTTTTGTTTTTTCTTTTTTTCAGTTCAGTTACTGTATTCTTCAACTCTGTAACTTTCTGTTTGGTACTTTCTTATATTTTCCACCTCTTTATTAAAATTCTTGCTGTGTTCATTTATTCTTCTGAGTTCAGTAAGCATCTTTATGACCTCACTTTGAACTTTTTATTAGGTAGATTGCTTATCTCTGTTTCATTAAGGTCTTTATCTTATTCTTTCATTTGAAGCATATTCCTCTGTCTTCTCATTTTGCCTGACTCTCTGTGTTTGTTTCTCTGTGTTAGGCAAATCATCTATTTGTCCCAGTGTTGAAGAAGTGACCTTTTATAGAAGATGTCTCATGGAGCTCATATGTGCTTTCCCTCCTGGTCCTCAGAGCAGGCATTCAAGGGGCATCCTCTGTGTGAGCTGCATATGCCCACCTGCTATGGTGGGTGCCACAACTGTGGTATGCAGCTGCAGCACTGGGATAGGCAGTGTCCTCAGTGAGGTGCACCCTCTGGTGCTAACAAGTTAGAGAGTTCTGAAATAGTGCCCACCAGCAGTAGCGTTAGCAAGTTAGAATGAGATCAGAAAACTGGTAACCAACAGTCTCTGTCCCCAGCAAGAGTCCCAACAAGTTCCTGCCTCTTTAGCAGATGCTTTAAGATTAGTAAGTGGGTATCCTTCCCCTGTGGTCTAGGTGCTTTTCGAACTGGTGTTTTTGTGCTGGGTTCCAGGGCAAATGAATCTATGTGCAAGCTCTTTAAAAACAGATTCTCTATTCCTTACAGTTCTGTGATTTTCCTGGACATAATCTCATTGATTTTCAAAGCCAGGCATTTAGGGTCTCATCTCTCTTATGCAGGATTTAAGGGTTGGGGTGGCTGATATGGAGCACAGACCCCTCACTTCTCAGGGAAAACTGTAGTATTTTTTAGATCCCTCCCAACTGTGGATCTACTGCATCTGGAGCAGGTTTGGGTTTTGTTTTGTTTTGTTTGTGACTTTCCTGCCTGTTTTGATGTTACTTTTTATCCTTTGTTATGGAGGCTATGTTCATCCAATTTCCAGGTATTTTTTTAGAAGAAATTATTCTAGATGTAGTTGAAAATTTGGTGTGTCCCTGGTAGGAAATGAGTTCAGGATCTTCCTACACTGCCATCTTGAACCCCTTCTCTATTTAGAAAAATAAATGATGAGTTATAATAATTATAATTATAATTTAATCCAGAAGAAATTTTTCAATAGCAAGAGCATATAGTCAATTATTTAACTTAATGTACAGTTTACCCTTGAACAATGTGGCAGTTAGGGGCACATACCACTTGTTCAGTCAAAAGTCTATAGCCTTTCACCACCACTTCCAAAACAAAATAACCTGCTATTGACTGGAAGTCTTACTAATAACATAAACAGTTGATTAACAAATATTTTGCATGTTATATGTATTATATATTGCATTCTTACAATAAAGGAAGCTAGAGAAAAAATGTTAAAATCATAAGGAAGAGAAAATACATTTATAGATCTGCACTGTAAGTGGACTCAGACAGTTCAAACCTGTGTTGTTCAAGGGTCAATTGTGTGTGTGTGTGTGTGTGTGTGTGTATATATATATATATATATATATATATATATTCAGAGAGAGATTATTCTGATTAATCAATAAAAGGCTTTTAAGCAGAAATACAGAAATCTTCCTAAATCTGGAAAGGGAAATGAATATCAAGATCCATGAAGCCCAAAAAACTATAACTAGAGAGAACATAAAGAAGACTTCACCAAGAAACATTACAATCAAATTGACAAAACTCAATAGCAAAGAGAATTTTGAAAGCAGCAAGAGAATAGCAACTCATAACAAACAAGACAACTAGCAGGTTTCTTTTGGGTGCTATGAAAAAGTTCTGGAATTAGAGGGAGGTGATGGATGATAACATCATGAAGGAACTAAAAGCTGCTGAACTGTACATTTTTTTCCAGTTTTTTTTTTTTTTAGAAATAATTTACATACATCACTATATAACTTTAAGGTATATAGCATGATGGTTTGGTTTACATATATTGTGAAATTATTACCGCAATAGCTTTAGTTAACATCCATTATCTCATAGAGACACAATAAAAAGAAAAGAGAAACAATTCTTCTTGTGATGAGAACTGTTGGGATTTATTCTCTTAACACCTTTCCTTTATATCATACATAGTGTTAGCTATAATCGTCATGTTGGACATTCCATCCCTAGTACTTACTTATTGTATAACTGAAAGTTTGTACCTTTTGACCACCTTTCTCTAATTCTCCCTACCCATACCCCTGCCTCTGGTAACCACAAATCTTGTCTCTCTCTCTCTCTCTCTATGAGGTGGGTGTTATTTTTGTTGTTTTAAGATTTCACATATAAGTGAGATCATACAGTATTTCTCTGACTTATTTAACCTAGCCAGGTAATGCCTGCCAGGTCCATCCATATTGTCACAAATGGTAGAATTTCCTCATTTTTCATGGCTGAATAATATTCCAGTGTGTGTGTGTCTGTCTGTCTCAACTTCTTTATACATCCTTAGGTTGTTTCCATGTCTTGGCTATTGTAAAGAATACTGCTATGAATATGGGGGTGCAGATTCGTTTTGAGTTAGTGTGGTTTTTCTTTTGTTTTATATATTGCCAGAGGCAGAATTGCTGGGTCATAATGTAGTTTAAATTTTTTGAGGAATCTACATATTCTTTTCCATAGTGGCTGTGCTAATTTACAATCCCACCAAGAGTGCACAAGTGTTCTCTTTTCTCCACTTCCACACCAACATTTATTATCCCTTGTCTTTTTGATAATGGTCATTCTAACAGGCAGAAGGTAGTATCTCATTGTAGTTTTTATTTGCATTTCCCTATGACTAGTGATGTTGAGCATCTTTTCATCTACCTGTTGGCTGTTCATATATCTTCTTGGAAAAATGTCTATTCTGGTCCTTTGCCCATTTTTAATTGGATCATTTGCTTTTTTGCTGTCAGATTGTGAGTTCTTTATGTATTTTAGATATTAATTCTTTATCAGATATATAGTTTGCAAATATTTTTTCCCATTCTGTGGATTGTTTTTTCAATTCATTAATGGTTTCTTTTAGTTTGATGTAGTCCCACTTGTTTCTTTTTTATTTTGTTACTCATGTTTTAGGTGTGATTTCCAAAAAATCAATACCAAAACCCATATCAGGAAGCTTTTTTCCTATGTTTTCTTTTAGGAATTTCATGGTTTTACATCCTGCATTTAAATCTTAAAAAGATTTTGAGTTCATTTTTGTGAGTGATATAAGATAGGGATCAAATTTCATTATTTCACATATCAATATCCAATTTTCCGAGCACTATTTATTGAAGGGACTACCTTTTCTCTATTGAATATTCTTGGCTCCCTTGTCAAATATTTGTTGACTACTTATGGGTGAGTTTATTTCCGGGCTCTCAGTTCTGCTCCATTGATCTATCTGTTCCACACTGTTTTGGTTACTGTAGCTTTATAGTGTAGCTGGAAATCAGGAAATATGATGCCTCATGATTCGTTCTTTTTTTCTACGGAGTGCTTTTGCTATTCAAGGTCTTTTGCAGTTCCATATAAATTTTAGGACTGTTTTTTCTACTTTTGTAAAAAATGCTGTTGGAATCTTGATAAGGATTATATTAAATGAATAGATGGCTTTGGGTAGTATGGACATTTTAACAATATTAATTCTTCCAATCCATAAACATGGGATATCTTTCCATTTACTTGTGCCTTCTTTCATTTCTTTCATCAATGTCTTATAGTTTTCAAAGTAGAGACTTTTCACCTCCTTGGTTAAATTTATTCCTAATTATTTTATTATTTTTGATGCTACTATCAATGGGATCAATTTCTTTTTCAGAAAATTCAGTGTATGTTGTTAATTTTTATATATTAACTTGCATCTTGCAACATTAGTGAATTTGCTTATTCATTCTAACTGTTCTTTGGTGTAGTCTTTAGGATTTTCTACATATAAAATCATGTCATCTGCAAATAAAGATAATTTTACTTTTTCCTTTCCAATTTTGATGGTTTTATTTCTTTTTCTTATCTGACTGTTTTGGCTAGGACTTCCAATACTATGTTGAATAAGAGTGGTGAGAGTGGACACCCTTATATTGTTCCTGATCTTAGAAGAAAAGCTTTCAACTCTTTACTATGGAGTTCGATATTAGCTGTGGTCTTGTCATATATGACTTTTATTATGTTGAGATATGTTTCCCCTCTGCCTAATTTAAGTGTTTTTTATCATAAATAATTGTTGATTTGTCAAATGCTTTTTCTGCATCATTGAGATGACCATATGATTCTTTTTCTTTCATTCTATTACAATCACATTGATTGATTTGTGTATGTTGAGCCATCCCTGCTGCATAAGGATAAATCCTATTTGATCATGGTAAATGATCCTTTTCATATGTTGCTGAATTCAGTTTGCTAGTGTTTTGTTGAGTATTTTTGCATCCATATTAATCAAGAATATTGGCCTTAGTTTTCTTTTTTGGTAATGTCCTTATCTGGCTTTGGTATCAGGATAATGCTGGACTCATAAAATGAGTTTGGGGGTGTTTCCTCCTCCTCAATTTTTTGGAAGAGTTTGAAAACGATTGGTGTTAATCTTTAAATGTTGGTAAAAATCACAGGTGAAGACATGTGTCCCTGGGCTTTCCTTTGTTGGCAGATTTTTTATTACTGGTTCAATCTTCTTACTAGTAATCAATCTATTCAGATGTTCTATTTCTTCCTAATTCAATCTTGGTAGGTTGTATGTTTCTAAGAATTTTTCCATTTCTTATAGGTCGTTCAGTTTCTTGGTGTATAGTTGTTCGTAGAACTATACAGTTTATTTTTTTAAGATTTTATTTATTTATTTGATATATAGAGAGAGTGAGAGCACAAGCAGGGGGAGTGGGAGAGTGAGAAGCAGGGAGCTGATGCAAGGCTGGATCCCAGGACCCTGGGATCATGACCTGAGCCGAAGGCAGATGCTTAACCAACTGAGCCACCCAGGCACCCCAGAACTGTACAGTTTAAAATGGTTTAAATGTTATGTGAATTTTATGTCAATAAAAAAATTACTATGCTATTTAAATTCCATTTGATACATTAACAATGTGATACATTTTTATTTTAAAATTCAGTATTTCAGGGGTGCCTGGGTGGCTCAGTTGGTTGAGCACCTGACTGTTGATTTCAGCACAGGTCATGATTTCAGGGTCCTAGGATTGAGCCCACATCAGGTTCCCCACTCAGAGGGGAGTCTCTTTGTCTCCCTCTCCCTCTGCCCCTCCCCCCACTCGCACTGTCTCTCTCAAATAAAGAAATAAATCTTCTAAAAAATAAAAAATAAAATTCAACATTTTCAGTCTTTGTTAAAATTACTGTCTTTGTAACAATTTAAACTAGAATGAAAAAATGTGGATGTTTAAAAATATGTGAAGGTGTAGGTTAAACCAGATGAGATTGCCAATGTTTTACCATTTTCACATAAAAACAGTTTCATATGATTCAATTTAATAGTTTAAAAATTCTTTTAGAAGGTACACGTACAGTAAGTTTGAAAACCACTGCTGTAAAGGATCTGAGAAATAGGGAAGTTTAGCACCTGCTAAGTTAAGGGGAAAGTTTACTTTAGGTGAGTGAGAATTTTCAAAGCAGGTGAATGGAAGCATAAGCATTGCAACAAGAGGAGTGTATAAGAGCTCAGACTCTGGGACCAAGCGTCTTTCTCAGCTTCTCTGAACTATAAAATGGTGATGATACTAGTACTTAACTCATAAGGTTGTTTTGAGGATTAAATAACTGAATGAATGTAAAGAGCTTAAAATAATAGTATATAAATATGTGTTTATCAGTCAGCTATTATCACAATAACATTGCATAACAAACAAGCATAAAATCTCAATTGCATAAAACAATAGGCATTAATTTCTCACTGTACACTCTATGGATTGATTTAGGGTTGGGCCCAGGTGTGCTCCAAAGTTTCTCATCCTCCTTGAACTAACAGCTAACCTAAGCATGTTCTTCCCATGGTGAAAAGGAAGAACATGAGGAGATGTTAGTCTCCTTCTTTGAAGTAAAGTTTTTTTTTTAAGGTTTTTTTTACTCATATGTCTTTCTAAAATCTTGTATTTTTATAGGAGTTTCAACAGAGAATACATTACTTTTTCTAAAAAAAATAAAATAAAAAATTCCTTGATTGTGAACCAAATTCATGCTTCCACCACAACCATTGGTATACCCATTCTTTGAAACAGTCTGCCTTTCTACTGCACCAAACAAGCTACATGCATTCTGGACAACATTAAAGGAAAAAAAAAGAGAGAGATTTCCCTTGCATTCAAATAAGTTTTGAATATAATTTTCTCTTTCCTTCTTTAGGCAAGCCTGCGTTGTGTACTATTTGAGTAATTTCATAGCACCTACTGAAGACAAATAATTTGGAATACACATTTGTGCTAGTTAAGAGATTTACCTTGCCACTGAGCAGGTGAGACAAGATTGAGAGGGAATTTACATATTCTTCCATAGTTTGGCCTTTATATTTTATTATCAGAAGCCAACAAAGTTTTAATTTCACCTTCTGCTTTCAGGTGAATAAACAAAGGAAGATCGTTTTGATAAAGAGACTTAATGGGAAAACTTGATATATTATACCTTTGCAGATAACTCAAATTTATGAGCTTAGGGGAACAGTTTACCAATTTCTTCTTCTCAAATAGTCTGTTTAGCTTGCAAAATTCACATAAATAAAATCACTAACTTTTTTCCATCCAGGACTGCTGAAAGTTGTGTGTGAAGTTATCTCATGTACCTGACCAGGCTGACAACACCTATTGAGATTAAGTCTTTACTACAAATGTGGAATATGTTAGAGTCTTTCTGGCCAAAGAGCAAGACTGCACATTTCTCAGAGATTTTAATGTGGCTTTCAAACACTACTGGGATTATACTTGTTTCTAGAAAGAAAATTCTAACTGGCAGTTACTCAGTGTGAATGATAAACACACTTGGTTTTGTTGACAGCTGTTCTTGTTAATTCCAGTTTTAATGTTTCCTACAGTGGTTACATTTTCTTAGAAAGAGGGAGCTGTTAACCTAGCCTTGAGAGATGGGAGGAGTTATAGGAAGTTCTAGCTATTACTCTTCCCTCTGAAATTCAAATGATTATGGCCCTTTGACCACAGGCTTGATTATTCAGTTTTAAGGAATGTGTATATAAGTACTATGTAGCCATTCATTATAATACTTTTAAGAAAATTTAATGGCATTAGAAAATTCTCATGGGCGGATCATATAATTTTTATAAGAAAAAATAGAATACAAAATTTTTAAATAGCATAATTCCCATTGAGATAGAATATACTATTATTTGGAAGGAAATATACCTAAATGTTAATAGTGGGATTTGGGATGATTACTATTCCAACTCTTGCACTTTCCTGTATTTATGAATTATTTAAAAGAGCCAGTATTTTGTAACTTGAAAAGTTCCTAAATACCATAAGACATAGCTTCCTCCCCATTCTTGTAATATATTGGGAAGACAACATTTTATACATTAAAAACTAGCTATAAAAGGGACTTTTCTAGGCTTCCCAAATTTCTATCTTCTGTCATCTTTTTTTCTTCACTCTCTCCTTAGTAATCTCAGTCAGTGTCATAACTTCACATAAATACCTCCATCCTGTGTATCCAGCCCTTGCCTTGAACTTCAGTTCTAATCTCAGAATACTGACTACCTGCTAGGTAGCTTCATATGAATATCTTGTCAGCACACTCAGTATACCCCAGAACAAACCCCTGAATTGTCCTCTAGGTCTGCTGACCCTCCTGCTGTCTCTTTTCCTGTTAATGGTACCACTTTTTCTAGGTCATTAAGAAAGGATTTGCCACTGCTCTCTTTACTCTCCCCTATCTGTCACGTACAACAGTTGTCATCTTATTCTAGCTAAATAACCTTGCTCACATTTAATTGTATCTTTCCATTCCCTCTGGCAATATCCAAATTATACCTCTCGCTTGGACAGTAGCATCGGATTTACGAAGCGCTTCATGTTTATTAACTTTAATCCTCAAAACAGCCCTAGGAGATAGGTACTCTTCTTAACATCCCTATTTTACATTAACTTGCCTGAGGTCACAGAGTTTATAAGTAGAGCTGAATTTGAACCCAGACCATGTAAGGCCAGATCCCTTTCAGCCATGCAGCCTCTAGGGAAGTAAAGGCAACAATAGCTTTACATCAGCTCTTGCTACATACCTATGTTGGTATTGTCCCTACTGTAGAGATAGGAAAACCAGAAACACCTCATGAGCTAAGTCTATTCATCCACCTACCTCCATCAAGATTAATCTTCTAAATGCTCTGTTCTGATGATTCCTTTAAAAAACAACAACAACAACAACAAAACACAATACTCCTCATTGCCCGGAGAACAAAGTCCAAATTGTTTCATTAGGCATTCAGGAGCTCCCCATCTGTTGCCCACCCCCCTTTCAGCTTTATCTGCTACTCTCTACTCCTGCTGGATGGGCCCCCTGGCCATCCTTCAGCCATGACCCAGGTCCTGCCTCCACTCATCTAAGCTCGAACTTCTATTTTTGCTTCTTACCACCCACCCCAACTCCCATGTATGTATTCTCCCGTGCAAAGGAGCTTCTGGAACTTTCACTGAACAGCAGCCATAGATTAGGTGCATTCTAAAGACCATCAAGACTTCTCTGCCATTAACACACCCTGGAAATAGAAAAATCACATTTTGTTATTCCCAAGTACAGAAACTAGGCTTGACAGAGCTATCCTGTTGCTTTCTCTTTTGCAGCAGTGCCCCCAGTGCATATTATCAGTTCAACAATAAATAGTAAAAAAATAAAATTAAAATAAATTAAATTAAAATAAATAAAATAACTAAAAATTAAAAATAAAAAGGATTGTCCCTGAGCAGAGTGGGAGAAAGAGGCAGACTGAGTGTCCTTTAGCTATTAACCCTGAGAATAATGGTTTGGGTAGTCCTAGCCTTGTGACCTCTTGTGCCCAGATATCTTTTTCATATTGGTTTTCTACTCTGGGCTAAAGCACTGGTTGTGACCTTTTCCCCCTCCTCCTCTTTGTTCTTCTTATTCTCCATCTTCTTCCAAATCTTTTTGTCTTTAGCTCAATATAAATAATATATTTAAAACAGAGTTGCTGTGCTGGAGGTGAAGTGGGGAGCTGGAAGCCCTCTTTATTTGTCCCTCACTTACCAATTCTCCCCCTGCACCTAAGGAATTCTGCATAGCCTAGTTTTCAAGGGTTGTGTGAGCAATGTGTGCAGGTGTAGAGGTAGGATGAAGTAGAAGGTGATTCTGTTGTTTATAAAAATGTAACATGCTCAAACCCCTCTCTCCCTTCTTTTCCTAAGTTAATTGCTTTTTTATTCTGTGCTCACTAGAACCTGGATTCAATCGTAATTCAATGAATACTTGTTTAGTTCTTGCTGAGCTGCTTTCATGATATGGGGCTTCAGAGATATATATGGAGCAGCCCCTGCCCCTAGAATGAATATAATCTAATTATGAGGCCAAGACTGTCACCTTCCTGAGAGTGACTCCAAAATTTTCAGTTCTGATTTCTTGTCGAAACTTCAGCACTAATACTTAGTAGTTGTCTGACTCCTAGACAGTCTCTGCTTGGTTGTCCCACTCTCACCTCAACTCAACATGCCTCAGTCTGAGACTATGCTCTTCCTTAGAAAACCCAGAAAGTTTGCAATATCAACATCAGGGTTGACTGGTAAAAGAACAAAACCACTGAGGAACAGTGGGAGGCAGTGGAAATCATCCATCAAAATGACAAAAGTAACACAAGTAAGAGAGCTGTGAATTACTATTAAATCTGTGAACCCTATCATTTATGAGAGGAAGTAGATATATCCTGGAGAGAATATATACCTACATTATCTCAACTGGTCTCTGTTCCCTGATGCCTCTTATTTTGCGAGCATCTCTCTATGTTAATATGATCGTAGAGTTAAAAAAAAAAAACAAAACCACGTGTTTTATAATTTTATATATAAATGGCCTTTAACTGCAAGTCAGCAACTACATCTGCAGATCAGCAAAATAAATAGAAATCTGTTCCAAAAATGGAGAAAAAAAAATGGCCATAATGGATGTTCTAAAAGAAGAGACTATATACATAAAACCATATTTACTGTAATTTCTGGATGATGACTGGGATTTCCAAGGGTAATACTGAACTCATCTTGTCTGCTTACTTTAAAAACAAACCCCTGAATAAACTGTGACTTCATTGTATTTGATTTTGCTAGAGAGGACAAGTCACTGTTACAGAGTAGCACACTGCGGCTCACTGTAAGAGAGAACTGCTACCCAGACATTTGCCCAAAGTCAGACCTGCCGTCTGGGGGAGCAGCCTGCTTCCCTTCCCAATTCAGTCATGGGCTGGGACAAATTACTGCATTTAGAGAGAGGTTGAATTGAAAGGCCTCCAAAGTCCCTTCTGACTCAACATTTTATGAGTATATCAATATAAGTTCATTTGGAGGCCAGAGAGGTGAGAAATTAAGAGTTTTAGCTGCGGGGCTTTCCCAATGGAGGAAGTTACTGGGGCTTGCTTTGAAGAACTGCTAGATTTTGGAGATGGGGCAAGAAAAGGCATCAGTCTGGGTGGGAAAAACAGGTCAAAGTATGGGAGAAACTGAGCAGGTGCAGAGAAATGAAGAGGGAAGCTGATGCTGATGGAGGAAAAAAGAAATATGATAGAAAGAGCCCCCTGAGAGAGAGTAGGAGTTGAACTGTATTTCAGGCAGTGGTAAGCTTAGCAAAACCCTGACAGCTGTTCATACATTATCTGATAAACCTGACAGTTGCCTAAGGACATGTGAGCTCTGGAGCAGCTCTGAAGTGAAAAGAGATAGAAAAGCTCGGTGCTGTGTTAAAGCATCTTCCCCAGCGATAAAGAACTGGGGTTTTCCTAAATACTAGGGTGGGCCACCAATCAGAGCTAAAATACATTTTTTTTAAGGTATCTCTTGTCTATACTGAGATGAAAGGGCAGCAAGGAAAATCTGTAAACATCTGACTAAGGTCAAGAAATGACATTTGAAGAACTTTCACTACAGCAGTGAAAATAGGACCTTTAAAAAATATTATAAAGATCCTTTGTTTATGAATAAACAAGTACAAATATGGTACAAGATGATGTATTAAGGAATTGGAACACTGGAAGCAAGCCTGGCATGAAATTTCTTCAGAGGGGCCTTTAAGTGACTATTCATTTTGTAACTCTATCATGATTATTATTATATAAATTTTATTATGTATTTATATATAAATTATCAAACCATTATAGGATGGTTTGCAGTAGTGTGTAGCTCAGAGTGGTGGTGTGTCCTCTGGACTACAAATGGCCAATCTGATGTCACCAGCCCCACCTGTGCCCTAGGGATAAGGCTGTGCATATTATGGCAAGTAGCCAAGGAAATACGGTGGTCCCATCAGCAACTCAAAAGCTGTGATGGCTCTAGGTAGTTTGTACATTTTTATGTTTGGCCATTATTGAGTCATAACTGTGTTTTTATCTTATTCTTTAAAACTTCACCAAAAAAAAGAAAAAGAAAAAAACCAAAGAATACATTCAGGAAATTGAGAGTGAGGCAAATTATGTTCAATCAATTTGTACTTTTGTAATCCAAGAGATCTCATGTCCAGAAATACCATTGACCTAGAACAGATGAAGTTACAAACGTTCCATTACTGCTATCCAGCCATCTAGGTATGAGGAAAACAATGTCCGTGAGAATAAGACTAATCACAACATTTGTCATTTGGATAATGAGAATCCCTAGTGGTATAAAATATCAGCAAATTTTGCCTGTTCTGAAAAATAGACAAAACACTTTTGTGGCTTGGATTCTGGTGATACCTGGTGGTGTTTCTATTCCATTACCTTCCACTATAAACTATTATCTCTCCTTGGATCCTACCAGTTTATAACTGGCCTTGAATTTATTTCAAATAAAATTTCTAAGACATTGAAGTTTTTCCCTCTCTCTTCTTTGAAAATCATTTTTATTAAGTTTTTAATTTTAATTCCAGTATATTTAACATACAGCGTTAACATTAGTTTCAGTTGTACAATACTCATTACCCAGTGCTCCTCATGATAAGTGTACTCTTTAATCCCCATCATCTATTTCACCCATCCCCCCACCCACCTCCCCTCTGGCAACCATCAGTTTGTTCTCTATAGTTAAGAATCTGTTTCTTGGTTTGTTTCTCTCTCTCTCTCTCTTTTTCTTTTAACCTTTGCTCATTTGTTTTGTTTCTTAAATTCCACGTATGAGTGACATCATATGATATTTGTCTTTCTCTGACTGACTTATTTGGCTTAGCATTATGCTCTCTAGCTCCATCCATGTCCTTGCAACCAGCAAGATGTCTTTCTTTTTTATGGCTGAATATTTTTATGAAAAATATTTTTTATGGCTGAATAATATTCCATTTCATACATACACCATACATCTTCTTTATCCATTCATCTATCAATGGACACTTGGGCTGTTTCCATAATTTGGCAGTTATAAACAATGCTGCAATAAACATTGGGGTGCATGTGTCTCTTTGTTTATTGGGGTGCATGTATCCCTTTGAATTGGTGTTTTTGTATTCTTTGGGTAAATACCCAGTAATGCAATTACTGGATCATAGGGTACTTCTTTTTAACTTTTTGAGGAACCTCCATACTGTTTCCTTCAGTGGCTGTACCAGTTTGCATTCCCAGTAATAGTACATGAAAGTTCCTTTTTCTCCACATCCTCACCAACACTTGTTGTTTCTAGTGTTTTTGATTTTAGCCATTCTGACAAGTGTGAGGTGATATCTCATGGTGATTTTGATTTGCCTTCCCCTGATGATGAATGATGTTGACCATGTTTTCATGTGTCTATTGGCCATCTGGATGTTTTCTTTGGGAAAATGTCTGTTCATGTCTTCTGCCCATTCTTTACTTGCATTATTTGTTTTTTTGGTGTTGAGTTGTATAAGTTATTTATATATTTTAGATATGAGCCCTATATCAGATGATATGTCATTTGCAAATATCTTCTCCCATTCCATAGGTTGTCTTTTAGTTTTGTTGATTGTTTCCTTCACTGTGAAGAAGGTTTTTATTTTGATGTGGCCCCAATACTTTATTTTTACTTTTGTTTTCCTTGCCTTAGGAGACCTATCTAGAAAAATGCTGTAATAGCTGATGTCAGAGAAATACTGCCTGTGCCCTTTTCTAGGATTTTTATGGTTTTAAGTCTCACATTTAAGTCCTTAATCCATTTTGAGTTTGTTTTTGTGTGGTGTAAGAATGTGGTCCAGTTTCATTCTTTCACATGTAGCTGTCCAGTGTTCCCAACACCATTTGTTGAAGAAATTGTCTTTTTCCCATCACATAGTCTTGCTTCCTTTTCAAAGATTAATTGACCATATAATTGTGGGTTTACTTCTGGGTTTTCTATTCTGGTCCATTGATCTATGTAACTATTTTTATTCCAGTACCATACTATTTTGATTTCTGCCACTTTGTAATGTAACTTGAAGTCTGGAATTTGATAATTCCAATTTTGTTTTTCTTTTTCAAGATAGCTTTGGCCATTTCAGGTCTTTTGTGGTTCCATAAAAATGTAAGGATTGTTTGTTCTAGCTCTGTGAAAAATGCTGTTGGTATTTTGATAGGGATTGCATTAAATCTGTAGATTGCTTTGGGTAGTATAGACATTTTAACAATATTTTTTCTTCCAATCCATGAGGAGGGAATGTCTTTCTGTGTCATCTTAAATTTCTTTCATCAGTGTTTTACAATTTTCAGAGTACAGGTCTTTCACCTCTTTGGCTAAGTTTATTCCTAGGTATTTTATTATTTCTGGTATAATTATAAATGGAATTTCTTTAAAAATTCTCTTTCTGCTGCTTCATTATTAGTAAATAGCAATGCAACAGATTTCTATACATTAATTTTGTATTCTGCAACTTTACTGAATTCATTTATCAGTTCTAATAGTTTTTTGGTGGTCTCTTTAGGGTTTTCTATATACAGTATCATGTGATCTGCAAATTACTGCTTCCTTACCAACTTGGATGCCTTTTATTACTTTTTGTTGTCTGATTGTTGTGGCTAAGACTTCCAGTATTATGTTGAATAAAAGTGGTGAGAGTGGACATCCTTGTCTCCTTCCTGACCTTAGAGAAAAAACTCTCAGTTTTTTCCGCATTGAGTATGTTGTTAACTGTGGGTCTTTCATATAAGGCCTTTATTATGTTGAGGCATGTTCTTCTAAACCCACTTTGTGGAGGGTTTGTTTTTTGTTTTTTTGTTTTTTAATCATGAATGGATGCTGTACTTTGTCAAATGCTTTTTCTGCATCCATTGAAATGATCTCACTCTTTTTAGTGTTTATAGAGGTAGATTTGGATGAGATAAGGGGAAGGAGACAATCAAGGGAAGCGAAACAGCCTGAGTAAAGACAGTATATTCATGTCTGAGGGAAGCCAGGGTGGGAGCAGCCAGACTGGAATGGGTGACTTCTCCTAGCGAGGGGATAGTGGAAGGTTAAGGAGGAATATTTTTGTGGGGTAATCTTATATAGTATTGGACATGCTGGGTTATAGAGTGGTGGGGTGGGGGCCCAAGAGGAGATATGGAGGAAGAGGTGACATAGCTCATAGGTGGGTCATTATGAGGAAGAATAGAGGGAGCTGTGTTGCTGCTGAGTGCAACATTAGGAAGCAGTCCACAAAACCACCCTCACTTCTGATAGAAAGTGCAAGTTTGGGTGTATAACTGACCACCCTCCATTTCAATAATTTGCTAAAAGGACTCATAGAACTCACTGAAAGCATAATCATTATACTCATCATCAAGGTTTATTACAATGCACTAGGACGGATTAAACCAAGGGAAGAGATGCATCAGGCAGAGTCCTGGAGAGTTCTAAACTTAGAGCTTCTTATTGTTCTCTCTTGCTGGAGTGTGGACAGCATTAACTCTTTCAGTAAAAATGTGAAACAATACGCACAAAGTATTGCCAATCAGGATAACTCACCTAAGCCTTGATTTGCAGAGTTTTTATTGGGGCTCAGTTACATAGACCTGATTGGTCATCTGCATTGCTGACCTCCATATCCAGCCCCTCTGGAGGTCTCCTTGATGACACATGACCTAAAGTCCCCACCCTGCATCACATTGATAGGCTGTTGGTGTGGCCCAAAGTTCTCAGACACTCTTAATCAGAGATGACATTTCAAGGGTTTAGAGATCACCTCTCAGAGGGACTAAGGGTAAAAACCTGACCTCTTTTTGGGTAAGGTTAATTCTTTACTACACACTGAGTTGACATAGTTTGCCTTTTAAAAAATTCTTCCTTCCATTTCTGTCTTTTCTTTCTGTGCCAAAATCTTATAAGCTGCAAAACAATCTATGTCCCCAACACCCTCTTCTTAGCCACTGTCAATTCAGGCTAACATAGTGACTGGGCTCTAAAAAATGAGAACAGGGTCAGTGTCATGTCTTCATCCTCAGCATCATGTCTTCATCCTCAGCTTAACAAATGCCACAGAAGTCTCTGGGCAAATCTCATGGTGCCAGACCCCTGGAGAATGTTATTTGCAAGGATAGCTTCTCACTTGGAAAATTACAACAAATACAAGTCATCTCAGAGGCCGAGGACTAAAAGTCTGATTTCCATGGTGACATAGGGACTGCACTTCTCCACTAGAGACAGAGCATGTTGAAGACTTATTCTGGGCCACATAGTTTCAAACAATGCAGTTTCTTACAAAGATTAAATTACCCTAAAGAAAGTGACTATGTGATTTAGGTAAAGCTGCCTCAAAGCCTTAGAACAGTTCCCTTTAAAGCTCTCTCAGGTGGCTTTTTGTTTTACTTGAGATTCCTTTTCTTGCCAACCTGTTTCCTTCAGTGCTAACTTAGCCAAAGAAGCCTTCTCAGATAATGAGAAGAGGTTTTATTCCTGGAGATTTTTGCCATCTTGAGTCATAGCTCACATTAATCATCTTTAGAGATTTTTATAAGAGTTGCCTATCTTAAAATTTTAAAAAATTCTTTGGAAAAAGCAGATTGGGCCCAACTTTGGGCTTATGCCTACAAAGTGAGTTCTGTGGTAAAGGGCTTTATTTGAAAATAAAATATTTTCCACAAGCACTTCTCTAACTAAATCATATCACACAAAAATAAAAGGGCTTGAATTCACAAAAACAATCATTATTTGCTAAGGGAAACCTTTTCAAATGTGCCCACACCTACCCACATCTGCTTTTTGATCTTGAGGCCAAAAACTCTCTTGAATTAAGTGTTTTGCTTCTAGTGCACTTATCTCAGAATTGTGAAATGAAATAAATAGGGAAAGTAAACAGCATTATTTTAAAATAATGCAATTTGTATCTAATGTGGTCATGTGTGGTACTCTTATTATGTTGAACTATAATTTGAAATACTTCATATCCTATATTTTAAAAACTAACCTCGTGTTTTCTCCTACATCTTCAAAAGTGACTATTATATTTTCATATTGTCATTAACATTGATTATGCTACCATACTAGTGTTCTGCTTTATATATTTTAATTAAATGTTTTTTGTATTTTGTACTTGTATCCTGGGGCAATTTTAACATGAAGGGGACAATTTTATAAATGGGAAAAAAAAACATATCAAATGAATAGTGTGTTTCCTGCTGCATAGAATATTTAAAAGCCAGAATTCCCTGCTTCAAAATGTTTCCAGGCAAAGTAAAATTATAAGGAAAATTAGATGCTCTTAAAGATGAGTCTGGTTTTTCTGAAGAGAAGATATGAAGGTTTATTACATGGTCACTTATAATTATTAAATAATTGAAGATAATGCAGTATCTAAAAATAGGGGGCTGTTTGCATGATTATGGAACATAAACAGTGCATAATCTCTAAAAGTTAGGTCATAAAATGACATAGAAAAATGTTTCCTATATGTTAAGTGAAAAAAATCAATTATAATCTATATACACAGAATAGTCCTTATTTGATTAAGAAAAAAATATGTAGAATATGAATAAATAATATATGTAAATATGCATAGAAAACACTGAAAGGCTATTTAGACCAGATTAGTAGTGGTTCTCTCTGCATGAATTAGACATGTTTTGAAAGATCATAAATCATTAAATCGTAGAGCTGAAGTGCCTTTGAGATCATTTAATTCAGTCACGCATTAATTCACTAGATAATTAATTCCTTAGCTATTTAAAGACTGTTCCCCTTCTTTCTCATTTCTCTTTTCTTCAGTATAATATCCCTAGTTTTTCCAACTTTTCTTTGTGATTTCCTGACTCCTCCCTGTCTTGAGTTGTTGGCATCCCTCTTAAGATGGGTCATCTAGAGTACACCCATGTCCCCAGTGTGATCAGGCCAGCCAGCATCCAATGGACTTGTTTGCTCCTTCAATATCTATCCAGTCAAGGCCATAGTTTGTACCAACATGAAGTGAACTAGAACTTTTTCAGAGAATTTCTACATGAGCAACTATTAAAGGCATCTTCCCCAATTTGAATTCATTGTATTAATTCTTTGAATCCAAAGCAGGATCTCTACAGCTATAACAATCTCTGATTCAGCTTCCAGACTTTCTATTAATACTTATTAAGCCATATCTCATTTGTTTTACTCTATATCCCAGTCTATCAAGCTCATTTTGAATCTTGAATCTGTCCAGCAACGTATTACCTATATTCAGTTTTTTTTTTTTTTTCCAGTTTTTCCTTCCCATATTGATAAGTAAGCCTTCTCTATCTTTACTCATCTCCGAAAACCATCTTTGAGAGTAAGGACTAGAAATCGTCTTACCGTCTCCAGTGTCCCATATCTGCTTTTTCACAGAGGACTTTATGGTATGGCATTTCATTGGTCACCCCCTCCCACTCATTTATCCCAACTCAGGTAAGCAGGACAAGCATCCTACCTACAGGCATAGTCAGTGGCTGAGGAGGATTCAAATGCATTTTCTACATCAGAGTTTTAGTGCATTTCCCACCATCAGGCTCAGTAAAAAGAATACAAAGGTAAAGAGTGGAAGCAAAAACTAAAGAGGGGGTTTTCCTGGAAGGAAGAAAATGTAGTAAAAGAATGAAGTAGCTAGTATCAATTAGTGTTTACGTATCACTGACAAGCTGAGAGTCTATAAATAGAGTAAGGGGTTGGATCTCTTCTGTTTATCCCTATAAATGCCACCCATATCTGGCTCGTTTATTTTAAATGTGGCTTCCAGAAAAATTATGGATAGAGGAGCCAAGCTCCTGGGAGAATTGGTCAGCTGTCAATTTCAGAGACTTTAGTCTTTATTATTATAACATATTGTCCTCCCTGGACTTTAGATTCCATACCTACAAGGTGAGGAAATTTAACTCAACTTGATGATGCTCAAGTCTTCCTCCGTTCAATATTTTTGATACGAAGATAGATTGATGCACCATCAAGAGGCAGTTTACAATTTTTCCTTGTGATACTGTTCAAGATAATCTGTGAAATACAGATTTGGTATTTCCAGAGCCTCTCTCTTCCTTGGTAATTTTTTTTCATTTATCTCAAACTGACTCCCTGCTTTTTTTCTACAATCCCACAGTCCTCAGGCACTGCTATACCCCCACTCAACATGCTCTCTGCCTCTGCATGTTCCCTGCTTTCCTGGGAAAATTGCTACAACCCAACCATAGGGCAAGGGGATCTGGAAGCCTCTCTACCTAGACTCACATGCTACTCAACTGTGAATTCTACTTACTGCCAAGTGACACATCCAATCACTTAATTTCTTATAGCCTCAGTTTATCATATAAAAGATGATGATGGTGCTCCCTTTGGCAGCACACATACTAAAGTTGGAACAATACAGAGCAGATTAGCATGGCCCCTGTGCAAGGATGACACGCAAATTTGTGAAGCATTCCATATTTTTATAACCATTATAAATAAACCTGTTAAATTTTTCTGGACAATGGCAGCATTTGGATTTTTTTAAAACAAGTAAATTTCTTATTGATGGCAACAAAATAAAATAAAAATAAAATGATGATAGTTCTCATAAAACTGTTGTGAGGATATGCTGAATCAAGAGTATAGAGTCATGGGGCGCCTGGGGGGCTCAGTCGTTAAGTGTCTGCCTTCAGCTCAGGTCATGATCCCAGGGTCCTGGGATCGAGCCCCACATTGGGCTCCCTGCTCAGCGGGAAGCCTGCTTCTCCCTCTCCCAGTCCCCCTGCTTGTGTTCCCTCTCTTGCTGTGTCTCTCTCTGTCGAATAAATAAATAAAATCTTTAAAAAAAAATAAAAATAAAAAAAGAGTATAGAGTCTTAAATGTATAGTCTAGCTCATAGAAAACACACAAATAGATGTTCAACCAAAAAAACACTTCACATTTCTCTACTTTATCATTTCTCTGTATCTTTACCCTCTGGTCTCAGAGGAAGAGGAGTCTGTATTCTTTTTCTTAGACTATCATAGCTCCTTTTGTATTTCTACTGGCCTAAAACAATAAAGAGGAATTATACATTCTTGTAGCTAAGTCCAGAGGGAGGATGACTTCAGCAGCTCAGCAGTGTCATGAGGAACTGAATTCTGTGCTCTCTTCTCTGCTCTTGCTGATATCAACTTCACTTTAAGGTTAGGGCTTCTTGGGATCACAAGATGACTGCAGCAGTTCCAGGGTCACATGCTTCATTTTAAAATATTCAAGCAGAGAATAAGAATTTGTTCTAAAACTTCATTCAGAAGAGCAGAGAAGCTTCATTTTCAAAAGTCTGGGGGGAAAAAAATCCCTCTCATATCTCACTGGTCTAAATTGGATGAAATGCCTTCCCTAAACCCATAACTAATGTCAGTTGATAAGTTCATGTTATTTTAAGTTTGAACCCCATACTCTGTTTCTAGAAATAGAGTGGAGTTGAATTTTTCTCCAATGCACATAGAATGTGGAGTACCCAGGCAGCGTTGTCCAATTGCATGATTCATATGGATTTCTATTCTGGAACTGTGTTCTGGGCCTTTCACATAAAATACAATAGGAATAGAGTTTCCTGGAGTTAGTCATCTTGTGGGCTTACACTTGGAAAGAGATAGTTGAAATTAAGGGTAGTTACTGCAAGAAAGGGTACTAGATATTGGTTAGATCATCATAAAGTCTACTTCACCATGTGCCTTTGAGGCCATCTCTTCCTCCTTCCTTTGGAACTTTTCTGTTACTTTATCCTTTTTGTTTGAATTAGCAACAGTTCCCTTTTTATTGGGTCACTTACTTATGCTCATTTTTCTTTATCCAAAATAATAAACAAAAATTTAAATTTAAATTTAAAATTAGAGCTTCCCCAAATCTACTTCTCTGACAAGCTATCTTAGCTTCCCTACCAGTTATTGAAAACACAGTCTATCTTCATTGCCTCAACTTGGTCATCTTGCTTCTGCCTTAACCACACTACCGAATCTACTCTCTGAGTCATTTCCCTGTAAGTGAATCCAAATGTCATTGATGGGCTCCAGCTTCTCTGATCACCACATCCTTCCTCCTTGAACTTTTTCCTCCTTTTCATCAATTTATTTGATCAAAATTTATCATGCACCTGCCATGTGCCACACACTGGGATAAATGCTGAGAATACAAACATTAAAGGAATTTAGTCCTTCCCCCCAAGGAGGCTGATAAAGGCTATTGGGAAGACAGTGAAACAACAGCTGAAAGCCATAGTGGAGGCATGTGAGAGGAGTAGAGAAATAAGCATCTAAATTTAGGAGTTAGTGGAGCTTCAGAAAGAGATAATTCTTGGACTGTTTTTAGGAAAAAGTAAGAGTTTGTCAATTGGAAAATGTCTAAGGCACCAGGAACAGCATGGTGCAATCAGGAACTACAGGTAGCTTGGTATGGTTGGCGGATGGTAGAGAATGTAGGGGAGGGGCAAGAGATGAAGTTGTTCAAGAAGGCAGAAGCCAGGTCAAGGGTTTTGACAATGTGACATGGATCATGGGTAGCCATAGAAAAATTGAGTCATTGTTAAATCGTTTCTGTGAAATGATGGAGGGTGGAATAGGCAGGCAGGTGCCCAGAAGCTGGTGGACTGGTAAGAAGGGTACTAAAGAATTTGGATAAAGATGTTGATGTTTCTGAACTACAATTATAATGGTTGGTGAAAAGAAGGTAGAATAAATTCAAAAGATAAAAATCTACAGCATTTAGCATGGAGTAGGAAGGCTGGAACAGTAAAGAATGGCAAAGCTAAATGGGAAGAAAAATTCAATTATGTCAAATATAGCAGAGGGGTTAGTCAAGAAAAGGACATTCTGTATATTTCTGATTTTCTTATTTGTATGACCAATTCCACTGATGTTTGGGCTCTTAGCTCTGCCCCTCAGCAGAGGTGCTTCCCAGTGATATAGCCAGAGCAGACCTCCCCACATTTTCCCCTTCACAACACCATGTAATCTCATGGGCTTCAACAAATTGCAGATGTGTCATAAGCCCCACATCTACACATCTGAGTCTGACTTTCTTCTCAAATATGAATACCAATTTTCAGTTGCTTCCTCAGCATCTCTACTTGGATGTCCATGCATGTACCTCTAACTAAATTGAAATCATCATATTCTCTCCAAACTTATTACTTCTCTTTTTCCTAATCTGTTGATGCTGCTGCTATCCTTCTAGTAGGACAATTTGCTGTCACCTTTGTATCCTTATTAGTCTATTCACCAAGCAAATATTGAGCACCTAAAATATATCTTGGACTCTTCCATGCGGATACAGTGGATGACCTAAACAATGTTTTGCCCATATAGGCTTTATTTTAGTGAAGGATTACATACTGTATTATATCAGAAAAGTGTAATAATTTAAAGTAAAATAGGATAGAGAACTTAAGAGTGACAGAGTGTGTTCTACATTCAATCAGTTGGTAAGGCCTTTTACTTCACCTTTAATATCTCTGGCATTAATCCTTACCCCTCTGATTCCACACTGTCCAAATTCTGCCTTCCATGCCCCCTCATTAAGCAAATGGCAATAATGTCTCAGTTTAACCCAACTGAAAGAATATGTAGAGAGCTGTTACCACATGTTGGACACTAGACTTGATACAGATCCCAAAACAAAAATTGTGTAGTTCAGAAGGAGTGATGAAATAAACACGTAAGCCACTTAAATACAAAATACAAAACAAAATTGATAAATTCCATAAGGATATTATACCTAACTAACCATGGAAATTCACAGGATGGTAGATCCCTTCTGAAGAGGACTCAGTTGAGTTAGTGGTATTCAAAATGCCACTTAAAGGAGGGGCTGGGCATTTATTAGGTTTGGAGAGGACAGTTGGGGAGGAAGATGCATTCCAAGTGGAAGACTCTGGATGAGTAAAGGGGAGAAGATGCGGAAGCACAGATGTCCAGATAATAGTGGGTGGTGCCATTTGCTGGGAGCTTAGGTTACTGGTAGAGGAGGTTGAGGTTAGAAAGATAAACTGGGACCATTCTCTGAAGAGTCTTAAAGGCTGGTCTGATCATTTATACTTAATTCATTAAATGATGAAAATCCATCATCTTTTTTCTCTTATCTTTGTACATACATGGCTTCTTCATTTGTTAGTTTATAAAATACCTGTGGGACTACTATCAGCTACTATCCTAGAATATTGGTAATTTAGTAAGAAGTTATTATACAAGGCACATGTGTTGAAATAGTATTTTATGATATGAAAGCTAAGCAAATCCTGGTAGATGGTGGTATGAATGTATTTATATCTGAAAAATTACGTTCCTGAGCTTTGAAATATTTCAGGTTTCCCATTATTTTGAAATTAGATAAAAACTGCAGTGAGCCAGCTTATAAATTGCTACTTCTGTTAACTTTAGAGAATGAAAAAAGAAAGTTCTCTCCTAGGGACTTTATCAAAATTCTTTGAATTGGCAGAGTCTATGAAACATAAGAAACATGAAGAAGAAATTTTAGTAGAATATCTCCAGACCTTAATGGATGTCTGAATGAAAGTACATGGTTTCTTCCAAAAATATGTAAATAATTATCTATTTCTAGAATGGGACATTAATTTCCAAAGAGGTGCTAATTTGTCTTTCTAAACAAAAGACTAAATTGTTTAATTTACAAATGGAAATTCCCACTTAAAGAATTTTCAAAAGCAAATAAACCAGCTGAAGTTTCCAAATATGGAACTACATGTGTCGTACTGATGTCTTGTCCTAACAACCAGCATTCTGGTTTAGCTTCTGAATTATTCTATAATATATTTTAAAAATAGATTCAATAATGAGTATGGTCCTAATATTCTAGATGAGTAGATTTGAAACCCAATATGATTTCAAAATTGGCCAACTTTACCAAGGAAACATGAGGAAAGGTTTCCATGGTTTCAGAGAATCAATAGTGCCCTCTAAAGGAAGTCCATGGGAGGTACATTCAATATCAAGGTTTAATTCAGCATGCGTTTTGCCAAAGTGTTACTTAATTGTAACTCACCAAATGGATTCAAGATTATAAAAAGAGTGAAAGCTGGCCCTCCCCATAAGTATTAGTTATGATAATAGGTAGCTTCCCACATAAATTTTCGACTGGTAGAGCAAACATCATCCTTGAGCCCCAGTTGCTTCTGCTTGCCATGAACTATTGTCACCATCCTTGAAAGTTTCTTGAAAGGCAATGGTTTCTGAATTGAGGGTTGGACATCCTGGATTCTGAGATGGGAAATTCAGAAAGGGATCCAGGTAGCTGTCTTGGGAAAATGTGCTACACTGAGGAGAAAATGTGTAGAATTGAGTGCTGAGGAGGCCTCGTCAGCTCTTTGCCCAGGGCCAACTATGAAAGCCTGTATATTGGCAAGACAGCTGCATCAGCTGATTTAGAAGAGGAAGGCAGTGTAGTTCGGCTGAAACACATGAAAGTTACAAGAAAAAGATGATACGGAACACTTGCGGATTTTTGTCAATCTGATTTTGTGGTTTATTCTCACATTTTCTTTTCTCTATCCATTGTACATGTTATACAGAGAATTATTCACAAATTGCTTGATAATGTTACAAGAAATACTGAGTAGTATTATTATTGTATTATTATTACTATTATTAGGAGCAGGGTGAATTTTAAAGATTAATATCTGCCTTAGAGACACAAAAAGTAAGTACAGATGAATGTTAATCCCAGATATAAGGTAACGCAGTAGAGTTATTGTCATAATGAGATAGTTGAGAATGAAGTTTAAAATATTTTATTCTGTTACCAAAGCTATACGTATAGAGCACCATGTGTGTTTTTAAGACTCTTCCTTCAGAGTCAGGTCCAGCTCTGTCGGGCAACAAAGATCACAGGTCAGGTTAGCACTTAGCACATACACCTATGGCGTGCATGTCAGCTTACTCTGTATATTTAGAGACAGTTCTTCACCTGAGCCTCCCATCAATCTTGTGAGGTCAGCGGGGCAATTATTATAATAGAGCAAGAAAAAAAAAACTTCATGGAACATGGATAGGATTATGTAGGAAAATTAATTTTCAAATATTTTTTTCTACTGATTGATTGGAATAGTAAAACACTCGAAGAGGTATTAGGTTATATATTAATGGAAATAAAAATCTGCTAGGATGGTACATCAACCATAGCAAAGCTGTTCCTCAGCTTTTGGGACAATCCAGGTTAACTGGCACATTTCAGCAGAGACAGCTGCGGTGAGTACAGCAAGGTGATAATACAGCACCATCTTAATTAGATGTGACACATTAGTCTGAAGAAATCTGAGAACTATGGCGCATAGAGTCATTCTTAGCAGGTTCCTCAAACCACCACCAAAGCTAAAGGGGCATCATCAGAACAGCAGGTGTGCAGAAGCTGCTGGAAGCAGTTGGCTCAGTTACACCACTACATCGACTCGCAGGCCCCCTAGGATGCATTTTGAGCTTCACAGGCTAGAGTTAAAAGGGTTTAAATGTTTATTTAGATTTCCCTTCTGAATGGTTCTTGGAAAAAGATCCAGGAAAGTATAGATTCTTTTAAATCTCCAGGGCAGAAGGTTAACACAAAAAATCCCTCCTCCTCTGATTTATTCTGGTTAGCTAAGAAGCTATTCTAAAGTAGGTGCCAACGATGGACTTCTCAGCAGTTTATCAGCACCACAACATGGCCCAGTAACTGACTGGACATGAATCGTAGCATTCTTGTGTGTGACTGCCCTATCTCAGTGTGTAGTGAGAAATGTTCTGTGTTTCAGAATTCTCTTCTGGAACCAAGGCCCCTCTTCAGGGAAAATGGCTCTTGAAGAGTTTGCTGCTCATAGGAGCTTCTGGGTGTTTGAGTGAGAAAGTTTTTAGCCTGGGCAACCCAGATACAGCCTGGGTACAACTGAAGGTCAGAAGCATCTCCCTTCAGTGCCTTGGCCACTGAACAGAAATGGTGGCTTCTGTATTATGCACTAAACTCTGTCTGAGGCCAAAGCCTGTGGCCCTGGGGAGGGTGCTGTTGAGTTCCTAATGACCCCATAATCACAGAGTCTTCTCACTTTCACAAGCCAGCTCCATTTGTCCTGTTAATTATTATTATGTTGCTCTGTATGGTTGTTAGTACTTGGACATAGACACATTTAGCATGGACAGCAACCCCACAAAGTAGGCAGGACAAGTATTATTATCCCCATCTTGCTGCTGGGAGAAATTAAATGATTGGGCTTGACTGTACTCTGCTAGCTAACAACCCTTGGCTTCCTCCCTGTAAACCAGTGCTCTTTGCTTTATATCATTTATCCACTCTCCCTTTGGTCCTGTGCCATATGTCAACAAGGCAATCTGATAAAATAACTAACACCAGTAGGAGATCAGAAGTATTTCCTCTTGGTCTCTCTCCTCTAAGATCTTTCTGGAGATGGTATCTTAAAATGTTCACTGTCTTGATAAGGAAAGGACAGAATTTTCTCATGGCTTTTAGGGGTGATGAAAGCTGTGAGTAAATATGTATCTTTTGAAGTGTCTCATATAGGATGTTCAGGAGCACACCCATGGATCTTTTGGTTGTCCAAAAAAAACTGGTCAAGATAATAGGATTCTGCTTTGTGCTAGAAGGGTACTGGGTGACAGAGCTTTGGTACTATATCTGTTAGGTAAAGGAACTTGACCTGTACTCTCTGCCGGAACATAATAGTCATTCAACTGTAGAGTTATTTGGGATGTTTCTTTTACACAATGGGGCAATTATTCTTGCAAATTTCATTTGTTTCCCCTGGATTTGAGCATTGATTAGGTGACCAGAACAACAGGAACAGTTTTGGGGACAGGTTTAAAGTGCTATGAGATAGGACAAGGAAAGAAGAACTGGCAGGAGTCAGTGGGATTGTTTACCTAAGTGAGCGTTGGTCCAGCATATTCATGGCCAGCAGGATTGCTTACTGGTCTTCCAATAAAGAGAAAGAAAATAAAGTCCTGAGGACTATTTCTGAAGTCTTACCTATTACAGTGTCCATCACTGGAGGCGTTTGATTTCCATCAGACTAGTCCAGCCAGGAGTCCAAGATTCCACCAATCAGGAAGCCATGATTTTTCTGGGCTCCAAACTAGAAAGCTAAAAGTGACATTACCCATAGCTGTTCATACTCAGGGTTCTGGATGCAATGGGGTGAAGGCTTTCTTGCTTTAACTTGGGGCATTTTTTCTGCTGGCAACCAAGACTGTGGAGTATAGAGTCTCTAGCCTCTGCAGGGGCAGCGGGAACCAGAGTCCGGGCTCCAGTCCTGGCAATTGCGGGGATGGTAGCTTTCTGCTCCTGGCTTTTAATTCTCTGAACTGGAGCTGCGTTTAGGCATCCTTGAAGTTAGGTGGCCTCCTGATTACCGCAGAGGAAGTGGTGCCCTGGGTGGGCCAGTCAGGAGTGTTCTGGGAGTCAGTTGCAGAACCCCCATCTAGAGCCTGCTCCTTCAGTTCTCATTTCATAAGCACCTTGTTCCTGCTTGGAATTCTCTCTCTCCCTCTGTCCCTGCCCCGCTTGCCCTTGCTCGCAAAAGTGACAACTTTACCTGCCATATTCTCTAACTGTAAAAATAGAACTGGAAATTAACAATACAAAGCAACAATAAAATTTAAAATGGGTTAAAAATATTAAATAATTCTAACTTTCTAGTCAAAGAGAAAAAAATCAGTTTCAGAAAGTTAAATTATATTTCCACACAGGTTTCACCCTATTTTGTGTATATGGCAGTGTATTTCAAAGGTGAGGCATACTGAGCACTCATGGATTCTCAACCAGGAAGTAGGGGACGTTAAGGCCCTCAACCAATGGAGATGGGAATCGATGGAGAAATACTTCTTCCTTTGTCCCTTAAGGAGACAATGCTAAAACACATTTAGTATAGTCCTCATAATATCCTTATGGGATCAAAGACCACTCTCCCATTAACATTCATCAACCCAATAATGTACCTAAGAATTGGACTTCCCTCCTTTCCGTGTTTCAGTCTCCCTGGTCTCTCACTCCCACTTCCTGGTATCACTTCTCAAATAAACTCCTTGTACATAAGCTCTTATCTCAGGCTCACCTTTCCCTCTTGCAGAACACAAGGTAAGTCAAGCATGGTCTGGAAAGCTCACCTTGGGATGGTGTCTGGAACCAAATTCACCAATAAGATGACAATGAGAACCCCACTGTGGTGGAATGAACTTCAGGTAACTGAGAGATGATTAGAAACATCACCACAAAAGGATGCCTATGAGTGCTGAATACATTTAACTACAGAATTAAGAATAAAGCAAATACATAATAGGGTATCAGAATAGAATAAAAATGTTTTATGTCCTGATATGAGAATTATAAAACCAATAAAACTTGGGAAGAAAAAGGAGAAAGAAATAGGAGCTATGGTAAGTATATTAATTGCTTCATCTGTAATAGAGTTAAAAGATATCATTTAAAGCTGACAATCCAAGAAAGAGAAATATAATGATATTTAACAATATAAAGAGTAAGAAGCAATATTATCAACTAAAATGTGTTGTTGGAGAAGAGGGGTCAGAGGAAAGAAATGTGCTAATTTTTAACACTGTGGGATAGGGAATTAATAGATACTGTCCAAAGTAGTAGAGGACTAAAGGTATTAGGTAGTAGAAAAAACAAAATCTTAAACCTTTCTAAATATCAGAAAAAATACACATAGGCATATGCATGTGCAAAGAAAACTAACCACTTAGTCAAAGACATTTTAAAAACTGCTAGAATAGGGTACATAAAATAATACAGTGGAACAAAGATCAAGCTTATCAGAATATCAAGAAAATAAATGTATATATTGAAATGAAGATTTCCAGACTGGATCACAAAATAAAACCCAATTTTATGCTTTATACGAGAGACATATCTAAAACAAAAAGACCCAAAAGTTTTTAAAATAAATACCAGGCAAACACCTGCCAAAATAAAAATGGGTTTAGGATCTAAATATCAAAAAAAGGTAGAAGTCAGACCAAAAAGCAAGAAATGATGCATAAAAATAATAATTATGAATCTTTCACTTACCAAATAATACTTCTGCAAATTTTATAAAGCAAAAATTACACAACCTGCAAGGAAAAATAGAAACATATTCTACTAATACAATTCACCACATTATTAGACCTAAAAAGACAATTATATAATCTTATTGCCACCAAAACATTTGGAAAACAATTGAATAACCACTCTTGATTATACTTAAGTAAAATTGGAAAAGATGATTATTTACTTAATATGATAAATCTATCTCAGCCCAAAGTCAGCATCATGCTTAAAAGGGAAAACAAGAGAAGCATCCCCACCCAAAATTATATATAAAACAAATATGACCACTGTCACTACTATTATATATTATACTGTACTGGAAGAAAGAGCCAATGCAATCAAGCAAGAGAAAAAAGTAGAGACAGGAGAAATGGAAATGAACAGCTAAAACTATCCAATGGAAAACTGAGAAAAATAGCTTCACATATACAAACAATAATCAGAAAAAAAATATATGATGAAAATAAAGTTGGTATTTATGATAGCAACACAAAGCTTAAAAACCTAGGGATGAATTTAACAAGAAATGTGCAAGACTATACAGAAAAAACACTTTAGAACATTACTGAAGGATACAAAAGAACTGAACAAAGGGAGGGGTGCCTGGGGGGCTCAGTCATTAAGCGGCGCCTTCGGCTCAGGTCATGATCCCAGGGTCCTGGGATCAAGCCCCCATCGGGCTCCCTGCTTGGCGGGGGGCCTGCTTCTCCCTCTCCCACTCCCCCTGCTTGTGTTCCCTCTCTCGTTGTGTCTCTTTCTGTCAAATAAATAAAATCTTTAAAACAAAACAAAACAAAACAAAAAAACAAAGGGAAACACATTCTTAGATGTCAGACAAATATTATAAATGTATCAATTTATTTTAAAACACCAAAACTCGGGGTGCCTGGGTGGCTCGGTGGGTTAAGCATCTGCCTTCGGCTCAGGTCATGATCCCAGTGTGCTGGGATCAAATCCCGCATCAGGCTCCCTGCTCAGCACGGAGCGTGCTTCTCCTGCTCCCGCTGCTTGTGCTCACTTGCATGCCCCTCTCTCTCTGTCAAATAAATAAAATCTTTAAAAAAAAAAAAAAAAAAACCAAAACTTTTTTAAAAAAACGACAAAATGATTCTAAAGTTTATAAGGCAAAAAACAATATCAAGAAAAACTCTGGAAAATGTGAGATGAGTAATGAAGTAAAAGGTCTAGTGCCACTAGATATGTTTATTTTATAGTTGCAAAAATTAAAACAGTGTAGTATTAGCCCATAAATAGTCAACCAAAGGAACATAATAGAAATTTCAGAAATAGGTCCAAGTGTATTCGTATGTATGTAACACATAATTTCATATGTGATAAAGGTGGAATTTCGAATCAGTTTAAAGATGGACTTTTAACAAATAGTGTCAGGACAATTGGATAGCCATTTGGAAAAAAATAAGTTGAAACTATCTCACAGTATATACAAGTATAAATTCTACAGAAAATGGAACTAAAAGAATTGTTAGATTAAAATAAAGGAGGATTTTTTTATAACCCTATAGTAATTAAAAATAAACAACTGATAAATTTTGCATAAAAATAAATTATGCATGGTGAAAAGAAAAACAAGCAAAACACACACACACACACACATATACAATAAGCAAAATCAAGAGACAGTGACAAATTGGGGGGGAAGTGTTTCCAAGTCCTATAACAGATAAAGGGCTAATCTCTTCAATGTAGAAATAAATCCTAGAAATAGATTAATAACCTAACAGAAAAATGGGAAAAGAATATGAACAGGCAGTTCAGAAATGTAAAAGGCTCTTAAAACACAATCCCACACTTAGTAAGGGAAATCACAAATGAAAACTATATTGAGATATCTATCAGAAGGGCAAAACAGGCACTTGTATTGCTTATGTGTGTATAAGCTGGTTAAACCCATGGAGGATAATATTGTAGTATCTGTCAAAATAACAAATGGTATACCTTCTGGCCCATCAATTCAACTGCTGGAAATTTGTCCTACAGATATACTTAGATATATGTGAAATTGATGTACAAAGTCATTCAACAAAGCATTGTTTGTAATAGCAAAGATTGGAAGCAATCCAAATGTCCATCAATAGAGGACTGGTAAATTAATTTTGGATAACACGAGGCTATTTTTTTAAGTGAGGATACTTTCTATGTAATGATATGAAAAGATCATTGCATTAGTTTTTCAGGGCTGCTATAACAAATCACCACAAACTGGGTGGCTTTAAAACAACAGAAGTTTATTCTTCCACTGTTCTGGAGAAGGAAGTCTGAAATCAAGGTGTTGGCAGCACCACATTCCCTCTGAAGGCCCTAGAAATGATCTGTACTATGCTCTTCTAGCTTCTGGTGGTTTCCAGCAATCCTTCCCATTCCTTAACTTGTAGCCTTCACTTCAGTATCTATCTCCATCTTCATGTGGTGTTCCCCTCTTGAATGGTGTTTGACTAAATAACTGGGTATTATAGGCAGCCAAGTTCACATGTAAAACTAACCATCATAATTGTCAAGATATATATTGAATGTAAAATAAATCAAGGTACAAAATAGTGTATAGCTTTCATTTACAAAAGAGGAAGAATAAAAATTCATATTGCTTGCGTTGGCATAATTTGGCATAAAGTCTGGAAGGATTCACATGTATGCATGTGTAACTGGTTCGGGACAAGGAAAGGAACAAGAATTTATTAAATACCTTTTATTGTCATTTGGTATTTGAACCATGAAATGGTTCAATGCCTACTACCTAGGCAAAATGTTTAATTTTTTTTAAAAAGATGTAACAGTAAATTCTGGTGTGGGAAAAGGCAGATTATTAGAACAAGACAAAGTCCCAAAATAGACACACACACACTAAGATTGATTTTTCAAATAAGTGGTTGAATTAGAGGTCAATTTTGTGTTCTTTTGCTTATCTGTATTGTCTATTTCCTCAATGAGCTTATTTTTTCTTCTTTAAAATGTTTAAAAACTGATAGCCTCTCATTTTTTTTTTTAAAGATACATTTCTTACCTTGAAGGATTTGAAGGGGAGAAAGAATTGCAGGTATTTCTATTTCAGGTATCTCAGGTATATATTTCAGGTATTTTTGAAACTCAGGATTATAAGTGAGACATGATCTTTAGGGAAACTGACATGATCATCCTCTGCTATTTATTGATTTATTTCCATTTACACTTTTTTTTTTTTTTTACACACTGAGTAACCCTGTGCAGACCCATGGCTACAAATTCCATACATATGTGACTGAGTCCTGAGTCAGTGTCTCTGGTGTAGATCTTCCTTTTGTTGGCTCGACATGTTCTAATGGATGTCCCACAACAAACTCAATAGGCTTACAAAGGAACTACTCATCTCATCTCCTACCTCCCAAATCTGCTCTGTTCATAGAGAAGTCTGTATCACTGGCACCTCCTCAGCCTCTTCTTGTTCCCCACTCTCCCATATCTAATTGATAACCAAGCACTTACAAATTCCCTCTCCTGAATAACTCTACAATCCATCTATAGTGTATTTTCATTGACTCTTTCTCTCACTTCATTTTTTTTCCAGTTTTATTGAGATATAATTAACATACATCACTGTATAAATTAAGGAATATAGCATAACAGTTTAACTTAACATATTGTAAATTAATTACTGCAGTAAGTTTAGCGAGCATCCATTATCTCCTAAAGATACGTTAAGAAGAAGAAAAAAATGATTTTTCTCATAATAAGAACTCCAATGATTTACTCTCTTAATTTTCCTACATATCATACAGCAGTGTTAACTATAGTCATTATGTATATGTTTATGTATAAATCCAGTTTGTACTTTTTTACCAACTTTCTCAATTCCTCCACCCACCCCACCACTTTTTCTATGTTCTATAAGTTTTTTATTTTTTTAGGTTCCAGACATAAATGAGATCATACAGGATTTGTCTTTCTTTGTCTGACTTATTTCACTTAACATAATGACTTTAAGGTCCATTTTCACAAATGGCAAGATCTCCTCTTTTTTATGGCAGAATAATATTCCATTGTGTATATATATCACACTTTCTTTATCTGTCAATGAACACTTAGGTTGTTTCCATATCTTGGTTATTGTAAATGATGCTGCTATAAACATGGGGGTGCAGATATCACTTCAAGTTAGTGTTTTTCTTCCTAATATATTCCCAGAAGTGGAATTACTGAATCATATGATAGTTCTATTTTTAATTCTTTGAGTTTACAGAGTTTACATTTATTGCCTTAAATATATTATGTCCCTTTCTCTTCTCCTTCTGTAATGTGGATTTTGTTTCTTTTTATGTGTCCTACAATTCCCATAGGCACTCTTCATTTTTTTTTCATTCTTTTTTTCTTTTTACTGTGACTGGATAATTTCAAAAGTCCTATCTTCCAGGTCCCTGATTCTTTCTTCTTCATGGTTGAATCTGCCTTTGAAGCTCTGTATTGAATTCTTCAGTTCAGTTATTGTATTTTACAATGCTAGGAATTCTGGGGTTTTTTAAATGTTTTTTTATTTCTTTGTTGAGCTTCTCATATTATTTACACATTGTTTTCCTAATTTATGTTCAGTTTTCTGTGTGCTCTTGTAGTTCACTAAACTTCTTTAAGAGGATTATTCTGAATTCTTTGTCGCAGTCCATAGATCTCCATGTCATTATGATCAGTTATTAGAACTTTATGAGTGTCCTTTTGTGGTATTATATTTACCTGATGTTTCATGATCCTTGATTCCTATGCTGGTATCTGTGCATTTGGGTAAGTGGTCTGCTCTTCCAGACTTTATAGGTTCATTTTGGTAGAGACAGTTCTTCTACAGTTAGCTTGGCTTGGGTTTCTGCTGGTAATGTCCTTGGGCAGGTGGTGCCTGCTATTAGGGTCTGTTTGGGGGGGAGGCAACTGTTTGCACTCTGAGGTCAGGGGTGGTGGGACATGCCACTGACTGAGAACAGCTGCTAGGACGGCTGGCTTGATTCCCTGCCCAAGTGAGGTTGTAGGATGGGCTCTGCTATTGCCTAGACTCTCTAATCAGGCTTATTAGATAGTCAGGCCTGAGTATTATACTCAGTATTGGGCAGGGCACAAGACAGGACCCAGGGCCTGCACAGCTCATTGTTTGGGGACCCAAATAAAGCAAGAGTGTGCATCAATTATCCTAGTCTGGTGAAGCCACTGGTTTTGCCCTGCAGACAGGGAAAGTAACAGGCTGTGCTTTCTATTCAAGTGCTACTATAAGCACAGCTATTGGATGGGTTACATAGCTTCCAATGTGGTCTGTTAAGTTTCCCTGGTCAGGCGGGATGAGGGCTGTATCCACCTATTGTCAATAGGTGGAGCAGTGAATTATTTCCCTGTCCAGGTGCAGCAAGTGGGGTTATATAACACCTCCTTACCTGGGAGGACAAGGGAGGCCCACTCCAGCAACTCCTAAATTTTCCTGAAGAGGCTTTCTGGTAGGGAGAACTCAGAGCCAAATCCACAGCAGGTATGGCTATGACTCAGTACCTCTGCTGTTTGTGGGAAGACCAGGCTACAGGGCTGGCAAAAATCCTTGTTTGGTGACCCAAATCAGGCAGACTTGCACCCCACTGTGTTCCCTGGTCAGACTACCCCCTCCCCTGACTTGGTCTGCAGATAAGCAGAACTGCTAGTTGGGATTACTAGTTGGGCTGTGCTGGTAGGAGCTCTATCAAGATCTTGAGTGGTGGTTATTAGAAGCCCCTCAAAACAAAACAAAACAAAACAAAACAAAGGAAGCCCCTCAACACTTCTTCATCACAATTAGATTCTCAGTGGTTGAGCCCAGCAGATGACCCTGCAATCTCCATGGGGCAAAACGAGAGTAGGCTCTTCCACAAAATGATCCATAATGCTGGGGTTCCTGGATGTACTTACTGGGTTCTCTCTTTCCACAGGAAGAACTGTAGTCATGGTGCTATGGCAGCCTGGGGGAAGAGCAGCTGTTCCTCTTACCTTTCTAAAGCAGGTTTCTGGGGGTGGTGGGGGGAGGCGGTGCTTCAGCCTCACTCTTATGTTCTAGGATTGTCTCAATGGTGTTTTGTCCATGAGTAGTTGTTACTTGGTCTTACGAGAAGGAGCTTCAGGAGGAAGCGACCTTACCATTTGGTAACATCAATTTTCATTCTTTTTTTTTTTAAATTGAAGTATAGTTGACACAGGTTAGTTTCAGGTATACATCATGATTCAACAAGTTTATAGGCTATGCTATGCTCACCACCTGTCACCACACAAGACTGTTAAAATGTTATTGACTCTTTTCCCTATGCTGTACCTTCCATCCCTGTGCCTTATTTCATAACTGGAAACCTGTACTCCCACTCCCCCTCATCCATTTTGAAGATTACCCCACCCCCCTTCCCTCTGGCAACCACTAGTTTGTTCTCTGTTTTTATGTGTCTGTTTCTGCTTTTGCTTTGTTTGCTTGCTTTTTAGGTTCCACATATAAATGAAATCCTATGGTATTTGTCTTTCTCTGACATTTCACTTAGCATAAAATAGTATAAGTCCATTCATGTTGTCACAAATGGCAGGATTTCATTCTTTTTTTATAGTTAATAGTCCATTATTTATTTGTTTACATATCACATCTTCTTTATCCATTTATCTATTAATGGACACTTGGGTTATTTCCACATCTTAGCTATTGTAAATGATGCTGCAATGAACATAGGGGCGCATATATCTTATCTAATTGTTTTTTGTTTACCCAGTGGTGGAATTACTGGATCATATGGCATTTCTATTTTAAAAATTTTGAGAAACCATCATACCATTTTTCACAGTGGCTGCACCAATTTACATTCCCACCACAGTGCATGAGGGTCCTTTTTCTCAAGATTTTTGCCAACACTTGTTATTTCTGGTCTTTTTTATTTTACCATTCTAACAGGTGTGAGGTGATATCTCATTGTGTTTTTGATTTGCATTTCTCCAATGATTAATGATGAGCATCTTTTCATGTGTCTGTTGATTGTATGCATATTTTGGAAAAAAAAAGTTTTATCAGAATATTTGCTTTTTTTGGTGTTCAGTTGTGTAAGTTATTTATATATTTTGGGTATTAACTCCTTATCAAATATATCATTTGTAAATATCTTCTCCCATAGGTTGCTTTTTAGTTTTGTTGATAGTTTTCTTCACTATGCAAAAACTTTTCATTTTGGTGCAGTTCCAATAGTTTATTTTTGCTTTTGTTTCCCTTGCCTAAGGAGATATATCTAAAAAAATATTGCTGTGGCCAATGTCAAAGAAATTACTGCCTATGTTCTCTTTTAGGAGTTTTATGGTTTTAGGTCTCCAATCCTTGTGTGGTGTAAAAAGTCCAGTTTCATTCTCTTGCGTGTAACTGTCCAATTTTCTTAGCACCATTTATTAAAGAGACTGTCTTTTCCTCATTGTATATTCTTCCCCCCCTTTGTCAGAGATTAATCAACTGTATACATGTGGGTTTATTTCTGGCTTTCTATTCTGTTGGTCTATGTCTCTATTTTTGTGCCAGTACCATACTATTTTGATTACTACAGCTTTATAATCTTGAAATCTAGAATTGTGGTACCTCCAGTTTTGTTCTTTTTTCTCAAGATTGCTTTGGCTGCTTGGAGTCTTTTGCGGTTCCATACAAATTTTGGGATTATTCTAGTTCTGTGCAAAATTCTATTGGTATTTTGATAGGGATTGCATTGAATCTTTAGATTGCTTTAGGTAGTATGGACATTTTAACAATATTAATTGTTTCAATACATAGGATGGAATATCTTTCCATTTGTTTGGGTCATCTTCAATTTCTTTCATCAATGTTTTATAGTTTTCAAAGTGCAAATCTTTCATTACTGATTTCTGGGTATTACTTTTGTATCCTGCAACTTTACTAAATTCATTTATAACTTCTAATAGTTTTTTTGGTAGCGTCGTTAGAGTTTTCTATGTATGGTATCATGTCATCTGCAAATAGTTACAGTTTAACTTCTTCCTTAGCAACATGGATGCCTTTTATTTCTTTTTGTTGTCTGATTACTGTGGCTAGGATTTCCAGTGTTATATTGAATAATAGTGGTTAGAGTGGACATCCTAGTCTTGTTCCTGATCTTAGAGGAAAGATCTTAGTTTTTCCCCATTGAGTATGATGTTAGCTTGGGTTTATCATATGTGGTCTTACAATGTTGAGGTATGTTCCCTCTAAACCCACTTTGTTGAAAGTTTTTATCATGAACAGATGTTGAATTTTGTCAAATGCTTTTTCCACATCGTTTGAGATGATCATATGATTTTTATCCTTTGTTTTATTGATGTAATGTATCACATTAATTGATTTGTGAATATTGAACCATCTTTGAATTCCTGGAATAAATTCCACTTGTTTGTAATGAATGATCCTTTTAATGTATTATTAAATTAGGTTTGCTAATATTTTATTGAGAATTCATTGATGTATTTGGAAGCTTTCTTTCCTCTTTTATTTTTTGGATTAGTTTGAGGAGAATGTTTGGTATAATTCACCTGTGAATCCGTCTGGTTCTGAGCTTTTGTTTCTTGGGAGTTTTTTGATTACTGATTCAATTTTATTTGTAATTAGTCTGTTCAGATTTTCTATTTCTTCCTGATTCAGTTTTGGAAGATTGTGTTTCTAGGGATTTATCCATTTCTTTTAGGTTGTCCAGTTTGCTGGCATATAATTTTTTTGTAGTAGTCTCTTATAATCCTTTGTATTTCTGTGTCAGTTGTTACTTCTCCTCTTTCATTTCTGATTTTATTTATTTGGGCCCTCTCATTTTTCTTGATGAGTCTGGCTAAAGGTTTATCAATTTCATCTTTTAAAAAAGCTCTTGCTTCCCTTGATGTATTTTTCTATTTTTTTTGTCTCATTTATTTCTGCTCTGATCTTTATTAATATCTTTTCCTCTATTAGCTTTAGGCTTTGTTTGTTCTTCTTTTTCTAGTTCCTTTAGGTGTAAGGTTAAATTGTTTCTTTGAGATTTTTCTTGTTTCTTGAGGTAGGCCTATATTGCTATATATTTCCATCTTAGAACTGCTTTTACTGCATTCCAAAGATTTTGGAACATTGTGTTTTCATTTTCATTTGTTTCCATGTATTTTTTAATTTCCTCTTTGATTTCTTCATTGGCTGTTCACTAGCATGTTGTGTAGCCTCCACTTGTTTGTGGGTTTTTTTGTTTGTTTGTTTGTTTTCTTGTAACTGTTTTCTAGTTTCATATCGTTGTAGTTGGAAAAGATGTAAGATTTCAGTTTCTTAAAGTTATCGAGTCTTGTTTTGTGGCCTAATATGTAATCTATCCTGGAGAATGTTCCATGTGCACTTGAAAAGCATTTGTATTCTGTTTTTGATGGAATGTTCTTTTATGTCCATCTAATGTGTCTTTTATGTCCATCTAATGTGTCTTTCAAAGACTCTATTTTCTGCCTGGACGATCTATCCATTGATGTATGTGGGGTGTTAAAGTCCCCTCCTATTTTTGTATTGCTGTCACTTTCTTTATGTCTGTTAATACTTGCTTTATGTATTTAGGTACTCCAATATTGGGTACATAGATATTTACAGTTGTTACATCCTCGTGTTAGATTGATTTCTTTATCACTATGTAATGCCCTTCTTTGTCTCTTAATATAGTCTTTGCTTTAAATTCTATTTTGTCTAAGTGTTGCTATCCTGGTTTTTGTTTTTGCTTCCATTTGTGTGGAATATCTTTTTCCATCTTTTCACTTTTAGTCTGTATGTGTCTTTAGGTCTAAAGTGAGTCTCTTATAAACAGCATAGTTGGGTCTTGTTTTTTATCCATTCCTCCATTCTATCTTTAGGGTGGAGCATTTAGACCATTTACATTTAAAGTAATTATTAATAGGTATGTACTTTTTGCCATTTTGTTCATTGTTTTCTGGTTATTTACATTCTCTCTTATTTCTTATCTGCAATTCTTGAATGGTGTAATCTATCTTCCATATTAGTATAGAAGTTGTTCTTCCAAAAGGAAAACCTCATGTCATCTAAAAATCCACTTTGACTTCTCGTAAAGTGCACTGTATATAATAGAAGCTCCATAAACTCTTTTTAAATGAATGAATAAATAAACTGGATGATTGACAGTTGAGTAGTTTCAGTCATTTTCAGAATAATTAGCTATAAAACAATTGTTGGAAGAATGCTAACCATTTAAAGCCATTTGCCCATCCTTAACCTTTGAGACAACTGGCCATATCACATCAAACTATTGTAGATGAAGTTGTTTTCTTTGTAAGTTTCTTGATTTTATTAAATCAGCCAGAAACAATGATCATACTTTATATGAAAGTTTGGGATTGAATACATCAATAATAATAATGATAGTAACTACAACAGGATTTCTGCAGTATTACAGACACCGTGGAGATGTATTTCCTAGTGGCAATTTAAAAATCAGAATTCTTTCGGCTCCAAACCCATATATATTGTGCAACACAAAGGAATACTCTCCCTTAAATAAAAGTGACTAATTCTCATCCACTAAATTGTTATTCAAAACACATTCTTTGTAAGTGTACCTAAATACATTTCTGTGAAGCTAAAAGCATCCAGAGATATATAGCACTCATCTTGCTATAAATTTAAATGCAATCCTGACCTGTATTTTTATGAATTAATAAAAATGTTACTTGGGCAATCCAGGTTTTGCAATTAATCAAGAGAATTGTATCTTTAAGGGTATCCTAGCAACCTTTCAGCAGCTCAGGAAAGACCAACTGACAATATACACCGATTTAATTATGCTGCTGGCTCTATCAAACTGTAGTTAATCAAAAAAATGGTTAAAACAGAAACAAATTAAGTCATAGCTGAAAATGAGAACTAGTGAAGGAGCATAAGGGAAGAATTTCATAACTAAAGGAGAACTTTTTACTTGGAACATGTTTATCAATAGAGTAGAAATGAAATTGGTAAAATTATGATTTCACAAAGAAATTGGTAAAGTTATGATTGCTGTGGGGGTGTCAGAACCAACATATTGATTACTCTAAGAGATTGCTAGTCCAGAACCAAAATTACATTGGGATAATCACAGCTTTAAGGATATATTTAAAACTTGCAACCCCACTACATTTTCTAGTGGCAATGCATTTTATGGGACCTAAGCCCTGGAAAAATGTATTTCTCCTGAGTACACATTTGGGAATATAGCTAATTTCATTAGCACCACTTCCTTCAACCACCACTCCTCCTACCTCATCACCACCACCACCACAATTTTACATGGTCCAATACTTGGTACCATCTTTATCTGTTTATATCGAAATCTGTTTATAACAGATTATACAGCAACAGGTCTGTCCTTGATGAGGTGGGGGGTTTTTGGTAATAGCCATCTAAATCAAGGAAGCCAGAGCAAGACAGATGGAAATTTTATATAGCATATAAAACCCAAACTCATGAAAACATGACCTACTTCATCTATAAGTAAACACTACCTCCGGGATGTATATAGAAATTCTTGTTTATATACATCTGTCTTCACAGAGGCAAAAAGTGGACACATGAGAAATTTGAATACTTAGTTCTAGTTTTTCTTTTATTTAACATATTCCCTGTTTATAGGCTAATTTCATTTAGATAATTTTAATATTTATTAAACCTCAAGCACAGAAACTACTTGCCTGAACCATTAAGTACACACACACATACACATTTTTCTCAAACTTTGAAAAAGCTAAACTTTCAAATTTAATAAACTTGTTGCTATACCAAAATGCATGCTCTACAAAGAATGTCAAATTTAAACCACATTGATTAGTTCTTCAGGAAATGCTATAGGACATTTTGAAGGTTTTTCTGGAAGCTTGGGGATTATAGACTATGATAGAGGAATGATATATGAACCACCCAATCTTTTTGGTCCTGGTTGTTCCAATGGCTTTCCTCTTTCCTGACTAGTTTAACTCTTCTGATAGATTAACCACAGAGAACTGACAGTACAGACCATAACTGTTGTAGCCATAAAAAAGACAGTTTGTTTCTAGTCCAGAAAGTACAGTGTGAGGGGGCAAAGGTGAGTTCATATACTGTATGTGCACACTGTGATCCCAAGCTGTGTTAAATTTCAATTTGCAAAACCCTGCAGGTAGCCAATCTAAATAGGAATGCCCCCAACCACTACCTACTGGTGTTAGCTTAGAGCACTGGTTTTCGAACTTGAGCTGCAACAGAATCCCTAGAAGACTGGTACAAATACAGACTGCCTTACCTCCAGAGTTTCTAATTTAGAAGGTCTGGGGTGGCTCCTGAGAATTGGCATTTCTAACAAGTTCTCAGGGGACACTGGTGAGGCTTGGGGGTTGGGGGAAAATACACTTTGAGAACTACTGCCTAGAGTATAAAGCAAATTAGTTTATTTAAAACTAGACTTCAGAGTTATGGGCCCCATTGATTCTGGACCCCAGTGATAATGTTTGAGGTGACATTAACAGATTTTCCTAACATATGTTCTTTGGTTCTACTGATTCTATTTCTCTACTGAAAAATATTCTGGATACAGAACATAGAGATTTGTGATTACCTGAATGAGCTCCTCTGTAAGAGAATAAACTTTATGGATGTCACTGACATTAGAAATAAACATTGAAGCTAAATTTAAGATTTGGAGGGAAGTTCTTGTAGAAGGGGGGAAAAAGCTGCAATAAACCCTTGTTTCCACATGTACCCAGAAGTTTTCAGTATCCATGATTGCCTATGTATGGTAACTCAGGTTCTTTTTACCAGGGTGAAAAAACTGAAGTCTGTGATGTGCTGTTACAGATAGTGTGAAAAGTAGGCCTTACCAGGATCCATATTAACTGGGACAAAAATTGTGAATTTTGACATTCAAGTCAGTTAAAGAGAGAAGAAAGGCAGCCGCCTTTGGCCATCTATTCATGGCATCCCCCAGCTATATAGCAGGGAGGCTTCTTCCTGAATTCTAATACTCTGCCTTCAGACCGGAGTATGGGCTCCTGATTTCTGTTACTGCTCCATGGAAACAGCTGGAGAAGCAAAACTATGTGTGTTAAACTGCTTCTCCCACAGGCTGCCTGTTCATGGAAGCAGCAAAGTGCTTTCTGTGGGACACTGCAACTTCTGCATGGGTCCTTAAAGACAAGATGACTTCAAAGATGGCAGATTATAGGAAAAATAATACATTTAGTTTTTAAAATACCACATTGACAAGGTTCTGTCGTTTAAAAAAAAAGTTTGGGGTGCTGATACCGAAACAAAAGAAAACACTGAATAGGTAATGCTCTCCCTCTACTGAAATGTCTATTTTATCTATTCTCTTCTCTCAAGAAAACATCATCTCATTTAATCCTCACAATAACTTTGTAAAATATAATCAGCCCCATTTCACATCTGAGGAACCTTAAGAAAAATTAAATTATTTGACCAAAGTTGTAATTAGTAAGGGGTAAACTCCAACCTAACTCCTGACTGAAAAGCCAGTATTCTTTCTACCCTATCCTGGCTACCCATTTCTAATTTTTTATTCTAGATTGTGATAGAATATGTTCATTTATATATGAATATATTTCATAATGTAGCATTTAGTATGAAAAAATATTTATCTGGAACTTTGTGAATTCCAAATATAATTTAAATGTCTTGCATACTTATCTTACATAGTGATGGAACAGCTCACTCGTCAATAACAAACTGAACTTCATAGTGCAACCCCATGGTTATAATCATATCACAAAAATAGCTTGTTCCTAGGAATAAGGTGTTTTGAGTAATGCTTGTTCCATTAAGATCCTTTCAATGTTTTTCCCTAAGAGCCATTAATTTAAACATTTTTAATTGGAAAATACAGGCATAGCTCATTTTATTGTGCTTCACTTTATTGCACTTCACAAATACTACATTTTTAAAAAAATAATTGCATTTTTTATAATTTGTTGCAACCCTGCATTGAACAAGTTGGTGTCAGTTTTCCAACAGTATTTGCTCACTTCATTTCTGTGTCACATTTTAATGATTCTTGCTAATATTTTAAACTTTCATTTTATTTGTATGGTGATCTTTACTCAGTGATTTTTTTTTTTTTTATCAAAGTGTAGCTGGCACACAATGTTACATAAATTTCAGGTGTACAACATAGTGATTCAACAAGTCTATATGTTATCTGTGCTCCCAGCAAGTGTAGCTACACCATCTGCCACCATACAAAAATATCTAATCAGTGACCTTTGATGTTACTATTTTAACTGTTTTGGGACACCAACTGCTCCCATATAAGATGGCAAACTTATCGATAACTGTTGTGTGTTCTGACTGATCTGCTGACTGGTCGTTCCCCATCTTTGACCCTCCCCTTGGGCATTCTTATTCCTTAAGACACAATATTGAAATTCGGTCAATTAATAATCCTACAATAGTCTCTAAGTGTTCAACTGAAAGGAAACATGTCTCTCACTTTAAATCAAAAGCTAGAAATGATTATGCTTAGTGAGGAAGGCATGTTGAAAGCTGACATAGACCAAAAGCTAGGCTTCTTGTGCCAAAGAGCCACGCTGTGAATGCGAAGGAAAAGTTCTTGAGGGAAATTAAAAATTCGACTGCCTTGAACACCTCGGTAAGAAAGTGAAACAGCGTTTTTGCTGATATTGGGCAAGTTTTAGTGGTCTGGACAGAAGATTAAAGCAGCCATAACATTCCCTTCAGCCAGAGCCTAATCCAAAGCAAGGCCTTAACTCCCTTCAGTTCTATGAAGGCTGAGAGAGGTGATAAAGCTGCAGAAGAAAAGTCTGAAGCTAGCAGATATTGGTTCATGAAGGACAGAAGCCATCTCCATAACATAAAAATGCAAGGTGAAGCAGCAAGTGCTGATGTAGAAGCTACAGCAAGTTATCCAGGAGATCTAGCTAAGATCATTAATGGAGGCTACACTAAACAGATTTTCAATGTAAGTGAAACAGACTTATATTGGAAGATGCCTTCTAGAACATTCATAGCTAGAAAGAAGTCACTGTCTGTCTTCAAAGCTTCAAAGGACAGGCCAACTCTCTTGTTAGGGGCCAATGAAACTGGTGACTTGATGTTGAAGCCAATGCTCATTTACCATTCTGAAAATCCTAGGTTCCTTAAGAATATGCTACATCTATTCTGCCTGTGCTCTATAAATGGAACAACAAAGCCTGGATGACAGCACATCTGTCTACAACATGGTTTACTGAATATCTTAAGCCCACTGTTGAGGCCTACTTCTCAGGAAAAAGATTCCTTTCAAATTATTACTGCTCACTGACAACACATCCAGTCACCCAGGAACTCTGATGAGGTACAGTGAGATTCATGTTGTTGTCATGCCTGCTAACACAGCATCCGTTCTGTAGCCATGGATCAAGGAGGCATTTTGACACTCGAATCTTATTCAGGAAATACATTTTGTAAGACTGTGGCTGCCACAGGTAATGATTCATCTGATGGATCTGGGCAAAGCAAGCTGAAAACCTTCTGGAAAAGATTCACCATTCCAGATGCCATTAAGAACATTTGTGATTTGTGGGAAGAGGTCAAAATATCAACATGAACAGGAGTTTGGAAGATGCTGATTCCAATCCTCAAGGATGACTTTGAGGGGTTCAAGACTTCAGCAGAGGAAGTAACCACAATTGTGGTGGAAATAGCAAGAGAGCTGGGAGTGGAGCCTCAAGATGGGACTGCATTACTACAATCTTGTGAGGAAACTTGAATGGATGAGGAGCTGCTGCTTATGGATAAGCAAAGAGAGTGTTTTCTTGGGATGGAAATCTACTCCTGAGATGCTGTGAAGATTGTTGATATGACAACAAAGGATTTAGAAGATCACATAAACATACTTAATAAAGCAGTGGTAGGGTTTGAAAGGATTGCCTCTAATTTGGAAAGAGGTTCTACTGTGTGTAAAATGTTGTCAATCAGCATCACATGCTACAGAGAAACCATTCATAAAAGGAAGAGTCAATCGATTTGGCAAACTTCGTTGTTGTCTTATTTTAAGAAATTGTTACAGTCACCCCACCGTCAGCAATGATCACCCTGATCAGTCAGCAGCCATTAACATTGAGGCAAGACCTGCACCAGCAAAAATAATTACAACTTGCTGGAAGCTCAGATGATGGTGAGCATTTTTTTTTAGCAGTATTTTTATATATATATTTTTTAAAGATTTTATTTTTTTGACAGAGCGAGCCAGCAGGCAGAGAGGGAGAGGGAGAAGCAGGCTCCCTGATGAGCAGCAAGCCTGATGTGGGACTTGATCCCAGGACACTGGGATCATGACCCGAGCAGAAGGCAGATGCTTAACCGACTGAGCCACCCAGGCGCCCCTTAGTAATATTTTTAAATTAAGGTATGCACATTGCTTTTAGGCGTAATACCATTGCACACTTAATAGACTATAGTGTAAACCTAACTTTTGTATGCACTGGAAAACCAAAAAAATAATTTGACTCACCTCATTGTGGTGGTCTAGAACCAAATCCACAATAATTATAAAGTAAATGTTTTTTTTTTTGTCTAAAATTTCTTCATCAGGGAAAAATGCCTCCTCTATCCATAGAAGTTGTGATCATTCCATGAAGAGGGATAGTAGTTTCATCCTTCTACACAATGCCACCAGTCCTATAGGTGGCATATAACATAAACTAGCCAAACAGACTTTTGCCAGAGCTATAGGAAATATTTTATTTTTGAAGTGGGTGCCAGTTGAAGGGAGCCAAGCTAAAAGGTGGACAGAGTAAGCACTATTATTTGAACCTCCAGATCAAACCACACTTTCCTGAGCTTTCCATATTCAAGCCAAAAATAATTTCCTCATTTTGTTTAAGCTGGTTTGATTTGGGTTTCTGTCACTTAACACTTAAAGAGTACTAATGCAAAATTCTTTTCTAAAATATCTTATTTCTTTGGACTAAATTGAGACTACTGAATGTAGTCTATTACCTGTATCCATCACTTTCATATTACAGTCTAGTAGCCCCAACTGTAAAATGGGAGTAACAGCATCTACTTTAGAAAAAAATTTATGAGGAGCTAAAGCACATGCATAAAAACCCCAACTGCCATGCCTGGCATTCAACAAATATCACTTCTTTTCCCTGTTTCTCCATTACCTTTCCAAAACATCAACAGCAATAATCTGAGCCTTTATAATTCTGTTTTTCACGTATCAACTCATTTAATATATGCAATCACCATGAAGTAGGTACTATCATTAGCCCCATCTTGTAGAGGGGGAAAAGGAGGTGCAGAGAGGTGTTGTAGCTTATCCAAGGATACACACATTGTGGGAAAGCTGGGGTACAAGTTATCACATTATGCAATCATAAAGTCCTGTGTTTTCTGTATTTCATTTTTGCTGTGAGGCTTACTGCATGGTTAATGCTGAATAAAGCAAGGAAAGTTCTAAGTGCAGACCTAAGGGGCACAATATATTTAGTATAGATGTTTTAAGATAATTTGGAGGGGTTTTTTTTTTGCTTGTTACCTTGTGTAAAGTATAGTGTCAATATACGTACATACCTATGCTCTACTTTTCAATTATACCCTAAAAGAACCTCAATCAGCAATGAGAACAGCTAATGTTTACTGAGCACTTATAATGTGCCAGGCACCCTGCCAAGCATTAACTTAAGTATTTCATTCATCCCTCATAATCACATTAAAAAGTATTAAGAGAAGTAACAGCTGAGTAAACCCAAGGACAGTGAGAGAGTGGGTGGGAGGGCAGGGAGGGAAATGTGTACAGTCTGGCCTACTGGGCTCTGCATTCACTGTGAGGGCAAGGGCAGGGTCTATCTTACTCTCCTGGCACCTACTATATGCAGGGCACCCAATTAATGAATGAGTATATGCTCTTTACTAAAAAAAAGAGCACTTTCAAATGATATAAAAGGTGACTTTAATGTGAAAGGGGCATTTGTTGTGTAGAAAGGAAAAAGCTTTAAAGGCAGATCTTTTCTTGACAATTTACAGTTCCTTTTTTAATCCTAAAAACCCCACATTGTCACTGTAACAGATATTTCCCTTCCCCTTTTCATCAGGCAGATCTGCATGCTGTATCCAACTAACACCCAACCAGGGATACCAGAAGGTGAGTATGTCTGATAGGAGATGGAGAGGAGGATCAGAAAAACAGCGAGTCAGCCATGAAATAAGTTTATTTTATGATTCAATTTGATCCTCCTTACCCCCCCCTTTTTTTATATTATGAGCAATATATGCCATTAGGATAGCTATTAAGGGTGAAAGGATTAATTAAAACTATAATTATCTGATAAGACTAGCATACTGTCTAACCTGATTTAGGGCAAATTCATCTACTTCAATTAAAAATACTGGACAGGAAAAAAAAAGAATAACGAAATAAAAATTAACTCTGCAGGTCCTGTTTCTACCATGGATTTCCTAAATGACCTAAGGTATC